>NC_135813.1:84916577-85276577 GCF_964213995.1 Mustelus asterias | reverse complement strand
GTGTGTCTGAGTGTGTGTGTGTGTCTGTGTGTGTCTGAATGTGTGAGTGAGTGTGTGTGTGTGTGTGTGTGTGTGTGTGTGACAGGGCTGGTGTCGCTGGGTAAGAATGTTTAGGGATATGGAGGTGAGAATGGGCTAGTACAGCTGGCCCTGAGAGCTGAACAGCCACTTTCTGCTTCTGTGAGTCTTTGGTGAAATGATAACCCTCAGTTTGCTGCCAAAACTCGCTTCAATATTTTCAGCAGATCTGGGCTAATTTAAGCAGATCTTTAATAAGAACACATGTCTAGTTTAATTAAATCTGCCGCAAATTGTTTTTCTCACTGCTGTTACCAACCTCCCACTTACCCCGAGATCCGATGCACAATTAGACGGTTTAATGCAATGCCTTCCAATCTTTTTTATCGGTAACTTAAACTTCACTCCTGACTCCATACATTTCTCTACCCAGGCCGTTCAACAGCAAATACCAACCCATGAGAGAAAGAATGTTCCTTTTTCCGAGGATCTGCCTCTGTCAGTCTAATGTGGACAGTCAGTCTAAATTAGGGAAATGAAATGCTCGCAGATATTAATGTTGTTCAAAGTGGAACTGACTTCATTTCAGTCACAGGGATTTAGGATCAGATGTTAAAGTGAGGTCGTGTTCGCTTGAATGAGGCTGCATTTAGTGACACCACGGCTCACTGCCAGTGAGGAGGTGGTGGGTTCATCCCATCCTGTGAATCATACCATGAGCAAGCAATGCATTAAATAACCACCACTGATTTTATTTGTATAATCTAAGCAGCCTCTACTCACAGAATTCTCCTGGAGAGCTGACCCTGCTTATATCGGGAAAGGTTGCTGTAGTTTGTGTCTGCGTGGGTTTCCTCTGGATGCTCCGGTTTCCTCCCACAGTCTGAAAGACGTGCCAGTTAGGGTGCATTGACCCAAACAGGTGTGGTGACGAGGGGAATTTCACAGTAACTTCATTGCAGTGTTAACGTAAGCCTTACTCGTGACTAATAAATGAACTTTAGTTTCAGCCGTGAGTCAGTTTGCTCTGGTTAATCGAGATTCTTCCTTTCAAAGCAGACTCCATTTCCTGTAAATTAGACTATTGAGGTACATTTTCCGGAACCATCCGTGGGCGGGACGGAGAATCTGATGGACCGCTGAAAGGTCCGTTGCCCTCGGATGGCAATTTCCGGTCTCGGGGCAGGCAGGACTGGAAAATCCCACCCATGGAGCGGGATTTTATGGCCTCGCTCATCCCAAGACTGTAAAATCCCACCCCAGGTCAATGGACCTTCCCATGTTCCAGTCCTCGCCTGCTCTGATTCCCAGTGGGCCGAATGGCTTCCTTCAATCACACCTTCTCTCCAATTTATTGACTTACGGGAGTTTCAATCGCGACTCTCCCTAAACAATTAAAAGAAGGAGTTCTCTCAATCTCCTGGCCAATACTCATCCTTCTGTCATGAGATGTCGACGTTGGACTGGGGTAAGCACAGTAAGAGGTCTCACAACACCAGGTTAAAGTCCAACAGGTTTATTCGGAATCACGAGCTTTCGGAGCACTGCTCCTTCTTCAGGTGAGTGGAGAGGTAGGTTTCACAAACGCAGCGTATATAGACAAAGACACAGTTGCAAGATAATGGTTGGAATGTGAGTCTTTACAGGTCATCGAATCTTTACAGGTACAAACAGTGTGAGTGGAGAGAGGGTTAAGCACAGGTTAAAGAGATGTGTATTGTCTCCAGCCAGGACAGTTAGTAGGATTTTGCAAACCCAGGCTAAATGGTGGGGGTTACAGATAGTGTGACATGAACCCAAGATCCCGGGTGAGGTCATCTTCATGTGTGCGGAACTTGGCGATCAGTTTCTGCTCGGCGACTCTGCGCTGTCATGCGTCTTAAAGGCCGCCTTGGAGAACGCTTACCCGAAGATCAGAGGCTGAATGCCCGTGACTGCTGACGTGTTCCCCGACAGGAAGGGAACACTCCTGCCTGGTGATTGTCACGCGGTGTCCATTCATCCGTTGTCGTAGCGTCTGCGTGGTCTCCCCAATGTACCATGCCTCGGGACATCCTTTCCTGCAGCGTATCAGGCAGACAATGGCAACACCTCCAGAGACTGTGGTCAGTTTGTGGGACTGTATTTGCCGTTACAATGGGACAGGATGAAAGGAACTGATATCGATGCAAGTTCGGGCTACTTTCTGACAGCTTCTTCCTTTAAAATAGTTTCAGCGTGTTCCTGTAATTCTATATGTGGTAGAATATCTCCCATCATAGTGCTGATTGACAAGGTCCCCACGTGGGCCTGTTAGGGTTGTTGTGACTCAGCTGCCTGTGTGGCGGGATAGATTCTGCCAACACTGGAGCAGCAAACTGCCGCTGACCTCTGCAATTACAGCTCTTATTAACAATTAGCAAGATGGATGAGTGCAGCTGGATCAATGAGTCCTCATTATTGTAACCTGTTTTAAGTGCAGATTTTAGCTTGCTGTTTCCCGACACTCCTGAACTCCATCTCCAGAGTTGGAGAAAATTAAGGTATTGTTTTGAAATGGTAATTGTAGCTGTCACAATGAATATCTGACTGTGCATTAATAGCTCACTCAATGTGCATGTGCTCACACACACACACTCACACTCAAACACACTCACACACACACTCACACACACGCTCACACACACTCACACACACGCTCACACACACACACACGCACACTCACACACACGCTCACACACACTCACACACACGCTCACACACACACACACGCACACTCACACACACGCTCACACACATGCACACTCACACACACACACTCACACACACTCACACACACACACTCACACACATGCTCACACACACACACACACACACACACGCACACACACACACTCACACACACACACACACACTCACGCACACTCACACACACTCACACACTCTCACACACACACTCACATTCACACTCACACACACACTCACTCACACACACACTCACTCACACACCCACACACTGACACACACACTCACACACACATACACACTCACACACACATACACACACTCACACACACACTCACACACACACTCACACACACACTCCTTCACACTCACACTCCCACACACACTCACACACTCAGACTCACACACACTCACACACACACACTCTCTCATACTCACACACACTCACACTCACATACACACACACTCACCGACACACACACTCACTCACACTCACACACACACACGACACACGACACACACTCACACACACTCACACACACACACACGACACACACACACACTCACACACACACAATCACACACACTCTCACACACACTCACACACACACTCACACACACACACTCACACACACTCACACACACACTCACACACACACTCACACACACACTCACACACACTTGCACACACACACGCACACATGCACAATCACACACACACACTCACACACACCAGACACGCGCACACACGCACATGCACACACGCACATGCACACACACACACGCACACTCACACTCACACACACACACACACACACCACACACACGCACACACGCACACGCACGCACACGCACGCACACACACTCACACTCACACACACACACCACACATACGCACACCAGACACGCACACACACACGCACATACAAAACCCATGCACACACACCCCCCCCCCACACACACACACACACACACACACACTGTCTGTACATTGAAGGATCAGTGCCATAAATAAACATTAATTTTAAAGCAGTATTTCCCTCCCTTTAGAATCCCAGCCAGTGCTTCAGTCAAACTGGTGATCTGATGAACTGTCTTCCGTCATCAAAGTAACTTCTATTCCGTCTGAGTAATCGAGCGTCACATTCAGCCCATCATGGGTGTTTAGCCTGAACTGCAGCGGATCTGGATGGAAGGGGTTATTACTGCAGACCCCCCAATAGAAACCTGGGCTGGGTGCATTCATTTGCTGAGTCAGTATGTTGTGGGTTCAAGTCGCACTCTGGGTACCGGCACTGGGCTGTTACTTCAGGGCATTAGTGAGGGTGTGCTACACTGTCAGCAGTGCTGCCTTTGTATATATCCAGAGGCCCCATTAGGTGTTGGAGAAGCCATTACAATCACTGAGGAACAGATAGTTCTTCCTGTATCGCAGACAATGTGCCTCCCTTTATCACCGCGGCACGGTGGCACAGTGGTTAGTGCTGCTGCCTCACAGCGCCAGGGACCCGGGTTCAATTCTGGCCTTGGGTCACTGTCTGTGTGGAGTTTGCACATTCTCCCTGTGTCTGCGTGGGTTTCCTCCGGGTGCTCCGGTTTCCTCCCACAGTCCAAAGATGTGCAGGTTAGGTGGATTCGTCATGCTAAATTGATCCTCAGTGTCCAAAGATGTGTAGGCTAGGGGAGATTAGAGGGGAAAATATGTGGGGTTGATTTGATTTATTATTGTCACATGTATTAGCATACAGTGAAAAGTATTGTTTCTTGCGCACTGTACAGACAAAGCATACCGTTCATAGAGAAGGAAAGGAGAGAGTGCAGAATGTAGTGTTACAGTCATAGCTAGGGTGTAGAGAAAGATCACAATGCGAGGTAAGTCCATTCAAAAGTCTGACAGCAGCAGGGAAGAAGCTGTTCTTGAGTCGGTTGGTACGTGACCTCAGACTTTTGTATCTTTTTCCCGAAGGAAGAAGGTGGAAGAGAGAATGTCCGGGGTGCGTGGGGTCCTTAATTATGCTGGCTGCTTTGCCGAGGCAGCGGGAAGTGTAGACAGAGTCAATGGATGGGAGGCTGGGTTACGGGAATAGGGCCTGGGTAAGATGCTCTGTCAGAGAGGTGATGTAGGCGTGATGGGCCAAACGGCCTCCTTCTGCACCGTAGGGATTCAATGATTCAAAAACAAAGCAGATGGGTTTAGCTCCATATTGCGGGGCACAGGATGGTGGCCATGGTGTTGCCATAAAAACGATTGCCTTTCAAAGTATTTCATGTGTCTCACGTGTGGTGGGGTTTCGCGGCCTAGCTCATCCTGAAACCATAAAATCCCGCCCGAGGTGAATGGACCTTCCCATGATCCGTCCCTCGCTCACTCCGATTCCTGTGGTGGGCAGCGTGGTATCAACTCTGTTCCTTTATCAACTGAGAGCAACAAGTGAAGGCCATTCAACCCCTGGGGAGGAATTCTTCTGTCCTGCCCACCATGGGAATCATAACGGATGGCGGGGGCGGGGGAAGGGGGGGGGCAGCAAACCATGCAAAGGTCCGTTGACCTTGGGCGGGATTTTGGGGTGAGCGCGGCCAGAAAATCCTGCCCCTCAAGTCTGCAACTCCATTCATTATTAGAATTCTTTGAGGTGGTAACAAGCAGGATAGATTAAGGGGAACCAGTCGATGTAATATACCTGTATTTCCAAAATGTGTTTGATAAGGTACCAATAGAAGCCCGTGGTGTTGGGGGTAGTATATTAGCATGGATGGAGGATTGGCTAACTGATAGAAGACATAGAGTGGGATAAGAGGGGCATTTTCAGGATGGCAACCTGTAACTAGTGGAATGCTGCAGAGATCCGTGCTGGGGCCACAATTATTTGCAATATATATTAATGACTTGGACAAGGGAAGTAAATGTAGAACCATAGAACCATAGAAAATTACAGCTCAGAAACAGGCCTTTTGGCCCTTCTTGTCTGTGCCGAACCATTTTTTGCCTAGTCCCACTGACCTGCACTTGGACCATATCCTTCCACACCCCTCTCATCCATGAACCCGTCCAAGTTTTTCTTAAATGTTAAAAGTGAGCTCTCATTTACCACTTTATCCGGCAGCTCATTCCACACTCCCACCACTCTCTGCGTGAAGAAGCCCCCCCTAATATTCCCTTTAAACTTTTCTCCTTTCACCCTTAACCCATGCCCTCTGGTTTTTTTCTCCCCTAGCCTCAGCGGAAAAAGCCTGCTTGCATTCATATCTATACCCATCAAAATCTTATACACCTCTATCAAATCTCCCCTCAATCTTCTACGCTTCAGGGAATAAAGTCCCAACCTATTCAATCTCTCTCTGTAACTCAGCTTCTCAAGTCCCGGTAACATCCTTGTGAACCTTCTCTGCTCTCTTTCAACCTTATTTACATCCTTCCTGTAACTAGGTGACCAAAACTGTACACAATACTCCAAATTCGGCCTCACCGATGCCTTATGTAACCTTACCATAACACTCCAACTTTTATACTCGATACTCCGATTTATAAAGGCCAATGTACCAAAGGCACTCTTTACGACCCTATCCACCTGTGACGTCACTTTTAGGGAATTCTGTACCTGTATTCCCAGATCCCTCTGTTCAACTGCACTCTTCAGAGTCCTACCATTTACCCTGTACGTTCTACTTTGGTTTGTCCTTCCAATGTGCAATATCTCACACTTGTCTGCGTTAAATTCCATTTGCCATTTTTCAGCCCATTTTTCTAGTTGGTCCAAATCCCTCTGCAAGCTTTGAAAACCTTCCTCACTGTCCACTACACTTCCAATCTTTGTATCATCAGCAAACCTGCTGATCCAATTTACCACATTATCATCCAGATCATTGATATAGATGACAAACAACAATGGACCCAACACCGATCCCTGCGGCACACTAGTCACAGGCCTCCACTCAGAGAAGCAATCCTCCACAACCACTCTCTGGCTTCTTCCATTGAGCCAGTGTCTAATCCAATTTACTACCTCCCCATGTATACCCAGCGACTGAACCTTCCTAACTAACCTCCCATGAGGGACCTTGTCAAAGGCCTTGCTGAAATCCAGGTAGACAACATCCACCGCCTTCCCTTCATCCACTTTCCTGGTAACTTCCTCGAAAAACTCTAATAGATTGGTCAAACATGACCTACCACGCACAAAGCCATGTTGACTCTCCCTAATAAGTCCCTGTCTATCCAAATATTTGTAGATCCTATCCCTTATCACACCTTCCAATAACTTGTCCACCATCGACGTCAAACTTACTGGCCTATAATTTCCCGGATTTCTTTTGGAACCTTTTTTAAACAATGGAACAACATGAGCCACCCTCCAATCATCCGGCACCTCCCCCGTGAATACTGACATTTTAAATATGTCTGCCAGGGCCCCTGCAAGTTCAACACATGTACTGTGCAAGTTTGCAGATGACACAAAAATAGGTGGGAAGGCAAATGGTGAGGATGACACAAATGCCGGAACTTTCCGGCTGCTCATGCCGACAGCATCTCCTGGTCACGGGACCTTCCTGGCCTGTCTTTAATTAGAATATAACAAACTCAATTCTAATGCACCATCCACTGATGCAGCAGCTATGCTGGCTTGGTAGCACTCTTCCTGCAAGGGACTGTGGGACAGTTTACCACATTAAAGGTGCTCCATAAATGGAAGTTATTTTCGCAGCAGTAAATAAAAGAAAAGTTTTGATTTTGGGTAACAGTGAAATAAAAAGACACACTGTTGAAACTTTTTGTCCTGGAATCTTCAGGCCAGTTGGCAAAAGTAGCAATTCTAAAGGGAGCAACAATTTATACTGCATGAGAAGAGAGTGTTGATTGATTGACTCATTATTGGCGAGATATTACCATGGAGAATGCACAAGGGAACAGTTAACTTCCAAGCTTTTGTTTAAATTCAAACAAGGCAAAGTGACACGGCTGCCTCACAGTGCCAGGGGCCCGGGTTTGATTCCAGCCTCGGGTCGCTGTTTGTAGAGTTTGCACGTTCTCCCCGTGTCGGTGTGGGTTTCCTCTGGGTGCTCCAGTTTCCTCCTACAGTCCTAAGTTGTATAGGTTAGGTGGATTGGCCATGGCAAATTGCCCCTTAGTATCCCAAGATGTGTAGGTTAGGTGGATTAGCTGTGGTAAATGTGCAGGGTTATGGGGATGGATGGGCGGGATGGTGTCTGGATAAGATGCTCTTTTGGAGAGTCGGTGCTTACTCAATGGACCAAATGGCCTCCTTCTGCACTGTGGTGATTCTATGGTTCTATGGACCCTGACTAATCAAGGCATTTCCATGGGGAATGAACCAGGAATTGTCTGTCACCCAAGCATTTGTTTAGTTGTGACAGAGGCAATGCATGGAAATTCCCTTTCTGTTTGCAAAGCTCTAGACCCTGTGTGTGAATATGTATAGCTTCTGGCATGTGCATGTGAACCACACTGTGAACCTGACTGATAATCTTCAATTGGCAGTTAACTGCTCCCTGCATTCTCCATGGCAATCCGATTCCTCTTGCCAACCAATCAGCATCCTCTTATTGTGCAATATAAATTGTTGTTCCCTTTGAGATCTGATATTCTTGTGAATCGATTCTGATGAGTACAGGATGAAAAACTTTGACGGTGACCATTTTTGATTTGGTTCTCAAGGTGTTAATGTTTGAGCTAGTCTATCCTGGGCTAGAGTTACTCTAGGAATGATTGGAAGCAGTGATGAATAGATTTCTATTGGTGCTAATGACACATTTCAGATGTAGTTTTCAGGATTATTAACTATGAAAGGGAGAATATATTTGTGCTGTTTGATAGAGTCACACAGCGAGACTCTTACTTAAATTGGAAAGATTGATTTTGTGCTGTTAGGTATTGATTAACAGCTCTCAAAGCTGGATTAATATCCCGTGGTCTCAGTCAGGAAGCAGCATTGGCAAGAAGCTGCTGTAAAGGATTGTGACGGAAAATCATTGGGCAGCTCCTTCACATTTTCCCAGCCATCGCTCAGACGGTAAGACTTTCACCTCAAGATCATGATGTGGAGATGCCGGTGTTGGACTGGGGTGGGCACAGTAAGAAGTCTCACAACACCAGGTTAAAGTCCAACAGGTTTATTGGAATCACAAGCTTTCGGAGCGCCGCTCCTTCATCAGGTGATGAAGGAGCAGTGCTCCGAAAGCTCGTGATTCCAAATAAACCTGTTGGACTTTAACCTGGTGTTGTGATACCTCAAGATCAGGCTTTGAGTTCAGGTTTCACTCCAGAAACTTCAGCACAAAAATCTAGGCTAACACTCCCGGAGCTGCTGTCTTTTTGATGAGACATTAAAAGAATCACAGAATCATAGAATCCCTACAGTGCAGAAGGAGTCCATTTGGCCCATCGAGCCTGCACTAACTGCCTGACTGAGTATCTTACCCAGGCCTGCTACGCTGCCCTATCCCTGTAACCCTACACATTTACCATGGCTAATCCACCTAACCTACACATCCTGGGATATTAAGGTGCAATTTAGCACGGCTAGTCCACCAAACCAGCATGTCTTTCAGGCTGTAGGAGGAAACCGGAGCACTCGGAGGAAACCCATGTAGACACTGGGAGAATGTACAAACTCCACACAGACGGTGACCAAAGTTGGGAATCGAACCTGGGTCCCTGGAGCTGTGAGGCAGCAGTGTTAACCACTGTGCCACCATGCCACCCCAAATGGTTGGGTGGGGGGAGGGGCTCTTGTTAGCTCCACCCATATTGCTCTTGTAATGACAGGGGAAAGCAGGCAGTTATTGTTGGGTTCTGAAAGAAGCAAGAGGTCTCTCTCTCTCTCTGGAGGCTGCTGTTTGGGAGCTGCTAGGAGGAATAGATCTCTCTCTCTCTCTCTCCAGAGATGTTCTGGGGGCTTGAGGACTGGCAGCACAAGTGCCAACACATTAGCCTGTGTGTCACTAACTGATTTTGAAGAGGAATTCTGAGACAGAGGCGAAATACCTTTTAGTCTGAACTCCAGGTAGTTGTTAAGGTACGAAGCAGAAACCCCAACGTTTCTATAGGTCTATAAGAGAAATATTGCTTGAATTGAAACTCGTAGAGATAGGTTAGCAGTTAAGAATTGTATCTTGTCATGTTTAGGTATTTCAACTGGTAAAATTTAAGCTGAATAATTTGTTATAGTTAAACTGTATTGTTAAATAAAGTTTGTTTTGGTAAAGGCTTCCTAGTTTTTTTGTTCATTCATGAGACATGAACGTCGCTGACTGGCCAGCATTTATTGTCCATCCCAAGTTGCCTGAGGGCAGTTGAGAGTCAACCACATTGCTGTGGCTCTGGAGTCACATGTAGGCCAGACCAGGTAAGGACGGCAGATTTCCTTCCCTAACGCACTTCAGTGAACCAGATGGGTTTTTCTGACAATGGTTTCACGGTCATCAGTAGATTCTTAATTCGAGATTTTTTTTATTGAATTCAAATTCCACCATCTGCCATGGCAGGATTTGAACCCGGGCCCCCAGAACATTAGCTGAGTTTCTGGATTAATAGTCTAGCAATAATACCAGTAGGCCATCGCCTCCCCTATATGCAGTCGATACAATCACACCTGAAGTGAAACACTTTATCCTCACACTAATGCCAGAATAGAAAAACTTTTGGGATCTGGCCGGGCTTTGTAACATACTTTGGGGTTTCTGCTCCGTACCTTAACAACTACCTGGAGTTCAGACTAAAAGGTATTTCGCCTCTGTCTCAGAATTAAACTGCATTATTCAGAGTCCTCGCTAACAGGGATTTAGTTTCTGATTCTGGGGCAATGCCACACTGTCTGTTCTTATGCAGGCAGGGATTCTCTATCTGTCCCTGGGAAAACATGATACACATTCCTTTACTTGGTGTACACAAAGAAAATGATTCCTGAAATCCTCTTTAATGCCTAATTCTGGCAGCATCCCACCTTAACCCTTAGCTAATTGGTCAACAGTGATGTAGGGTCAATTTCATTGGATTTGTTAAGCTGTGCACATTGCATGTAGCATATGAAGACCATGGGTTATTTCAAGATGTATTCTTTATCTTAACACAGCCCAAGTGCCTTATTCATTAGACTCAGTGGTAGACTAGTCAAGGGTAGTTTGTTCTGACAGAGGTCTCTAATGTATATTGTAGATTCCATTCTCACAGCTTGCTGTCACAACATGTTTAAGTCTCAGATTTCCATCTTAACATTATAATATCAGTGGGAAAATACAAAAATTGATATTATCCGACTTCCATTAACTGATTAAGTAATTACTTATTCTGCAATTACAGAGTAACTGAAATACTTCTTCTAATAATCATCTGTTGCTGGTTGGTTGGTACTTTACAATACTAGTAGTTAATTTATTAAAATATTACATCATTTAGCAACAGGGGAGGCAATGGTCTAGTGGTATTATCGCTAGGCTATTAATCCAGAAACTCTGCTAATGTTCTTGGGAACCGGGTTCGAATCCCACCACAGCAGAAGGTGGAATTTGGATTCAATAAAAAAAAGCCTCAAATTAACAATCTACTGATGACCATGAAACAATTGTTGGAAAAACTCATCTGGTTTATTTGACTTGATTTATTATTGTCACATGTATCAGTATACAGTGAAAAATACTGTTTCTTGTGCACTATACAGACAAAGCATACCATTCATAGAGAAGGAAAGGAGAGGGTGCAGAATGTAGTGTTACAGTCATAGCTAGGGTGTAGAGAAAGATCAACTTAGTGTGAGATAGGTCCATTCAAAAGTCTGATGGCAGCAGGGAAGAAGCTGTTCTTGAGTCGGTTGGTACGTGACCTCAGACTTTTGTATCTTTTTCCCAATGGAAGAAGGTGGAAGAGAGAATGTCCGGGGTGCGTGGGGTCCTTGATTATGCTGGCTGCTTTTCCGAGGCAGCGTGAAGTGTAAACAGAGTCAATGGATGGGAGGCTGGTTTGCGTGAAAGATTGGGCTACAGGAAATCTGCCGTCCTTACCCGGTCTGGTCTCCAGGTGACTCCAGAGCCACAGCAATGTGGTTGACTCTCAACTGCCCTCTGAAATGGCTTGGAAAGCCACTTAGCTCAAGGGCAACTAGGAATAGGCAATAACTGCTGGCCCAGCCAATGCCGCCCATATCCCGCAAATGAATCAAAGAAAGGTGTTCAAATCATAAAATAGCTTCTTTTATACAAGGTGTTTGTGCAAAATGGCGACTTGGCATGTTGGTTTGGTGAAGGATACATGTTTGTAAAAAAATTTTAAAATTGTCAAGTTAAACAGGCGAACTGAATACTACTAAAGTTAAATGTAAACTTTAGGCCAGTTTACTCTTTTGGGGCATTCTGGAGTGGTGAAGGGTGTCATAGAGAAGCCAACTGTTCCTACCCAACAATGCAAAGAGGCAGCTATTCCACCAGTGTTAAGCTCCCACAGTGGGTAAGGTACTCGAACCATAGGGCAGTAATTTTAGCCCCTGTCACCCTGGGCAGGTTCCCCCATTCCTGGGCATATTACGTCATAGAATCTTTACACTGCAGAAGGAGGCCATTCAGCCCATCGAGCCTGCACCGACTCTCCGACCGAGCATCCCGCCCAGGCCCTATCCCTCTAACTCCACATATTTACCCCGCTAACTTCCATATCTTGAGACATGAAGGGGCAATTTAGTATGGCTAAACCTGCACAGCTTTGGAGTGTTAGAGGAGACCGGAGCACCCAGGAGAAACCCACGCAGACACGGGGAGAATGTGCAAACTCCACACAGACAGTGACCCAAGCTGGGAATCAAACCCGGGTCCCTGGCGCTGTGAGGCAGCAGTGCTAACCCACTGTGCCATCGTGTCATCTGTTCAAAGATAATAACTGGTGAGGAGGGCAATCTTGAACGATCTGTCTGGAGAGGTCCAAATATCACCTTGCTGTGACGTCCAATGATTTGTTCTTGTATTGAATGATTCCACTGTACTTTCTCCACGAGGCTACCTGAAATTTTATTCCACACTCAGATCGCTCTTAAGAAGAATTTTCATTTGAGTCGAGGAAACTTTCAAAGTGGTTTCAGGCCACCTCAGAGATGGAGACCGTTGTCTGCCCAAGGGAATCTTTTGAAAGGTCATTTCAAAAGTTCTCCTCTTGCCAACCTGTGCAGCTCCACCTGGCTCCAAAGCCTCTCCCGTCCCCATGCCGACTCTTCATGCCCATTGGTAAACCTATGGGTGGGACCTTCCTCCCCCTCTGCAGCGTGTTTCACAGTGGAGGAAGGCACTGGGCACATCGCTTGCTGGTGGCGCGGTCCTATGGTTCCACCATTGTAAATGGGGTTTCCCATTGAATGTGCCTCTCCCGGCTGGGAAACCCATGGCGGGAGTGTGCCATCGGCGGGACCGCAAGATCCCGTTGGCATGAACGGCAGCAAGATTTTGGCGTATGTCTTCACCCAACCCCTATGGCCCCTCATGTCCCATGCCAAGCCATGCCCTTTTCACCCACTATACTTTGTATAGAACTCATGAACCCTATAGTGACAATAGGATATGTAAAATTATCTTTAATTCACTGATAGCCTTCCAATATCATAACAGAAAGCTCCTTTTTACTGTTGGCCAATAATGCTGTCGATCGTCCAGACCCTATAAATTATCAATAACAATAAACGCAAGCACTTGAAACATCTTTATTTTGTGTAAATAAACATTGTGCAATTGACAGTATAGATCAGAGAGCCAGCGCTGTCAATCAAGCAACGTTTTCCCTGATTTTGATTTGATTTATTATTGTCACATGTATTCACATACAGTGAAAAGTATTGTTTCTTGCACGCTATACAGACAAAGCATACCATTCATAGAGAAGGAAACGAGAGAGTGCAGAATGTACTGTTACAGTCATAGCTAGGGTGTAGGGAAAGATCAACTTAATGCAAGGTAAGTCCTTTCAAAAGTCTGATGGCAGCAGGGAAAAAGCTGTTCTTGAGTTGGTTGGTACCTGACCACAGACTTTTGTATCTTTTTCCTGAAGGAAGAAAGCAGAAGAGAGAGTGACCAGGGTGCATGGGGTCCTTAATTATACTGGCTGCTTTTCTGAGGCAGCGGGAAGAGTAGACAGAGTCAATGGATGGAGGCTCAGATGTCTCAGTACTCTAGTGTATTTCTGGGCTCTCAGCCAAGTCTCATTGTGCATTCTTGTTCCTATAGGGTTCATTGCTTCTACATAGTGCACAGTGGGTGAATGGACAAGGAAATGCATTGGGGGACATCAGGGAATGGTTGGGGAGCATGAGTTAGCATGGATGGAGCATGGGGATGAAGCGGTGTGAGGAGCGAGGGCTGCAAGGCCTGTCTTTGCTTATTATACCTGGGACAAAGTACGCCAGCACCAAGGTGGGCATTTTAAACAGCCTGCCTTGGCACCCGGCAGTCCCTGTAGCTGCTTCCAAACATTATCCCAGATTGGCTTGCCCAACTGCATGTCTTCACTCGCACTAAATGTGACTCCATATCCACAGCAGTGCGGCCCACTGAAATGCCCTAGCAAGCCACTCAGTTCAAGGGCAATTCAAGATGGGTAACACATGGTGGCTCTGCCAGCAATGCCCACACTACAGCAAACATTCAGCTTCATAAATGGACATTTTGAGTACAAATGCAGGGGAATTGTGCTGAATTCTTACAAAGAGCAGGTTGGAGCCCAGTTAGAGTTTTGCAGCCCATTCTGGTCACTGCCACAAGGAAGGAGGCAAAGACTTAGCGAATGGTTCCATGGATTCTATTGACAAAGTTACAGTTGGAGAAGTTTGGGATTGTTCTCCTGGGAGCGAAGACAATTGAGGAGAGATTTGACAGATGTGTACAAGATTATGACAGGCTTGGATAAGGTGGACACATTCCCATTGCCTGATGGTAGAAGGGCTGGGGGGAGGTAAAATTTAAGGTTTTGAACAAAAGATGCAGGGTGGAAAATCGGAAAAAGCATTTGATGCAGCGAGTACAGGCTCGATGGGTCAAAGGGCCTCTCCTGCACTATATGATTCTTGTAATAAATCTTCGGAGGCTGAAGTCCCTTCAACAAAATCCCTTTATTTACAATTCCAACAGCAGTACACAGAGTGCTCGCAGTCAGCAGTCTACCTTCGGGAGTGCCAGAGGAACTGACACTCCCAGTTAAATACAAGGGAAAGATTCCTTGATTGGCCCATCAATTGACTCCTTAATCAGGGAGTTCATATTCCAATAGGCCAACCTCAATGACCTGATTGAAGTCATTACAATTCAATGAGTGGTAATGACTGGGAACTCACTGGGAACTCACTGGGAACTCACTGGGAACTCACTGGAAACTCGCTGGGAACCCACTGGAAACTCACTGGAAACTCGCTGGGAACTCACTGGAAACTCACTGGGAACTTGCTGGGAACTCACTGGGAACTCGCTGGGAACTCACTGGGAACTCGCTGGGAACTCTCTGGAAACTCACTGGAAACTCGCTGCCTCCACGGGTTGTGGAAGCAGAGATGGAGAATGATTTTGTAATAGTTTGAGGTATCTATGATTCATTGAAGAAAAGATAAAACAAGCTCAGTACATGTACAGATCTAATTCCACCAACTCGCGGTCTCACACTCAAGGTTCCTTCCTACCAGGGCTCGTGCCCTAACACCCGATTGGTGCTGGATTGCATGCCTCCCCCTGATAGGCCCCAGGAGGGCCCACAAACACCCACCCCTTAAAGGGGCCACACTGTCATGGATTTCAAAAGGAGCTCAGAAACAAACAGATCGGCTATGGAGATCGAGAGGTAAATTCTTTGATCCCACTCACCGTGGGAATCATCCCGGGCAGGATGGATAATTTGATGGACTGTTGATAGGTCTGTTGACAGTAGGCAGGAATCTCCCCTCTCGGGTGGGCAGGATTGGAAAATCCCACCCATGGGTCGGAATCTTTCCGGCCCGCCTGCCATGGGAATCATAGCGGGAGGGACACGGACCATGCATAGGGTAGGATCTTCCGGCTTTGGGGGGAGCGCGGTCGAAAATCCTGCCCATTGTGTGGGAATGCTCAGAAGACTTGGCATGTCAGCTACGACTCTCACCAACTTTTACAGATGCACCATAGAAAGCATTCTTTCTGGTTGTATCACAGCTTGGTATGGCTCCTGCTCTGCCCAAGACCTCAAGGAACTACAAAAAGTTGTGAATGTAGCCTAGTCCATCACACAAACCAGCTTCCCATCCATTGACTCTGTCTACACTTCCCGCTGCCTCGGCAAAGCAGCCAGCATAAATAAGGACCCCACGCACCCCGGACATTCTCTCTTCCACCGTCTTCCGTCGGGAAAAAAATACAAAAGTCTGAGGTCACATACCAACTGACTCAAGAACAGCTTCTTCCCAGCTGCCATCAGACTTTTGAATGGACCTACCCTGCATTAAGTTGATCTTTCTCTACACCCGAGCTATGACTGTAACATTACATTCTGCACTTCCTCGTTTCCTTCTCTATGAATGGTATGCTTTGTCTGTATAGCGCGCAAGAAACAATACTTTTCACTGTATGTTAATACATGTGACAATAATAAATCAAATCAAATCAAATCAAATGGGGCCGATTGGATTTTTCTACAGAAAGCCAACATGGATCCTGATGGGCTGAATGGCCTCCTTCTCTGCTGCAGTATCTGCTCAATCAATGAACAGATTTCTGTGCATAAACGTTTGCTGAATAAATTTAAGGGACAGGATCTCCAGCTTGTCCATTCATTCCAAGAAGTTTCTTTCCCCGAAGCTATTGACAGATAGATGTATGGAATAACCTTTCTTTTCCAAGAAACTAGGCAGCACTGCAAATAAATCCTTGCTAAGACAGATGGTTTACTGAAGGATTGTTAGATACACAGGCACACTCCCACTCACACAAACTCAACTTCACTCATTCCCAATATTGAGATTGATGAGAGAATAAAAATGGAACTAAATTATCAGGATAGTGGAATGATAAAAGCGATGGGGATGCACAGAAACTTGCGAACTGTGTTAATCACTGGAAACCAAACATTCATATCTGAAGGAAAGTGGAACACCAGAATCTTATGCAATGTAACCCACCTACAATGAATTTGAACTTCGTGAGACTCCACGCTATAGTTACAAAGCTCAATACCGCACATCATTAACCGCGCAATTGAATGAAATAAAACTCATTATGTCAGAAAATGACTATCCATTTGCAGCTAAAACCCAAATGTTCATTCTTTGACTATTGAACCCTTAATGAGCAGCTGGGCATAGCTAATAGAAGAGAGTAATTGTAAGCTCCCAGTTATCAAGAGAGAACTTGCATTTAGAATCGTAGAATCCTTACAGCGCAGAAGAGGCCATTCAGCCATCATGCCTACACCGTCTCTCCGACAGAGAATCTTACCCAGGCCCTTTCCCACGCAACCCCGCCAGTTCCCCATGGCTAACCCACCTAACCTACACATCTACAGACTATGGGAAGAAACCGGAGCACCGGGAGGAAACCCACGCAGACACGGGGAGAACGTGCAAACTTCACACAGACAGTGACCGAAGCCAGGAATTGAACCCGGGTCCCTGGAGCTGTGAGGCAGCAGTGCTAACCACTGTGCCACCGTGCAGACACATTGCAATGCGGCACATTGCAGACAGGCCAATCTCTGCCACGCCCCCCCCCCCCCCCCCCCCCCGCCCCCCGCCCTCTCTCTCACTTTCACCTTCAGCATAATTTGGTTGAGAAATTGAGTCTGGGAGGTTGTCAAGTTGCGATATTGAATTGAGGATGTAGAGATTGTACGGGCTGTTACTACTGGTACGAAGAAGATGGCTGCCCTGGCACCTGGTGCTGGGGGGTGGGGGGAGTGGGGGGGGCGGCGGGGAGAGTAATAGAGTGAAGCGCGAGACCGTGTCCTCTGTCTGCTGAGCTTTACCATAAGGCAAGGATTTCCCTCGGGAGATGTTGCAAGACAAATGGTGCCAGACAAATTCATTCCCCGCACAGGCAACTGAGAAAATTTGTCCTGGTCAATAAGATGTGAAAACATGAGCTACATAACAACTGAGAGAATCTGACTTGTGCTTTCATAAGGAAATTGAGTTGAGACGTGTAGAGGGAATGGTTTACAATGAAAGCTGTTTTGTACTGGTCCCTGCAAACATTTGCATGGAAAATGTATCTTGTACGCCTCCCCATCTGTTCACTGCATTTCCTCCCTCAATGGTTTCCCTGACACTGTGACTCCCATCATCGTACATCACAAAGCGATGTTGTAGTTTCCCAATTTATCGCTCGGTTCTTCTTTATAAAATCAATGTTGCAAAAAAAAATTCCCCCTTGTATTTTCACTGTGTTACATCAGTGGTGACAGAAAGCATTTCAGTTATTGTTAAGTCTTTCGGGATATCCTGGATGTCATGAAAGGTACTGGCACGGTGGTACAGTGGTTAGTGGTGCTGCCTCACAGCGCCTGGGTTCGATTCCTGGCTTGGGTCACTGTCTGTGTGGAGTTTGCATGTTCTGCCTTGTCTGCGTGGTTTCCTCCGGGTGCTCCAGTTTCCTCCCACAGCTTTGAAAGATGTTCTGGTTAGGTGCATTGGCCATGCTAAATTCTCCCTCAGTGTACACGGACAGGAACCAGAGTGTGGCGACTAGGGGATTTTCACAGTAACTTCATTGCAGTGTTAATGTGAACCTACTTGTGACACTAATAAATTAACTTTAAAGTTTGGAATTCCGCACCCCATCCTCCCAGATCTCTCCACCTCTCTGAATCTTCCGCTCCTTAAGATGTTCTTTGATCAAGCTCTCAGCCACGTGTTCTAATATCTCCTTACATGACTCATAGAGTGATGGAGTCATGGCACAGAAGGATGCCATTAGGCCCCTTGTATCAATGCTAGCCCTCTGAAGAGTATCCAGTCAATGCCATTGCTCTTGCTCTAGTATATTCAGTTATTCAAGTTTATTTCCTTCAAGTGCCCTTTCAATTTCCTTTTGAAATAGTTGGTGTTAAATTTTGATTCCGTTTCTCTGAAGCACCTTGCAATGCTTTACTGCGTTGAAGGCACAGTATAAATACCTGGGAGACAGCCATTTCCTGGTTCCTTGACCAACTCACCAACTTTTACAGATGCACCATAGAAAGCATTCTTTCTGGTTGTATCACAGCTTGGTGTGTCTCCTGCTCTGCCCAAGACCGCAAGGAACCGCAAAAGGTTGTGAATGTAGCCCAATCCATCACACAAACCAGCCTCCCATCCATTGACTCTGTCTACACTTCCCGCTGCCTCAGCAAAGCAGCCAGCATAATTAATGACCCCACGCACCCCAGACATTCTCTCTTCCACCTTCTTCCGTTGGCAAAAAGATACCAAAAGTCTGAGGTCACGTACCAACCGACTCAAGAACAGCTTCTTCCCTGCTGCCGTCAGACTTTTGAATGGACTTATCTTGCATTAAGTTAATCTTTCTCTGCACCCTAGCTATGACTGTAACGCTACATTCTGCACTCTCTCATTTCCTTCTCTATGAACGGTATGCTCTGTCTGTATAGCGCGCAAGAAACAATACTTTTCACTGTATGTTAATACATGTGACAATAATAAATCAAATCAAATCAAAATCAACCAGAATCCATAGGACCGTAGAATCCCCACAGCGCAGAAGGAGGCCATTCAGCCCATCGAGTCTGCACCAACTCAGCATCATACCCAGCCCCTCATCCTCATAACCCTACACATTTACCATGGATATTACACCTAACCTACACTTCTTGGGACACTAAAGGTAATTTAGCATGGGCAATCCACCTAACGTGCACATCTTTGGATTTTGGGGGGCAAACCGGAGCACTCGGAGGAAACCCACGCAGACACGGGGAGAACGTGCAGACTCTGTACAGACAGTGATCCAAGGCCGGAATGGAACCTGTGAGACAGCAATGCTGACCACTGTGCCACCGTGCTGCCCTTGAATAAGATAAATTTTGCAGGACAATGTGGCAAAGAGGTAGCAAGTGGCATGCATTGATAGCGCATTTAGAAAGCTAGCACAGACACGATGGGCTGAATAGTCTCCTCCTGCACGCCTTGATTCTATTCTGATTCTATTCTTGCCTGTAGAGATACTTATAGGAGCCAGCCTACAGAACAGAAAGGTTTATCGCCACTGCCCTCCATTAGAAATTGGTTCTGCGGGAACGTCCTGGAGTTTGAATGTGATGGGTTCCTGGATGGAGCATCATCTTTCAGATCTGACATGCAGCTGGTTGAGACTCTGTCTGCCCTCTCTGGTGGGTCGGAAAGATCCTACAGTCATTGCTGTGACGAGCAGGGGAAAGTCCCGGTCAACATTTATCCTTCAGACTCAATCACTACAATGAACTTGTCCAATAGAGCCATAGAGGTTTACAGCATGGAAACAGGCCCTTCGGCCCAACTTGTCCAGGCTGCCCCTTTTTTTAAACCCCTAAGCTAGTCCCAATTGCCCGCGTTTGGCCCATATCCCTCTAGACCCATCTTACCCATGTAACTGCCTAAACGCTTTTTAAAAGACAAAATTGTACCCGTCTCTACTACTACCTCTGGCAGTTTGTTCCAGACAGTCACCACCCTCTGTGTGAAAAAATTGCCCCTCTGGATCCTTTTGTATCTCTCCCCTCTCACCTTAAACCGATGCCCTCTAGTTTTAGGCTCCCCTACCTTTGGGAAAAGATATTGACTATCCAGCTGATCTATGCCCCTCATTATTTTATAGACCTCTATAAGATCACCTCTCAGCCTCCTACGCTCCAGAGAAAAAGTCCCAGTCTATCCAGCCTCTCCTTATAACTCAAAGAATCAAGTCCCGGTAGCATCCTAGTAAATCTTTTCTGCACTCTTTCTAGTTTAATAATATCCTTACTATAATAGGGTGACCAGAACTTGTTGCTGTTTGTGGGATCTTGCTGTGTGCAAATTGGCTGTTGAGTTTCCTACACTCCAACAGGTCAAAGATTTTGGGAAAGTAAAGGTTCCAGCTTTTGTTCAAGACCAGGAAGGTGTAACTTTTCACAGGATCGTAGAAACAGGGCATCCCTACAGTGCAGAAGGAGGCCATTCGGCCCGTTGGCCCCAACTCTCTGACAGAGCATCTTACCCAGATCCTTTCTCCGTAACACTGCATATTTACCTTGCTAATCCCCCTAATCTACACATCTTAAAAGATGAAGGGCGAGATTCTCCAGCCTCCCAGACCCGTGCTTCCCACCAGCAGCGGGTGACGTCTTGTTTTCTAGCAGCGGGATTCTCCACTCATTAATTGCCTCTCCTGCTAGTTCTCAGGCCCGGCATGGTGGCACAGTGGTTAGCACTGCTGCCTCACAGCACCAGGGACCTGGGTTCAACTCCCGGCTTGGGTCACTGTCTGTGTGGAGTTTGCACGTTCTCCCCGTGACAGTTCTCCCACTGTCCGAAAGATGTGCTGGTCAGGTGCATTGGCCGTGCTAAATTCTCCCTCAGTGTATCCGAACAGGTGCCGGGGTGTGGTGATTAGGGGATTTTCACAATAACTTCATTGCAGTGTTAATGTAAGCCTATTTGCGACACTAATAAATAAACTTTAAACTATTTCCCCTCACCCGGAACATTTCTCCTTATAAAGAACCTGTTCATTTGAAAAAAAACTAATGAAGAACCAATAAAAGCCAAAATAAATTATTTTATTTTGCACCTTTAACAACGATTTGCATTTGTATAGCACCTTTAAAAGGATAGAGTTTTCCAAGGTGATTCGCAAGACCATCATCAACATTTCTAATTGAGAAATTTCAGCGGAATTATCTGTCCAGGTCTGCTCTCCATTAAATCCATCCCATAGGAGGTGGTGGTGCTGTTATTAGACTAGGGGCCCAGAGCAGATGAGGAAATCAATAAAATATTTGGAATTAAAAGTCTAACCGTTGCCGATTGTCATAAAAGCCCATTTGGTTCACTCATGTCCTTTAGGAAGCAAATCGACCATCCTTACCCGGCTAGTCTACATGTGACTCCAGATCCACAACAACATTTGAAGTGGCACCGTGGCACAGTGGTTAGCACTGCTGCCTCACAGCATCAGGGACCCAGGTTCAATTCCAGCCTAAGCCACTGTCTGTGTGGAGTTTGCACATTCTCCCCGTGTCTGCATGGGTTTCCTCCGGGTGCACCTGTCTCCTCCCAGAGCCCGAAAGATGTGTGGGTTAGGTTGTTTGGCCATGTTAAATTGACCCTAGTGTCAGGAGGATTAGCAGGGCAAATGAAGGTTACAGGAATAGGGCCTGGATGGGATTGTGGTCGGTACAGACTCGATGGGCCAAATGGCCTGCTTCTGCCCTGTAGGGATTCAATGATTCTATAATGTGGTTTACCCTCAAATGCCCTCTGAAATGGAGAGTAGTTAGAACCATAAGATGTAGTGGCGAAATTAGGCCATTCGGGCCATTGAGTCTGCTCCACCATTCAGTGAGATCATGGCTGATCTGACATAATAATCCTCATCTCCACTTTCCTGTCTTATCCCCATAACCCTTGACTCCCTTACCAATTAAAAAAATGTCTATCACAGCTGTGACGATACTGTGCCTTTAAGGAATGTATTTGTATCATGTTTTTTGTGCGTTTTTTTTAGCAGTAAGTTATATATATCGGTGCCACTTTGTCTATAACTGGCAGCCCACATGTTGATACTGTAGAAGCATAATTTATCCCAATTGCTGGAATGTTTGCTTTAATCTGGTCTAATGCAGGGTTGTTATTTTAGTGTTTTCTCCTGGGGTTTTTCAGAGTAGGGTTTGATTAGGTTGACTGACAGGAAAAGTCATGTGAGTGGGCAGGGCTAGGCTCACAGAGAAACACAAGCTCTGTTACTGCTTGGGATCTTTAGCAAGAAGTACCTCTCTGTCTCTTTCTTTCCCTCTCTGGAGATTGGAGACTGGGACCTGCCAGAAAATAAGTCTCTTTCTCTGAAGGTCTGCTGTTTGAAGATAGATGTTTTTCTGGAAGCTGCTATATGGGAGTCAGAAGACACGTGTCTTTCTGTATGCCTGTCCAGAGGGATTAAAAGTTTGGAAACATAGCACCCATGTGAGCATGTCTGGTTTTGTGCGAACTGATTCTGAAGAGGGATGTCTGTGGGGATATTACTTACATTGGAACTGTAGCTGGCTGTTAAGAATTATATCTTGTCTTGTTTAAGTATTTCAATTGATAAAAGTTATGCTAATTCTTTTTGTTATATTTTAACTGTGTTGTTAAATAAAGTTTGTTTTAATAAAAGCTTCCTCGTGGGTCAATAAAATTACACCTGGAGTGAAACGCCTCATGCTCACGCTAATTCCAAAATCAGAAAAAAGTTGGGGTCTAGGCTAACCCCGGAGTTTCTGATCTGGTCCCAAACACAGCCTTGACCATACTTAACGACCCAGCCTCTATAGCCCTCTGCGGGGAAGAATTCCACAGATTCACTCCCCTCTGAGAGAAGAAATTCCTCCTCATCACTGTCTTCAATGGGTGACCCCCCCTTACTCTGAGATGATGCCCTCTGATCCTAGACTCTCCCACAATGCTCTCAGCATCTACCCTGTGAAGCCCCCTGAGAATCTAAATATCTCAATAAGCTCGCCTCTCATTCTTCTAAACACCGGTGAGCACAGGCCCAACCTACACCCAACCTCTCCTCATAAGAAAACGCCTCCATACCCGGGATCAACCTAGTGAACCTTCTCTGGCTCACTGCCTCCAATGCTAGTGGGCGGGATTTTCCAGCCGCACTCTCCCTAAGACCGGAAAATCCCACCTGAGGTCAATGGACTTTTGCATGGTCCGACCCTGCCCGCTACCATTCCTTTGGCGGGCTGGATGGGAAAATTCCGCCCAGTATATCTTTCCTTACGCAAGGGGACCAAAACTGTTCACAGTATTCCAGGCGTGGTCTTGTTCGGACTGGGCCCAAACAGTGACACCCACATCCCGTAAATGACTATAAAAATCTTGGTCACAGATGCCCAGATACCAAGGCCCAGTGGGGCCTTTGTGGAATCTGGAATCAAAGCTAATGGACCTGAATTTAACGCAGCCTTCACACTAGGATTGAACTTTCAAGCACTGATGTCTCTCCCAGTCCAAATTAAATCTGTGATCACTTGTGGCACTGCTCTCAATATCAGGTTTCCTCTCAGACATGATTACCTTCAGGCACAATGAACACACAGAATAGTAAATTTAAATAACATCCGCTCGGAATAAAAATGTGAAACTCCCCACAGGCACTTTGCTGAGAGATATTCATGATGGGAACAGGATTGTAAAAGATTCTTAAATTAACGTGCCGACACGCATTGTTTGTTCCACATTACACCAGTCGACAAAACATGACTGTAACAAGTTCCTTTCAGTCATAAGCATAGCGCATCAGAACAGGAGGAGGCCATTCAGCCCTTTGAGTCAATTCCGGCATTCGATTTGATCTTGGCTGATCTGTATCTTAACTCCATCTACTCACTCTGTAACCCTCCAAGCCCTCAGTCGACAAAAAACACTTCACCCTTGAAGAATGTTTAATGATTAGTAAAACTAAAACTGAGTGTGCGTATTTAGGGGAAAAAAGGGAATTAGTTGGGTGCGTGTTACACAAAGCAGTCAGATTCATTCAGCCAGATTTTGCGGAGGTTTTTAATTCCAACTTTCAGAATGTGCATGGTGTTTAGCAGATTCATTTTAAAGTGTTATTTTTCTGGCAGGAAGTGTTTTAAAAATGAAAGGAGTTGTCAGTTTATGTGAGGTGATGGATTGTGCAATAAATTATTCAAGAGTTACTGCTTTTATCCATCCCTCTCCCTAGCAACTGTCTGAGACTGAACAAGTCTGTTTGCAACATTGGTGTCATGTTTGACCGTGAGATGAGTTTCCAAACACGTATTCGCACCATCAGACTGCCTTTTCCCACCTCACCAACAGCTCCCCACCTTCACTCATTTGCTGAGATCTTCAGCTAGGTTTTTGCCAGCTCTGAACGTGACAATTTGGGGCGGCACAGAGGTTAGCACTGCTGCCTCACAGTGCCAGGGACCCGGGTTCAATTCCAGCCTCAGTCTCTGTGTGGAGTTTGCACATTCTCCCCGTGTCTGCATGGGTTTCCTCTGCGTGCTCTGGTTTCCTCCCACGGTCCAAAGATGTGCGGCTTAGGTTATTTGGCCATGCTAAACTGACCCCAGTGTCAGGGGGATTGATGATGTGGAGTTGCCGGCGTTAGACTGGGGTAGGACCAGTGAGTAGTCTCACAACACCGGGTTAAAGTCCAACAGGTTTATTTGGTAGCATGAACTTTCGGAGCGGTAGCTCGTGCTACCAAATAAACCTGTTGGACTTTAACCTGGTGTTGTGAGACTACTTACTCGGGGGGATTAGCAGGGTAAATTTGTGGGGTTATGGGAATATGGCCTGGGTGGGATTGTGGTCGGGTGCAGACTTGATGGGTCGAATGGCCTCCTTCTGCACTGTAGGGATTCTATGATAATTCTATCACACTCCTGGCTTGCCTCCCACATTCTACCCTCTGTAAAGCTGAGGTCATCCAAAGCGCTACGAATGTCCTAACTCACACCAAATCTTGTTCGCCCAGCACCCTTGTCCTCGCTGACTTACATTGGCTCCTAGTCAAAGCAACGCCTTGATTTTAAAATTCTCACCCTTGTTTTCAAATCCCTCCATTTGATATTTGATTTGATTTGATTTATTATTGTCACATGTATTAACATACAGTGAAAATTTTGTTTCTTGCACACTATACAGCCAAAGCATACAGTTCATAGAGAAGGAAAGGAGAGAGTGCAGAATGTAGTGTTACAGTCATAGCTAGGGTGTAGAGAAAGATCAACTTAATGCGAGGTAAGTCCATTCAAAAGTCTGACAGCAGCAGGGAAGAAACTGTTCTTGAGTCGATTGGTACGTGACCTCAGACTTTTGTATCTTTATGCCAACGGAAGAAGGTGGAAGAGAGAATGTCTGGGGTGCGTGGGGTCCTTAATTATGCTGGCTGCTTTTCCGAGGCAGTGGGAAGTGTAGACAGAGTCAATGGATGGGAGGCTGGTTTGTGTGATGGATTGGGCTACATTCACGATCTTTTGTAGTTCCTTGCGGTCTTGGGCAGAGCAGGAGCCATACCAAGCTGTGATACAACCAGAAAGAATGCTTTCTATGGTGCATCTGTAAAAGTTGGTGAGAGTCGTAGCTGACATGCCAAATTTCCTCAGTCTTCGGAGAAAGTAGAGGCGCTGGTGGGCTTTCTTAACTGTAGTGTCGGCATGGGGGGACCAGGACAGGTTGTTGATGATCTGGACACCTGAACACTTGAAGCTCTCCCCCCTTCCCCTCACCCCCCCCTCCAGTAATCTCCTCCAGCCTTCCAACCATCCGAGATTTCAGCAATCCTCTCATTCTGGCCCTTTCAGCATTCCTGATTTTAATTGCTCCATGATTGGCGGCCGTACCTTCAGCTGTCTGGACCCCAAGCTCTGGAATTCCCTCCCTAAAACTCTCCACCGCTCTACCTTCCTTCCATCTCATTAAACCCTGCTTCATTGACCAAAAGTTTAGCTACTTGCACTATTATCTGCTTATATATCTCATTTGCATGTTTTGTTGGATAATTGATCTCATGAGGCATCTTGGGATGATGTATTTACATTAAGGGTTTTACATAAATTTTTGTTTGTGGTGTTTTTTTAATTGTTGTTTGATTTACACCATCAGGTCCTGTGGGCCTTTTGTCTCAGTTGGCCCTTTCTTTCTTCCACATTTGCTCGATTCCTATTCGAGAAAATTCTATATAGTACTCTTAGTGACCTGAATCAGTTTTATGTTCTCGCAAACGTGGATGGGTTGGGGTTACAGGGCCGAGGTTGTAATAAGTCCTCGGAGGCAGAATTCCCTTCACCAAAATCTCTTCATTGACAAGTCTGACAACAGCATACAGAATGCTTTCAGTCAGCAGCCTACACTCGGAGTCCCCGAGGAACTGACACTCCTGGTTAAATACAAAGCAAGAGGTCCCTGATTGATCCATCAATTTGGCCCTTAATCAGGGAGTTCATACTCTAACAGTTCATATTCTCACCTCAGTTGCCTGATAAAAGTCGTTACAGACGTGGAGAAGAGTTTTTATTATTTGTAGGACACGGGCGTCGCTGGCTGGCCAGCATTTATTGCCCATCCCTAGTTGCCTGAGAGCAGTTGAGAGTCAACCACATTGCTGTGGCTCTGGAGTCACATGTAGGCCAGACCGGACAAGGACGGCAGATTTCCTTCCCTAAAGGACATTAGTGAACCAGATGGGTTTTTCCGACAATGGTTTCATGGTCATCAGTAGAATATCAATTCCAGATTTTTTTTATTGAATTCAAATTCCACCACTTGCCGTGGCGGGATTTGAACTGAGGTCCCCAGAACATTTGTAGAGTTTCTGGATTAATAGTCTTGCGATAATACCACTCGGCCATCACCTCCCCTATTGGGATATAAATCAGCCATGATATGATTAAATGGTCGAATAGGCTCACGGGCTGAATGGCCCACTCCTGATCCTGTTCCCTGAAGTGGTTTAAACGTCAGGAAAGAATCCAAGTCAAATCTCAGCACGATTCCAGTCTGTCTCTCCAACAACTGACTGAGGCAGTGGTTATGAGTAATTTAATATCTTCCAGTAAATGTACTGGTTAAAGTGGAAATGCTGTGTGATCTCTGGAGGGGAAGCAATGAACTCAATAATGACTGTGGAATAGAGAGGCTCACAGCTAGACCCTTCTGAGAAGTTCCACCTCATCAACAGCGAAACAACATCACCTTTGTTGAGTCTATTGGATTACTGTTTTCAACCTACTTCCAGCTCATTCTGAATAAGCCTCAATGTTGAGGCTACTCATTAACATAATCACAGTTCCTGCTTTCTGAGAGAATATAAGATTTTACATTGACTATTACAAAGCTAAGAAATAAAAACTAACCCGTAAATTCAACGCTGAATAGAAAAATAAATTCCCACAGCAAGGCTGCACTCGCAGGGTTTTTGGGAATTTAGAATCATAGAATCCCAGAAGAAGGCCATTCAGCCTGCATCGACAATAATCCCACCCAGGCCCTTTCCCTATAACTCTACTTCTAATCCTTTTGACACTAAAGGGCAAATCAACCTAACCCGCACATCTTTGGACCAGAAACCGGAGCACCCGGAGGAAACCCACGCAGACACGGGGAGAACATGCAAACTCCATACAGACAGTGACCCAAGCCGGGAATCAAACCCGGGTCCCTGGAGCTGTGAGGCAGCGAGGCTAACCACTGTGCCACCGTGCCTCTGCGAAACCAAGCTGGTTTATTCTCAAATACAGTGACCAAAATAGATTTCTTTACATTCGGAACAATCGCAAACCAAGAATCGGTTCCAGATTTGATTAAAATGGCTTTGGACTATTCGAGAACAAGTTGCCTTTATATAGCGCCTTTAACAGAGGCAATTGTCCCAAGGACGCTTCACAGGAATGACATTCAGACAGATGTTTATGACTGAGCCGCAGGAAGAGGTGTTAGGGTGGGTGGCTTAAAAACCTGGCAGGAGGAGAGAGAGAGAGAGAGAGAGAGAGAGACGCAGAGACTTAAGGAGGGACGATTAAAATTATGGGGTGGTGGGGGGTGGAGGGGGGGGGGGAGGCAGAATGCATAAGAGACCAGGATTGGAGGAGTGCAGTGATCTTGGAGGGTTGTATGGCTGGGGGATGTTATAGAGATAGGGAGGGTTGAGGCCAAGCAGGAACATGGACAAAATAAAACTACCTACATAACACATTCAGAGTATGTCCTTGTTTGGCAAAGTCAAGTCATTATGTACACAGTTTAGGATGGCACGGTGGCACAGTGGTTAGCAGTGCTGCCTCACAGCGCCAGGGACCTGGGTTTAATTCCCAGCTTGGGTCACTGTCTGTGTGGGTTCTCCCCGTGTCTGCGTGGGTTTCCTCCGGGTGCTCCGATTTCTTCCCACAGTCTGAAAGACGTGCTGGTTAGGGTGCATTGGCCGTGCTAAATTCTCTCTCAGTGTTACCCGAACGGGGGCCGGAGTGTGGCGACTGGGGGATTTTCACAGTAACTTCATTGCAGTGTGAATGTAAGCCGACTTGTGACACTAATAAATAAATTTAAACTCAACTTCACATTGACTTAACCTGGGTAACCTTGTGCAGTGTATTGACTGGTCTATTTGTTTAGATAGATTGGAGCTCTCCCCATGGGATAGGATGGAGTCTGACCTGTGAGGTATAATATTGAACTTCAATGCATGATATTATTGTCTTCAACTGTGATGTCACACTGCTTCTTGAAGTCGATTTGTTCTGAAAGATGTTTTCTCTCAGAGAGATTTGATCTTTTGTTCTTGTTTCTGGTGAAGCCTCTAGGCTGTAATTAAAGCGGCTACAACATTGCATCGCCAGCCCAGAGACCATGCTGCTCACCATTCAACACAGCCCTCACTGTTCAGTCTTCATGTTGATTGAACCAGTTGCTTTGCCGGGTCGCCTACGTGTCTGGCGCGGATCACTGGCAGCATTTCCGCCTCTCAGTCGAAAGGCAGAGTGACCAATTCTCAACCCTCGGACAGGGGAAGTGGGGGGAATCTGGTGACTGTGAGGGGGATGGACTTTCAACATGAGAAGAGTGGGAGGTGTCCTGAGGCGACAGTAGCGCTGTGGGAGGTGGGATCAATTAAGTTTATTGCAGCTTATCCCGTTGAGTCACAACATTGTCATCTCTCTCTGCCGGATGACTCATTTGCAGTTCCACACATCATCTCACTCAAACCCATCCCGGATCGGTTTGTGGCGGCACGATGGCACAATGGTTAGCACTGCTGCCTCACAGCACCAGGGACCCGGGTCCGATTCCCGGGTTGGGTTACTGTCTGCACGGAGTCTGCATTCTCCCCGTGTCTGCGTGGGTTTCCTCCGGGTGCTCCGGTTTCCTCCTACAGTCCGAAAGACGTGCTGGTTAGGTGCATTGGCCATGCTAAATTCTCCCTCAGTTTACCCGAACAGGCTTCGGAGTGTGGCAACTAGGGGATTTTCACAGTAACTTCATTGCAGTGTTAATGTAAGCCTTACTTGTGGCATTAATAAATAAACTTTAAATTTTAAGTTACAGTCCTTTGAGCCAGGGTTCCATTCTGGGATCCTGTCCAGTTAGAATACCAACTGGGACTGTGACAACATCTGAAAACAGATGATCTGCTTATTATCTCTTTGTTTGTGGGTGTTTGCAATGTGCACAGTGGCTGATGCTGTTCCGACATCACGACCGCGAGAGTGCTTAAAGTTTAAGTAGTTTAAGGTTTCAAGTTTAAGGCTTACATTAACATTGGAGCCCGTTTGGGTACACTGAGGGAGGATTTAGCATGGCCAATGCATCTTTCAGACTGTGGGAGAAACCGGAGCATCCGGAGGAAACCCATGCAGACATGGGGAGAATGTGCAAACTCCGCACAGACAGTGACCCAAGGCGGGAATCATAGTTATAGAGGTTTACAGCATGGAAACAGGCCCTTTGGCCCAACTTTTTTAAACCACTAAGTTAGTTCCTATTGCCCGTGTTTGGCCCATATCCCTCTACACCGATGTAACTGTCTAAACGCTTTTTAAAAGACAAAATTGTACCCGCCTCTACTACTACCTCTGGCAGCTTGTTCCAGATACTCACCCACCCTCTGTGTGAAAAAATTGTCCCTCTGGACCGTTTTGTATCTCTCCCCACTCACCTTAAACCTATGCCCTCTAGCTTTAGACTCCCCTACCTTTGGGAAAAGATATTGACTATCTAGCTGATCTATGCCCCTCATTATTTTGTAGACCTCTATAAGATCACCCCTCACCCTTCTACACTCCAGTGAAAAAAAAGTCCTAGTCTATCCAGCCTCTCCTTATAACTCAAACCATCAAGTCCCGGTAGCATCCCAGTAAATCTTTTCTGCACTCTTTCTAGTTTAATAATATTCTTTCTATAATAGGACGAATTGAACCCAGGTCCCTGGTGCTGTGAGGCAGCAGTGCTAACCACTGTGCCACCTCATTGGTGACTACAAAAACATTTTGGGGCTTTCCCGAGGGCATGGAAGGTGCTATATGAATGCAATGTATTTTGTTGTAATACCCCCCGTCCTCCAGCAGTGAGATCTGATTGGGGCTAAATCAAGCTTCTCAAAATACAAAGCGCTGGGTCTCAAACCTCGGAGCCATTGGAGAGTCACGAGACAAAGAGGCTCCATATGATTCGGAATGAATACTCTTTTGATATCATTCTCGAGCGAGATTGGCTTTGTTCCAACAAGATGAAGATGGGGCCTGAGACAGTTTACAGTTGGCATGGCAAACTGTGATTGTTTAGTGACAGAACTCGGTGATCTGATGATGCTGAGTGGGACATCTTTGGTTTGAATTATAAATGTAACATTATATCGAACACAATGAGATCATTGTGCAATAACGCTTTGCAACTTGACGTAAGGTACACAATTTGGATTCTGTTTCCCGACACAAAGCTGTTCTGTGGAGTCTCAGTGTGGTGAAAGAGACCAGTTTCTCCCCTTCTCAAAATAAAATGCTGCGAATGTTGCTAGATAGCAGAGTGCTTCAGAATAAAACAATCCCCAGCTGTCACCTTCACAACTACAACCTGCTCCCTGTACGTTATATCAAACTTCCTCTATCAATCTGACAATGGCATCGTAATTGGAAAAAGGCTCAAAGGGAAGCACAGTACCACGGTGGTTAGCGCACTGCTGCCTCAAAGCGCCAGGGACCCAGGTTCGATTCCCGGCTTGGGTCACTGTCCGTGTGGAGTTTGCACGTTCTCCCCGTGTCTGCGTGGGTTTCCTCCGGGTGCTCCGGTTTCCTCCCACAGTCCAAAGACGTGCAGGTTAGGTTGACTGGCCATGCTAAATTGCCCCTTAGTGTCCCGGGATGTGTATGTTAAAGGGATTAACAGGGTAAATATGTGGGGTTACGAGGGTAGGGTCTGGGTGGGATTGTTGCCAGTGTAAACTCGATGGGCCGAAGGGCCTTCTTCTGCACTGTAGGATTTCCTTCCATGAATAAAGTGAAGGACTTTAATTTTTGTTTTTTTTGTGATGATCTGGAAGACAATATGGAATTTAATGACTCCCAAACCACACCCCCTCCCCCCACCTCACAGAGCGGGGGTGTTGTGTTTAAATTGGATCGAAAGATTCAAAGTGGAGACTCCGTCAAAGGTCATTGGTAACAGGACTTGAGGGAAGATGAGGAGAAATATGGGCGGCACGGTGGCACAGTGGTTAGCACCGCTGCCTCACAGCGGCAGGGACCCGGGTTCAACTCCAGCCTTGGGTAACTGCCCGTGTGGATTTTGCACGTTCTCCCCGTGTCTCCTCCGGGTGCTCCGGTTTCCTCCCACACTCCAAAGGTGTGTGGGTTGGGTGAATTGGCCATGCTAAATTGCCTCTTAGTGTCCCAAGATGTGTGGGTTAGATGAATTGGCCATGGTGGATGTGTGGGGTTACGGGGATAGGGTGGGGGGGGGGGAGAGGGCTCGGGTAAGATTCTCTTTCAGAGACTGTCGGGATTCTATGAAATTACTTCAATCATGGAGCATAGAATCCTACAGGGCAGAAGGAGGCCATTCGTCCTGTCGAGTCCGCATTGACCCACAATCCCACCCAGGCCCTATCCTCATAACCCCATGCATTTACCCTAGCTAGTCCCCCTGACACTAAGAGGCAATTTAGCATGGCCATTCCACCTAACCCGCACGTCTTTGGACTATGGGAGGCAACACAGCAAGTTCGAATCTGGAATGTTCAGCCTGAAAGGTTGAAGGAAGCAGGTTTAACAGTAATTTTAGATCGATTGGAGGGGAACTTGATGGTTCGCTTGCCCTCACTGACCTTCAGCTCTGGGTGGTGGTGCAGGTTGTGGGCTGAGGAGATGTTAATGTTTCTGACGGAGATCAGAGCGATTTCCCCGCTTGTTTCAGGCCACTCGGGAAAGTGCGTCAAGTCTTGGCGTCAATCCCCTTGGAGATTCACTGAAGATTGGTGACAGACTCAGGCAGCACAACGGCTGGCTAAACAAGCGATTAGCTTGGCAAAAGTATAGCAATACTCTGTCTGGTCGCCAAGCGGGGATCTTCTGCCAAGATGCCTGAATACTGAGCTCACACACATGCTTATCGAGCCATCTGGGCCTGATATAAATCACTCAAGGTGCTTACATCAAGTGTCAGAATGTGGTTTCACCTCTCCATTAACACAACACTCACAATGCACATCATTTCAAATGTCAGCTCACATGGGCTCAAGATTCACTTCCTTAGGAAGGTTTGAACCTTTGACCTTCCTGATCGTGTTATAACGAAACATATTGTGGGGGATGTTACGACTTCGCTCGGGCGAGGCTCGTGAAATCCCGCCCAAGGCTGATGGAGAATTCCGTTCTGCGAGCCTTGCCCCAGAATCGGGGCGGTCAAGGTGGTACAATTCCAGCCATTAAGTTGTCAGCTATTGCACTGGTCAGAGTTTCACTGAGGTGTTATAGATGGGGGTCGGCGGGGGGGGGGGGGGGGGGGGGGGGGGGGGGGTGAAATGGAAGGAATGGGATTCCCTCCAGGCTCCCGCCTGCCCCAACCACCCAGCGATCTCATGCTGGGGCGGGCAAGGCCTTGGGTTGTTTCCTGCTCTGTCTGTGATTTTTAGGGCTCGCGGGAAGTTTGAACTTGCCAGGGGGAGGAAGGCCAAAAATCAACAACGTTACATCTAGGACGAAAGGCTGGAGGGTGGGGGGGGGGGGGGACCTCCATCAGAAACTCCTTTCTGAAGTCAGACACAGCCCCCCCCCCTTGATGTCCAATAAACGCTGGGCCTCGCCCCCACACCCCACCCCCAAGCCTCTCCCCTGAGACACTGAACACCCCCTTCCTGTCCCCCCCCAGGCCTTCCCGACCCTCCCCACTCCAGGACCTGTTGAGTTTACCTGGACCCCCCGGTGCTCAGACTCATTCTCAGGCATCCTCTTGCTTCATCTTCTGTCCAGCGCAGCGCTGTTGCTGCAGGGACCACAGGGGTGTCAGCCAATCGGATTGGCCAGCAGCTCTCTGAAGCGGGACTTCTTCCTGAGACTATAAGACCATAAGACATAGGAGCAGAATTAGGCCACTCGGCCCATCGAGTCTGCTCCGCCATTCAATCATGGCTGATACTTTTCTCATCCCCATTCTCCTGCCTTTTCCCCATAACCCCTGATCCCCTTATTAATCAAGAACATATCTATCTCTGTCTTAAAAACACTCAATGACCTGGCCTCCACAGCCTTCTACGGCAAAGAGTTCCACAGATTCACCACTCTCTGGCTGAAGAAATTCCTCCTCATCTCTGTTTTAAAGGATCATCCCTTTAGCCTGAGGTTGTGCCCTCTGGTTCTAGTTTTTCCTACTAGTGAAACATCCTCTCCACGTCCACTCTGTCCAGGCCTCGCAGTATCCTCTAAGTTTCAATAAGATCCCCCCTCATCCTTCTAAACTCCAACGAGTACAGACCCAGAGTCCTCAACTGTTCCTCATACGACAAGCTCTTCATTCCAGGGATCATATTCCACCCCTGAGTGAGGGGTGGAAGTCTTGGCCGCAGCCAGTGAACGCTCATTCCGGTATGAAATGACTGGGGGGCACTCAGAGTCAGTGGGAATGCGTTCCCCACTCTTCAGGTGGTGGTGAGCAAGACCCAACATAAATTCAGGCCACAGAGTTTTACAGCGCCCATGAATACAAGCCATTCGACCCAATAAATCTGTGCCAGCTTTTATTTTGACCGCGCATTTTCACACCTCACTTTATCTCACACTGGCAGAATATCTTTCTATTCCTTTCTCTCTCATGTACTTACCTCATGGATAAATGTGAGGTTATCCGCTTTGGTAGCAAAAAGAGGAAGACAGATTATTGAGTGGGGATCGCATAGAAATTTATAAAATTCTAACAGGATTAAACAGGGTAGATTCAGAAAGAATGTTCCCAATGGTGGGGGAGTCCAGAACTGGGGGTCATAGTTTGAGGATAAGGGGTAAATCTTTTAGGACTGAGGTGAGGAGAAATTTCTTCACCCAGAGGGTGGTAAATGTGTGGAATTCACTCCCACAGAAAGTAGTTGAGGCCCAAACGTTGTCTGATATCAAGAAGAAATTAGATATAGCTCTTGGGGCTAAAGGGATCGAGGGATATGGGGCAGCATGATGGTTAGCACTGCTGCCTCTCAGCGCCAGAGACCCAGGTTCAATTCTGGCATTGGGTCACTGTCTGTGTGGAGTTGGCACGTTCTCCCCGTGTCTGCGTGGGTTTCCTCCGGGTGCTCCGGTTTCCTCCCACAGTCCGAAAATATGCAGGTTGGGTGGATTGGCCGTGCTAAATTGCCCCAAAATCGCTGGCTGGAGGGAATCATAGAATCACAGAATCCCGACAGTGCAGAAAGAGGCTATTGGGCCCAAATAGCCTGTACTGACAACAATCCCCCCCCAGGCCTATCCCCGTAACCCCGTGTATTTACCCTGCTAACCCCCCTGACACCACAGGGCAATTGAGCATGGCTTTTGGGTGTGGGAATGGAGGTAAAATCTTTGCCAACATTTAACCCTCAACTAACATCACCAAATCAGGTGATCTGTTTTTTATCACATTGCTGTCAGTGGGATCTTGCTGTGCACAAATCTGGCTGCGTAGCTTCCTGTAACAATCCCTAAACCACTGAAAAGCACTTTATTGGCTGTAGCGTTCTTCGAGGATGTTCCGAGATTATGAAAGGTGCTCAATGCAAATTCTTTCTTTTCTCACTTGTTGACTCTTTTCTCTGTGTTACAATGTCAGCTGTTTACAGCTCCCTGCCGCACCGGCTAAATCCATGGAATTGGATAACAGCTGTGAGATTCAGTTCTATTTTGAACAGTCTGTTTGTACAGACAGAATCCAAGCAACTAATCCAGTTAATTGCTTCTTCACCTTCCATCGCAGCTCACTGCGGGGAACGCACGACAAAGGCCAATTCTATCCTTTCCATTTAGAATCTGACCCAAACCGGTCAAAATCAAACCACTTCACATCTGTCTTTGGATAACAGCTTGTGAAAACCATGCAACTGCCTTGCACCAGAAGTTCACAAATACTCTGGTTTTGATGATGTTTGTGCTGTTCCAATGAACCTCTGAGTGGCCACCCACCCTCCACACTCTGTAAACCTCTGCTGACCCCTCTACTCACTGACCTCAATTGAACCCCTGATTCAGATGTTGATGAGTGCTGAATAGCTTTACATAGAACATAGAACATTACAGCGCAGTACAGGCCCTTCGGCCCTCGATGTTGCGCCGACCTGTGAAACCAATCTAAAGCCCATCTAACCTACACTATTCCAATATCATCCATACGTTTATCCAATGACCATTTAAATGCCCTTAATGTTGGCGAATCCACTACTGTTGCAGGCAGGGCATTCTACTTACTACTCTCTGAGTAAAGAACCTACCTCTGACATCTGTCCTATATCTATCACCCCTCAATTTAAAGCTATGTCCCCCCATGCTAGCCATCGCCGTCTGAGGAAAAAGGCTCTCACTGTCCACCCTATCTAATCCTCTGATCATCTTATATGCCTATATTAAGTCACCTCTTAACCTTCTTCTCTCTAACGAAAACAGCCTCAAGTCCCTCAGCCTTTCCTCATAAGACCTTCCCACCATACCAGGCAACATTCTGGTAAATCTCCTCTGCACCCTTTCCAATGCTTCCACATCCTTCCTATAATGCGGCGATCAGAACTGTACACAATACTCCAAGTGCGGCCGCACCAGAGTTTTACAGGGGAGGGAAAGCGGGGGAGATGGGTTTAAAGTCTCCCTCACACACAATTTCTAGCATAGGCCATAGGACCAGAAATTTCTTTTTATTCATGGGCGACATGGGCGTCGCTGGCTGGCCAGCATTTATTGCCCATCCCTAGTTGCCCGAGGGCAGTTAAGTGTCAACCACATTGCTGTGGCTCTAGAGTCACATGTAGGCCAGACCAGGTAAGAGCGGCAGATTTCCTTCCCTAAAGGACATTAGTGAACCAGAAGGGTTTTTCTGACAATGGTTTCATGGTCATCAGTAGGTTCTTAATTCCAGTTTTTTTTAAACATTGAATTCAAATTCCACCATCTGCCGTGGCAGGATTTGAACCCGGGTACCCAGAACATTAGCTGAGTTTCTGGATTAGTAATCCAGCGATAATACCACTAGGCCATCAACTCCCCTGGATGTCAGAGACATTTTTTGTTCTGTAACCCCAGTTAAAATGAAGCCTTCCTCTGCATCGCCTGATGGACAGACGGGGATTGGGTCGGAATCTTTCTTGACCATGTCACATGTTTCCTTTTTACTTGTTGACCTATCACAGTATTGTACTGAACTGTGAATCAGTTCCCTGCCAGGGAACCATGATCTTCTTGCTAACCTGGGATAGGTGCCATCTCCGATGACATTTTGTGGCAGGGTGGTGATGTCGCTGGGGTAGCAAACCTGAGACTCAGGAAAATGCCCTCGGGACCTGGGTTCAAATCCCATCATGGCAGATGGTGAAATTTCAATTCAATTAAAATTCAAAGTCTGAGGATGACTTGGTCGATTGTCTTAAAAACCCATCTGGTTCACTAATGCCCTTTAGGGAAGGAAATCTGCCGTCCTCCTCTGATTTCCGATCCACAGCAATGTGGTTGGCTCTGAGATGGCCATGCAAGTTAGGAGTGGGCAATAAATACTGGGATAGATAGCGACGCTCACACCCAATGAATAAAAAAAAGGAAGAGGGTAGACAAGAGGGTGTAAGAAAGGGTCTTTCTATCCTCTGTGCCTCCTCTAAGGTGCGTGTTGGAAACTGAATCCAAATTAAATTGATGATGAGTGACTCTTATTAATCCTTCCCAAAAAGCCCAATCTGCAGGATCCCCATCATTCTGATGGGACATCAAGGCTCCATCTGTTGCCCGGGCAGATGTGAAAGATCCCACAACTGTTTTAAAGATGAACAAGGGAGTTCTTCCTGGCACCTTGGTCATTTTTTGTCCCTCAGTAAACATCACAAAAGCAGATTATCTGGATATTATCACGTTATTTTATGTGGGATCTTGCTGAGCACAAACTACAAAGAACAAAGAGAATTGTAGCACAGGAACAGGCCCTTCGGCCCTCCAAGCCTGCACCAACCATGCTGCCCGACTGAACTAAAACTCCCTACCCTTCTGCGGACCATATCCCTCTATCCCCATCCTATTCATGTACTTGTCCAGATGCCCCTTATCGTATCTGCTTGCACTACCTCCCCTGGCAGCGAGTTCCAGGCACCGACCACCCTCTGTGTAAAAAACATGCCTTGTACATCTCCTTTAAGCCTTACCCCTCACATCTTAAACCTATGCCCCTCAGTAATTGACTCTTCCGCCCTGGGAAAAAGCTTCTGACTATCCACTCTTTCCATGCCCCTCATAATCTTGTGGATTTCAACTGGCTGCTATATTTTTTTACTATTCATTCATGGGACACGGGCATCGCTGGCTGGCCAGCCTTTATTGCCCATCCCAAGTTGCCCTTGGAGGGCAGTTGAGAGTCAACCACATTGCTGTGGCTCTGGAGTCACATGTAGGCCAGACCAGGAAAGGACGGCAGATTTCCTTCCCTAAAGGACATTAATGAACCAGATGGGTTTTCCGACAATCGGCAATGGGTTCACGGTCATCAGTAGATTCTTAATGCCAGATTTTTAAAAATTGAATTCAAATTCCACCATTTGCCATGGTGGGATTTGAACCCAGGTCCCCAGAACATTAGCTAAGTTTAGAACATAGAACAGTACAGCACAGAACAGGCCCTTCGGCCCACGATGTTGTGCCAAGCTTTATGTGAAACCAAGATCAAGCTATCCCACTCCCTATCATCCTGGTGTGCTCCATGTGCCTATCCAATAACCGCTTAAATGTTCCTAAAGTGTCTGACTCCACTATCACTGCAGGCAGTCCATTCCACACCCCAACCACTCTCTGCATAAAGAACCTACCTCTGATAACCTTCCTATATCTCCCACCATGAACCCTATAGTTATGCCCCCTTGTAATAGCTCCATCCACCTGGATTAATAGTCCAGTGATGATACCACTAGGCCATCACCTCCTCAATGTTTCCAGCATTGCAACAGTGACTACACTTCCAAAGTATTTCATTGGCTGTAAAGGGTTTTGAGACACATGCTTGTTTATTTATTTCTTACCAGATTAACTGTGACCATTGTTTCTTTCCAAATACTTTTGTCATTCATTACGGGTGCTACTTTTGAGGGGTCACCTTTTTGAACCTTGGCGATAGACCCCGGTGGATGTTCATTGTGCTAAATCCTGTCGTCTTAGCGAGTGCTGGAATAATCAGGCTGGTTTTCCCTGGGAATGGAAAGCGAGTTATTCCGATGCTTTGGATAGCTGGCTTTCCTGAGCTGGCCCCCACATTGGAAATATTACACTCTTACTGAACCCCAAAGGTACAGGCGCAGGTCAAACCAAACTCCAAGACAAATGTGACTGAGACTCGATCTCTGGGTTTGATGATAAGCAAATTGAATTTTGCACATCTGGGCGAACAAAGAGAAAAGGAAAGAATTTGCATGCCTAAAGCAAATTTTATCATGACCTCAGAACATCCCAAAACGTTTGATAGTCATTGAAGCACTTTTTCAAGTGCGGTCACTGTTCTAATGTAGGAAAAGTGAAGCAGCAAGATCCCACAAACAGCAACCTGATAACTTTTTTGAAGTTTATTTATTAGTGTCACAAGTAGGCATACATTCACACTGCAATGAAGTTACTGTGAAAATCCCCTAGTCGCCACATTCCGGCATCTGTTCGGGTACACTGAGGGAGAATTTAGCATGGTCAATGCACCTAACCAGCATGTCTTTTGGACTGTGGGAAGAAACTGGAGCACTTGGAGGAAACCCATGAAGATATGGGCGAACATGCCGACTTTGCACAGACAGTGACTCAAGCTGGAAATCGAACCTGGGTCCCTGGCGCCCCAGATAACCTGTTTTTCATAGAATCCTACAGTGCAGAAGGAGGCCATTTGGCCCATCAAGTCTAAACTGACCACAAACCCACCCAGGCCCTATCCCCGTAATCCCTTTTTAGCCTAGCTAGTCCCGCTGACACTAAAGGACAATTTAGCATGGCCAATCCACCCAACCTGCACATTTTGGAGTGTGGGAGGAAACCGGAGCACCTGGAGGAAACCCACGCAGACACGGGGAGAACGTGCAAACTCCACACAGACAGTGACCCAAGGCCGGGAATTGAACCCGGGTTTCTGGCGCTGTGAGGCAGCAGTGCTAACCCACTGTGCCACTGTGCCGCTACTAGTTTTTAGTAATGCTGATTCAGGAATAAACATTGGCAATAAAAGATGTCGGGGGTAACAGTCCCTTTCTGCAGACGGCAGAGACATTGGGCAGGTTTCCCATTCTCCCGTAACATGGTATGTGGCAGTGGAGATGGTCTGCCATTGGCTGCTAGTAGGACCTTCCAGTCCCGTCGCTGTCAACAAGTTTTCCTGTCGTTTGCACCCTTCGACTCCGGGGAACCTGCCGCTGAGGGCAGCCATTGGCGGGACTGGAAAACTGGCAGGGCTGGAAGATCCCATCAGTGGGAACAGCTGGAAAAGTTTGGTTATTGTCACCAGTGTAAAATGGTTTAAATGATCCGCAGATTATGCAAAAAAACTCCCGCCCAAAAGTGCAGTGAAAAGCTCTGAGAAACAGAAGGATTAGTAACACATAATTGTCTGTCAGCAGAGTAATTTAGGGCCGGATTTTCCAGCCATGCTCACCCCAATCCCACCCGAGGTCAACTAACCTCTGCATGGTCCGCCCCCTCACCCGCCGCCCAATACGAATCCCATGGCGGACGGGACGGGAAAATTCCGCCTTTAGTCCCTGAAATTTATATTATTTAATTTTTGCCTCATTTTGTTACTTTGATATTGGCTCCTTCCAGTAACCAAGTTGGCCTTTGTTTCTGGCAGGGTTGGATTTGCTGTTCTTCATGTTGAACCAGCTGGGAACATTCAATATATTGAATCTTCTGAGGGAGAATCTGGCAGCGATCTTCCTAAACAAACTCGTCATGCTATGCGCCAGAGTTCTGTCCATTCTTTTCCAAGTTAGCGTCAATGCCACTGTGTCAGTTGGAATCAGAATCAGGATTATACGTAGGGCTCACCATAAACAGTCCATTTTGCAGCTAACCCAACAAGCCAGTAAACATGTTCGACTGAAACGGAATCTGTACAAACTGCAGCTCGTGGACAAGACTACAGCAACGGCTCTCCATAAAGGCAGGTTTATTTCTCCAGTAACAAGCGGTGGGTGAAGGAGAGCACAATAATACCAACGGGGAACATAAAATCAACCCCAGTCACTTAAAGCAGGCCTATCTCCAGCACAATTATCCCGTCAGGTCCACCAGACAGTGACCCAAGCCGGGAATTGAACCCGGTTCCCTGGCGCTGTGGCCAGGTTAGGTGAATTGGCCATGCTAAATTCTCCCTCAGTGTACCCGAACAGGCACCAGAGTGTGGCAATTTTCACAGTAACTTCATTGCAGTGTGAATGTGAGCCTACTTGTGACTACTGAACATAGAACATAGAAAAACTACAGCACAAAACAGGCCCTTCGGCCCTACAAGTTGTGCCGAACATATCCCTACCTTTTAGGCCTACCTATAACCCTCAATCCTATTAAGTCCCATGCACTCATCCATGAGTCTCTTAAAAGACCCTATTGAGTTTGCCTCCACCAACACTGACGGCAGCCGATTCCACTCGCCCACCACCCTCTGTGTGAAAAACTTACCCCTAACATCTCCCCTGTACCTACCCCCCAGCACCTTAAACCTGTGTCCTCTCGTAGCAGCCATTTCCACCCTGGGAAAAAGCCTCAGAGAGTCCACCCAATCTATGCCGCTCAACATCTTATACACCTCTATTAGGTCTCCTCTCATCCTACGTCTCTCCAAGGAGAAAAGACCGAGCTCCCTCAGCCTATCCTCATAAGGCATGCCACTCAATCCAGGCAACATCCTTGTAAATCTCCTCTGCACCCTTTCAATCTTTTCCACATCCTTCCTGTAATGAGGCGACCAGAACTGAGCACAGTACTCCAAGTGGGGTCTGACGAGGGTCTTATATAGCTGCATCATTATCCCCGGACTCCTAAACTCAATCCCTCGATTGATAAAGGCCAGCACACCATACGCCTTCTTAACCACCTCCTCCACATGTGGGGCTGATTTTAGAGTCCTATGGACCCGGACCCCAAGGTCCTTCTGATCCTCTACAGTACTAAGAGTCTTTCCCTTTATATTGTACTCCTTCATCCCATTTGACCTGCCAAAATGGACCACTACGCATTTATCTGGGTTGAAGTCCATCTGCCACTTCTCTGCCCAAATTTTGAACTTTTCATGGTCAAACTGAGGGTGAATTCATCATGACCAATGCACCTAACCAGCGTGTCTTTTTTTAAGTTTCATTTATTAGTGTCACAAGTCGGCTTACATTAACACTGCAATGAAATTACTGTGAAAATCCCCTAGTCGCCACACTCCAGCGCCTGTTCGAGTACACTGAGGGAGAATTTAGCACCGCCAATGCACCTAACCAGCACGTCTTTCAGACTGTGAGAGGAAACCGGAGCACCCGGAGGAAACCCACGCAGACACGGGGAGAACGTGCAGACTCCACACAGACAGTGACCCAAGCCGGGAATTGAACCCAGGTCCCTGGCGCTGTGAGGCAGCAGTGCTAACCACTGTGCCACCACGCCACCCACTTGTGGCCAGGCCTTGTGGTCTCAGTATATGCAGACCACATTTTGTTGTTGAGATCCATGGGTGGGTCTAAGTATTAAAGAAGCACAAAGAAAAGTGCAGCACAGGAACAGGCCATTCGGCCCTCCAACCCTGCACTGATAATGATGCTCTAACTAAACTAAAAAAAACCTTCTGCCCTTACTCAGTCCGTATCCCTCTATTCCCTCCCTATTCATGCACCCATCCAGATGCCTCTTAAATGTTGCTAATGTGCCTGCTTCCACCACCTCCTCTGGCAGCGCGTTCCAGGCACCCACCACTCTCTGCTTGAAAAACCCCCCCTGCACATCTCCCTTAAACTTTCCCCTCTCACTTTGAACCTGTGCCCACTTGTAATTGACACTTCCACCCTGGGAAAAAGCCTCTGACTATTCACTCTGTCTATGCCTCTCATAATTTTGTAGGCCTCTATCAGGTCTCCCCTCAGCTTCTGTCTTTCCAGTGAAAACAATCCTAGTTTATTCAACCTCTCCTCATAGTCAACACCCTTGAGACCAGGCAACATTCTGGTGAACCTTCTATGCACTCTCTCCAAAGCTTCCACATCCTTTTTTTGGGTGTGGTGACCAGAACTGCACGCAATACTTCAAATGTGGCCTAACCAAGGTTTTATATAGATGCAGCATGACTTCCCAACTCTTGTGCTCAATGCCCCGGCCGATGAAGGCAAGCATGCCATATGCTTTCTTAATCACCTTGGCCACCTTTGTTGCCACTTTTAGGGAACTGTGGACCTGCACACCCAGATCCCTCTGTTAATGTTCCTAAGCGTTCTGTCATTCACAGTATAATTCACACCTAAATTTGATCCTCCAAAATGCATCACCTCGCATTTGTCCGGATTAAACTTCATCCGCCATTTCTGTGTCCAAATCTCCAATCTATCTATATCTTGTTGTATCCTTTGACAATCCCCGGCACTATCAGCAACTCCACCAATCTTTCATCCCCTAGTAGGAGATTACTGCATTCGGAGAAAAAGTGGGACATGGGTGTCACTGGCTGGCCAGCATTTATTGCTCATCCCTAGTTGCCCTTGAGAAGGTGGTGGTGAGCCGCCTGCTTGAATCGCTGCAGTCCGTGTTCGGTGGGTTGACCCACAATGCCGTTAGGAAGGGAATTCCAGGATTTTGACCCAGCGACAATGAAGAAACGGTGACATATTTCCAAGTCAGGATGCTGAGTGGCTTGGAGGGGAACTTGCAGGTGGGTGTGTTCCCATTTATCTGCTGCCCTTGTCCTTCTAGATGGAAATGGTCGTGTGTTTGGAAGGTGCTGTCGAAGGACCTTTGGTGAATTGCTGCAGTGCATCTTGTAGATACTCATCCATAATTTCCCCAGAGGCAATGGAATGGCTTGAAGGCCATTTTAGAGGGCAGTTAAGAGTCAACCACATCTAACGATAGCAGAGTTCCTTCCCTAAAGGACATCAATGAACCAAATGGATTTATGTGACAGTCTAATAGTTCCATGGGCACCATTACGGAAACTACCTTTTCACTCCAGATTTATTAAAGCAGCTGAAGTTAGATTACTTGCTGCTATTGTGGGACTTGAATCCATAACTCCAGATCATTCAGATCAATCACCACACTTCCAGACCATTCAGCCCATTGCACCTGTTTCCCCACCATTCAATGTAGATAATAGCGGAACTGTATTTCAATTCCATATATCACCTCTTGCTGCTTACCCCTGAACCGTCAACAATCTATTGATCTCAATCTTGAAAGTTGTAATTGTCCCGCAACATTGTCCCCCCCTCCCTGTCCCCCCAGAACCAAATCTTCCCAACTCCCACCCGCTGATTAGTTCAGTATCTATTCCTTCTTTGGAAGTAACATTCTTCCTCCTGATCATTTCAAGGTTACATCAGTTTCAGGGTTTGAGGTCTAGGCAGTTGAAGGCAAGGCCACCAATGCTGGTGTGAGGAAAATTGGAGATACTCTAGAGCTCAGAATCACAGAGATCCTGGGGGGTTTTAGGCTGGAGGAGATTATGCGGACATGGAGGGGGAGTTCAGTGGTATCAGTTTGAGAACAAGTTGCTTTGTTTAGGATCTTGCAGTTGTTGTCTTCATATAGTCCGAGAAATTTCCAACATGGAGGAAGGGTATTCGGGACATCATCTGGTGTTGGCCAACAAGGGCTATCCAGCCAAAGCCCACTTTCTGCCTCTTGGTCACTAGTCTTGTACCTTACACCACTTGAGGTGCATATCCAAGTACTTCTTAAATGTTATGAGGATTTCTACCTCTACCACCCTACAGGCAGTAGGTTCTAGACTCCCATCACCCTGTAGATGTAAAGAATTCCCCGCAAATCCACTCTAAACATTCTACAGCTTACCTTCAATCTATAACCTCGGGTTATGAATCCCTCAGCCCATGAGGATAGTGTCTTCCTGTCCACTCTTGCTGGATCCCTTGTGGAAATTTACAACAATTTACAACAACAAGGCAACTCTATCAGCAAAAATGGAAAAAGGCTTATGTTCAAACAAGGTCTTCAGTGAGGCCAGTGCTTACATACTCGGGATAAGCGACTAATCTAAACCTTGTGTCAGGTTCATGAACACTGTGTTCCCAGCCTTGGCCACAGGATGAAAATACGACCCTTTCAATAACAAAATTCCAAACAGCAAGATATGGTGAACTATAACTGCTACATTGTCTGTATGAATCGGGAGAACACCTTGCAGTGCATTGCGCTGAATGCGTGTTCTCCTTGCTAGCAAATAATTAAAGCTTGGCAGTTTGAGTACTCACAGTGCCGAGTGTTGTTTGTACCCAGGTTGATGACACCTTCATCATTTGATACACTTCAATCAGGTCACTTCGGAGCCTCCTCTGTTCCAATTAAACAACACCAGCCTATCCAATCATTCCTCATGCCTCAGTCTCCAATCCAGGCAACATCCCTGTAAATCTCTGCTGTTCCCTCTCATCTTTCCCATTCTGCTCTCTACTGTAAGTCTTAGGGCAGGATTTAGCACCACCCCGCAGTATATATTCCGGCAGTGAGATTTTCCAGTCCTGTCGATGTCTTTGGAGTTTTTCCTATCTCACATTTCTCTGCCACTGGGAGACACACCAACTTTTACAGATGTACCATGGAAAGCATTCTTTCTGGTATGGCTCCTGCTCTGCCCAAGACTGCAAAAAACGACAAAGGGCCGTGAACGAAGCCCAGTCCATCACGCAAACCAGCCTCCCATCCATTGACTCTGTCTGCACTTCCTGCTGCCTCGGCAAAGTAGCCAGCATAATCAAGAACCCCACGCACCCCGGACATTCTCTCTTCCACCTTCTTCCGTTGGGAAAAAGATACAAAAGCCTGAGGTCACGTACCAACCGACTCAAGAACAGCTTCTTCCCTGCTGCTGTCAGACTTTTGAGTGGACTTACCTTGCATTAAGTTGATCTTTCTCTACACCCTAGCTATGACTGTAACACTACACTCTGCACTCTCTCGTTTCCTTCTCAATAAATGGTATGCTTTGTCTGTATAGCGTGCAAGAAACAATGCTTTTCACTGTATGTTAATACATGTGACAATAATAAATCAAATCAAATCAAATGAGAAGCCGCCATCAGCAGGACTGGAAGATCCCACCAACGGGACGGGATGGAAAATTTCAGCCTTCGCGTTACGAGGCAATTCATGGTAGGCTAAAGGCACTGTAACAATATAACCTTCTTTTTATCCTAGTCATTCAGACTGAGATAACAAGATAGTAAGATAGGATAGTTCTTATTACAGAGAACCAAATCAATCCCCATGGATTAATCTGTTCAGTGAGCTACTTCTTATATTCCATCAGTATTCTGTGTGATCTTATGGGCGAATTTTCCCATTCTGCCCACCACGGGAATCGTAGCGGGCAAGGGCTGGGCCATGGAAAGGTCGGGTAGGATTTTCCAGTTTAAGTGGCAAGCGTGACTGGAAAATCCTGTCCTACATGTCCACGATGTGGAGATGCCGGCGTTGGACTGGGGTAAACACAGTAAGAAGTTTAACAACACCAGGTTAAAGTCCAACAGGTTTATTTGGTAGCAAAAGCCACACAAGCTTTCGAGGCTCTGAGCCCCTTCTTCAGGTGAGTGGGAATTCTGTTCACAAACAGAACTTATAAGACACAGACTCAATTTACATGAATAATGGTTGGAATGCGAATACTTACAACTAATCCAGTCTTTAAGAAACAAAACAATGGGAGTGGAGAGAGCATCAAGACAGGCTAAAAAGATGTGTATTGTCTCCAGACAAGACAGCCAGTGAAACTCTGCAGGTCCACGCAACTGTGGGAGTTACAAATAGTGTGACATAAATTCTGATTCTAGGATCGCATGATAAAGACTCAGGAGGAAAAAAGCAGAAATATTTATGTGAAATAGTGTGACATAAACCCAATATCCCGGTTGAGGCCGTCCTTGTGTGTGCGGAACCTGGCTATCAGTTTCTGCTCCGCGACTCTGCGCTGTCGTGTGTCGCGAAGGCCGCCTTGGAAAACGCTTACCCGAATATCAGAGGCCGAATGCCCGTGACCGCTGAAGTGCTCCCCAACAGGAAGAGAACAGTCTTGCCTGGTGATTGTCGAGCGGTGTTCATTCATCCGTTGTCGCAGCGTCTGCATAGTTTCCCCAATGTACCATGCCTCGGGACATCCTTTCTTGCAGCGTATCAGGTAGACAACATGTCCACCTCAGAGGACAGAAAGGCTATCGATTTAACACAAAAACAGAAAAATGCTGGAAAATCTCAGCAGGTCTGACAGCTGGGCTCTGACAAAGGACTCGAAACGTTGGCTCTATTCTCTCTCCACAGACGCTGTCGGACCTGCTGAGGTTTTCCAGCATTTTTCTGTTTTTGTTTCAGATTCCAGCGTCCGCAGTATTTTGCGTTTCTCGATTTAACATCTCAGTTTAAAGACAATGGCCGGAATCCTCTGGCCGTTCATGCCAGCGGGATTCTCCAGTCCCGCCGGCAGCGCACCCCTTCCTGCGGGTTTCCCGGCGGCATGAGGAGGCTCCAATGGGAAATCCCATTGGCAGCAGTGGGACCAGCGAATCCCGCCGCCAACGAACAGTCCGACGTCTCCCGCTGCCGAGGAACACACGGGCTGGGAGGCTGGAGAATCCCACCCAGTGCCTCCGACAGGGCAGCACTCCCTCTGTACTGCACTGGATGATGTGGCTGTGATGCATTCATGACCTACTTACTTGAAGATGAGAGTGAACCGGGACTGGAGCCTGTTGAATAATTGGGAATTTCCTTTAACTTAAACAAACGACCCTGACAGAAGGAGTTTAGTGCACACTGTGCCCCTACACATCTCCCAGTAATCTTCTGGTCTGATTAAATGCTGTTGTTGAATAGTTCAGCAGGGGTTTTTAAATTACATGAAACACTTGACACAAAAGTAAAACTCTCCTTGTGGTGCTCAGAGTCCTAGCAATTAACTCTTTTCCCACAGGGACATAGCCAAGATCTCTCCTCATCCGTTTATCACTCAGATAGATGTACAGAAAGCTTAACAGAGATTTAAATAATTCACAGCACCAGGGTTTGCCTGAAGCTGCATAATGAGCCCACGGTGCTTTGAATGGCAGTTTGATGGAGTGTGCAGCCAGACTTGTCACATGAGTGCATACATAATTAATGTCTGTGGAGGGATGTGCAGCAAGTGCATTGTAATGAAGTTACACAGTAGGAGGTGTGCAGACGCCACACGTTTTAATCTAAATGTTAGAGTTGTCAGAAAGAAAACAGATTAAAAATAGATTCACAGGGTTGAGGTGGACCCTTGCGATTTGTAGCAATGATGAGTAAAAGTGAGGATTAAGGAATTTCAGATCTGTTAACCTTTAGCTGGAATGGTCTCTCTGGGCCGTGTCTCTGTTACATTCTGGTTAACAGACCTCAACCTTTCCTTACAGATTACACAATTCCCTCAGCTCCGGATACCTCTGCTATGGTCCCTCTGCTCCCGATTCACTATCACCTCAGTTTTAAAATTCACACCCTCGTTTTTCATACCTTCTATTGCCTCGCCCCCGACTATGTCCACAACTGCCTCCAGCCCTACAACCACCCGAGGTCTCTGTCCTCCTCCAATTACAGTGTCTTGTGCATCACCGATTTTCATCACCTGCCGTGCCTTCAGCCGCCTGCCTCCTGAACCCCGCAATTGCTGCTCTAAACTTCTCCACATCTACCCTCTCTCCACCTCTTCAATCCCCTCCACCACCCCCCCACCTCTCCCTCCACTTCTCCCCTCTCCGCCTCTCCCTCCCCCTCTCTCCCTCTCCACCTCTCCCTCCACCTCTCCTCCTCTCCGCCTCTCCCTCCCCCTCTCCCCCTCTCCACCTCTCCCTCCACCACTCCCCCTCTCCACCTCTCCCTCCACCTCTCCCCCTCTCCACATCTCCCTCCACTTCTCTCCCTCTCCACCTCTCCCTCCAGATCTCTCCCTCTCCACCTCTCCCTCCATCTCTCCCTCTCCACCTCTCCCTCCACCTCTCCCCCTCTCCACCTCCATCTCTCTCCCTCTCCACCTCTCCCTCCACCTCTCTCCCTCTCCACCTCTCTCTCCACCTCTCCCTCCATCTCTCCCCCTCTCCCTCCACCTCTCTCCCTCTCCACCTCTCCCTCCCCCTCCGTCCCTCTCCACCTCTCTCTCCACCACTCCCCCTCTCCACTGCTCCCCCTCTCCACCTCTCCCTCCCCCTCCGTCCCTCTCCACCTCTCTCTCCACCACTCCCCCTCTCCACTGCTCCCCCTCTCCCTCCCCCTCTCCACCTCGCTCGCCTCATTTAAGATGCTACTTTAAATTTATTTTTTTGATTATGTTTTTGCTCACCTGTCCTTTACCTCCATCCTTTGATCACATTTCAATGTCTGGCCTGATTTATGTTCCTGTAAAGGGTCTTGCGACATTTTACAATGTTAAAGGCGCTATATAAATGCAAGATTTTGTCTTTACCATTTTAATCCCTTCCAAGTACATCCCTGATTCTACCAGCGTGCCGGTTAATCTTGTCAAACTGCTGCTATTCTGATACCCTCTAATCATCCAAAACAACTTTGCTAACCTTACCCTAATCCCTGCCAACTGTGTCGCTAATCTGATTAGAATACATCTCTCATCCCATTGTAGAGGATGAGGTGTGAGTTGATGGAGATCTTCAACATTATGAAACGTCTCAATAGACTGGATACAGAGAGAGTCTCTCACCCTTGGGAAAGCACTGAACTAAAGGTCAACAATATAAGGTAGCCACCAATAAGAAATTCCAAAGAGACGTCTTCATATGGCGAGCAGTGAGGATGTGGCACTTACTACTACGAGGAATAATTAAGGCAAATTCTTCAGATATATTTAGGGGGAAGATAGATTAACACATAAGAGTGAAGGGAATGGAGTGTTATTCTGATAGGGTTAGATGAGAAAGATAACAGATGAAATAGGAGCAGGAATTTAGTTCTTCGAGTCTTCTCCACTACTTAACAAGACACACTTAGAGTATTGAGTTCAATTCTGGTCGCCACATTACAGGATGTGGAGGTTTTGGAGAGGGTGCAGAAGAGGTTTACCAAGATGCTGCCTGGAATAGAGGGTATGAGCTATAAGGAGAGGCTGGACAAACCCGGGTGGTTTTCTCTGGAGCGGCGGAGGCTAAGGGGAGACCTGATAGAAGTCAGTAAAATTATAAGAGGCACAGATAGGGTTAACAGTCAGAATCTTTTTCCCAGAGTTGAAATGTCCAATACAAGGGGGCATGCACTTTAAACGAGAGGGGGAAAGTTCAAAGAAGATGTGAGGGCAAGTATTTTATACAGAGAATGATAGGTGTCTGGAATGCGTTGCCAGGGGTGGTGGTGGAGGCAGATACGATAGGGGCATTTAAGGGACTTTTAGATAAGTACATGAATATGCAAGGAATAGAGGAATATGGAACAAGGGCAGGCAGAAGGGAATAGTTTAATTTGGTGTCATGTTTGGCACAACATCGTGGGCCGAAGGGCCTGTTCCTGTGCTGCACTGCTCTGTGTTTTAAGTTCTATGTTCTATGTTCTAATTTCTAAGTTCTATATTCTAAGTTCTATGTTATATGTTCTATGTTTATGTTCTAAGATCTAAGTTCTATGTTCTAAGTTTTATGTCATATGTTCTATGTTCTATGTTCTAAGATCAAGGGTCTATTTCTACCTTAAACCTTTCTTTTGCACTATTTCCATATTCTTTAATCCCCTCCAAACCTAAAAATCTATTAGTCTCTGTGTTGGATGTACTAAGCTTCAACAGGAAGAATGGGAGGAGACTCGAGTGGGCTATGGACATTGGCATGGGCTGGTGTGCTTGATGGGATTGTTCCAGTGCTGTAGATTCTGTACAGTTCCATCCAAAATCTATCATTAATCTCAAATATCCTGAGGTGCGTGGGAGCAGTGAGGGGAGATAACTGGACCGTGGGAGATAGAGAGAGAGAGAGAGAGGTAGAGAGCACAAATTGGCAGAAGAGAAGTCATTGGGACAATCTCACCGATACAGTTCTGCTCAGCATAGGATAATGAAAATATTCTAACTTTCTTACGCAACCTTGTGTAAGAAAGGCGCAACCAAACTTGCGTCTCGCTTAATTAAGTTTGGTTCAGTGGGTAGCATTCACCTCTGAACGTTCACGTTCTGCCTCGGAGGTTTCAATGCTTATCTGGGCTGCAGTACCGACAGATTCTTTCCCAGCTTCACTCCTGGAAGGTCTGTCGCTAATGTATAGTCACAGACTGTTCAAACAGCGTAAGTAGTTTTATTTTCCATCAGTTCTCCTTAATATCTTTTGATTTGATTTATTATTGTCACATGAATTGGGATACAGTGAAAAATATTGTTTCTTGCGCGCTATACAGACAAAGCATACCGTTCATAGAAAAGGAAAGGAGAGAGTGCAGAATGTAGCGTTACAGTCATAGTTAGGGTGTAGAGAAAGATCAATTTAATACAAGGTAAGTCCATTCAAAGATGGCAGCAGGGAAGAAACTGTTTTTGAGTTGGTTGGGACGTGACCTCAGACTTTTGTAACCTTTTCCCGACGGAAGAAGGTTGGAAGAGAATGGGCGGGATTCTCCAGCCGCGCTCGCCTCAAAACTGGAGAATCCCACCCGAGGTGGTCCGCCCCCCCCCCCCCCCCCCCCCGCTGCTACAATTCCTGTGGTGGGCAGGACGGGAGAATTCCAGCCAGAATGTCCGGGGTGCGTGGGATCCTTGATAATGCTGGCTGCTTTGCTGAGGCAGCGGGAAGTGTAGACAGAGCCAATGGATGGGAGACCGGTTTGCGTGATGGATTGGGCTACATTCACGACCTTTTGTAGTTCCTTGCGGTCTTGGGCAGAGCAGGAGCCATACCAAGCTGTGATACCAACCAGAAAGAATGCTTTCTATGGCGCATCTGTAAAAGTGGGTGAGAGCTGTAGTTGACATGGCGAATTTCCTTAGTCTTCTGAGAAAGTAGAGGTGTTGGTGGGCTTTCTTAACTATAGTGTCGGTGTGGGGGGGTCTGATCAAATCACTCTTTAGCATTCCAAATTCCCGGGAACACAACTGCTGGTTTGTGTAATCTCTCTTCGTAATTTAGCTGTTGGAGTGCATGTATCATTCTGGTAAAAACTGCACTCTCTGCAAGGGCAATATGCCTCTCTCAAAATGCCCAGACGTGCTCCTGATTACTCTAGGTGTGTAACAGGGCTGTGTATTGCTGAAGCATGAATGCTGTCCCCTTGTATCCTGGTCCTCTGAATATAAAGGTTCACATTTCAGCGGTCTTTTTGATTATTAGCTGCATCACTTCCTGACATTTTAGTGATTGATGCACCGGGCGCCCCTCAAGTCTCTTTGGACCTCCACTGCTTCTAGCTTTTCACTATTTATAATTTAATTAGAAATTAATTTATAATTAATGGACTCATGTGGGTGCAGCCTAAGTCCGTTAATAGGTTCCAACGCTGCTGGCATATCTCTGCAGACACAGCCTGCCCTTTGATATCCATCTCATTAATTCCCTCACAGTGTGTGGCAGGCCCCAGCTCGCCTCCCAGGTATGAGGCTCTTTCAGCCTTTGTGGACAGGGGCAGGGGCTGTGGGGAGGATGAAAAAACACAAAACCTGGGTATGGAGAGCCATTTAAATTGGGGGGGGGGGGGGGGGGCATCGATATTTTCTGTTGGGGTAAAGGTCCCTTTAAGAACTCGGTTTCACTAAAAAGTAATTTTTTTTGTGAACAGTTACTTGCTCCTGGTAATTGATCATGTGACCAAACTACTTGGGAGGTATACAATAGGGAAAAGGGGTAAACCAGAAGTTAATCATAGGGGTAAGTAGGTTCCCAGATGTGGCTCTGTATTCAAGCAGTTTTAGGGTTTAATCATTAGAGTTTAAGGCTGTGTTCTCAGCCCCTGACTATACTCCTTATACACCTATGACTGTGTGGCCAAATCCCTCTCCAATTTGATTTTCAAGTTTGTTGACGAAACCACTGTAATGGGTCGGATCTCAAACAATGATGAGACAGAGTGCAGGAATGAGATACAGAATCTGGTGAACTGGTGCGGCAACAATAATCTCTCCCTCAATGTCAACAAAACAAAGGAGATTGTCATCGACTTCAGGAAGCGTAAAGGAGAACATGCCCCTGTCTACATCAACGGGTACGAAGTAGAAAGGGTCGAGAGCGTCAAGTTTTTACGTGTCCACATCAGTAACAACCTGTCCTGGTTCCCCCATGCTGACACTATAGTTACGAAAGCCCACCAACGTCTCTACTTTCTCAGAAGACTAAGGAAATTTGGCATGTCAGCTACGACTCTCACCAGGTTTTACAGATGCACCGTATAAAGCATTCTTTCTGGTTGTATCACAGCTTGGTATGACTCCTGGTCTGACCAAGACTACAAGGAAACACAAAAGGTCGTGAACGAAGCCCAATCCATCATGCAAATCAGCCTCCCATCCATTGACTTCCTGTAGCCTCGGAAATGCAGGCAGCATAATTATGGACCCCACGCACCCCAGACATTCTCTCTTCCACCTTCTTCTGCTGGGAAAAAGATACAAAAGTCTGAGGTCATGTACCAACCGACTCAAGAACAGCTTCTTCCCTGCTGCCGTCAGACTTTTGGATGGACTTACCTTGCATTAAGTTGATCTTTCTCTACACCCTAGCTATGACTGTAACACTACATTCTGCACCCTCTCCTTTCCTTCTCTAGGAACGGTATGTTTTGTCTGTACAGCGCGCAAGAAACAATACTTTTCACTGTATGTTAATACATGTGACAATAATAAATCAAATCAAATCATAGAATCTACAGCACAGAGACAGGCCCTTCAGCCCAAACTGGTCCATGCTGACCAAAAATATTAGTTCAGAAAAAAAAACTGTGTGCAAGGAGCATCTTTTTTCATGATGTGGAGATGCCTGCGTTGGACTGGGGTGGGCACAGTAAGAAGTCTTACAACATCAGGTTAAAGTCCAACAGGTTTATTTGGAATCACGAGCTTTCGGAGCACTGCTCCTCCACTCACCTCTTGAAGGGGCAGCGCTCCGAAAGCTCGTGATTCCAAATAAACCTGTTGGACTTTAACCTAGCGTTGTGAGACTTCTTACTGTGCCCATCTTTTTTAAAACAGGATTCAGTTGAAATTCCGTGCACTGGCTAAAAGAGCTGAAAACTCTGCTTAACTTTGAAGGAGTCTACAAACAGTGAGTCAGACTCCTGGGATGGCCAAGCTGTGGAGAAAGAATGAGTTTTTGACGCAAGGCTCCAGGGTTAAAGAACAGTCGAACCATTAAAGTTCTCACCCGAGGTGGCTACAGCTAAGACACTAGTGATGCCTGTGTTGAATCGGGAGTCTACAAACATGGGACAGTTAGAGGAAGTTTGAAGGAACACTTTGCTGGAAGTAAGCAAAAGGAGAACTCAATCCTTCTCTGATTCTTCGAAACAGTTCTCAGACCAAGGGTTAATCTTACAATTTATGATATGTATCCAACTGGAGTTATTGGGGGTGTAAATCAAATAGGTATAGAAGATAATTAAGAAATTAACTAGTGGCACAGTGGTTAGCACTGCTGCCTCATAGCGCCAGGGACCCGGGTTCGATGCTCGGGTCACTGTCTGGGTGGAGTTTGCACGTTCTCCCCGTGTCTGCGTGGGTTTCCTCCGGGTGCTCCGGTTTCCACCTGCAGTCTAAAAGACATGCTAGCTAGATGCATTGTCCATGCTAAATTTTCCCTCAGTGTACCCGAACAGGTGCCGGAGTGTGACGACTAGGAGATTCTCACAGTAACTTCATTGCAGTGTTAATGTAAATCTATTTGTGATTAACAAATAAACTTTGCTTTAATTTTAATTTGGTTCAGAGTAAGTAACCATGTTCATTGTACTTTTAATATATTTAATGTAACTGGCTCCTTAAGATAGAGTGTAATTATTAGTATTCCTGTTCTTTGATTTTTGCTTTGCCTAAAATTCTGTTTAAAACCATGAATGTTGTGGCATCATTCTTTGAGTCAATATCTGGGTTTTGGGATTCCTAGAAAAAAATGTTACTGGTCTCTTCCAAGGTCAAAACAGGAGTGAAAAGGAATGTGAAGTTTATTTATTAGTGTCACAAGTAGGCTTACATTAACACTGCAGTGAAGTTACTGTGAAAATCCCCCAGTTGTCACACTCCGGTGCCTGTTCAGCTACACCGAGGGAGAATTTATCCTGGCCAATGTACCTAATCAGCACGTCTTTTGGACTGTGGGTGGTAACCGGAGGAAACCCACGCGGACACGGGGAGAATGTGCAGACTCCACACAGACAGTGACCCAAGCCGGAATTGAACCCGGGTCCCTGGTGCTGTGAGGCAGGGACCAGACACTGTGCCACCGTGTTGTCTAGGGTTAGAAGGGGACAGTAACATCAGGGGATAGATGCTGTTCTTTGCAGCCTAGTTCTGAGGATTGAGTTGCCTGCCTGGTGTCAGGGATAAGGATGTCTCTTCAGGACTGGAAAGGAACTTGGGTGGGAGGGGGAAGGATCCAGTTTGGCGTGGGCCACTTGTGGGTACAGAACAACATAAGTAGGATCAAGAAAGAGGTTCTGCTGAGGGAGTGCAAGCAGCCCCCGGATAAATTAACAGCAGAACCACAAACGTAAGAATCTCTGGTTTACTACCTGAGCTACTAATAAATCAGTGCAGGGTAAGTAAGATCAGGGAGGTTGGTGTGTGAGAAGTGGTTTTGATTCATGGGGCACTGGCAATAGTACTGGGGAAAGAGGGAGCTGCGACGTTTGGAAGGGCTTCTCTTGAACCGCCAGCGAGGGCTGCGGAGAGGGCTTTAAACTAAAGATTGGGGCTGGAGAAGGGGTTTGTGTGGAGGGCATTGGGGTGATGGGAGGGCTCCATGTGAGGGGAAATTTAGGAAGTTAAAGGGCATTGGTATAGGGCATTGATGCCGTGGCTGAGGAAAGGACAGAGAATAGAAGCATAAAGAGTGCACCAACAAAGAGAGTCAAAGCAGGAACAACACTTACAGCAAAGATAGAATGATGGATCTGGATGCATGCTCTTTCTGAGGATAGGTGCAGACTCGATGGGCTGAATGGTTTCCTTCGGCACTGTGGGGATTCAAACCATTATTTATCACAACGGTAGGTGAATTGGTGGCACTAAGAGACTCATAGAAATCATAGAAACCCTACAGTACAGAAAGAGGCCATTCGGCCCATCGAGTCTGCACCGACCGCAATCCCCCCATATCCCTACATATTTACCCACTAATCCCTCCAACCTACGCATCTCAGGACACTAAGGGGCAATTTAGCATGGCCAATCAACCTAACCCGCACATCTTTGGACTGTGGGAGGAAACCGGAGCACCCGGAGGAAACCCACGCAGACACGAGGAGAATGTGCAAACTCCACACAGACAGTGACCCAAGCCAGGAATCGAACCCAGGTCCCTGGAGCTGTGAAGCAGCAGTGCTAACCACTGTGCTACCGTGCCGCCCCACCAGAATGAACTGGATATGAACTCATCGCCCTTACCAAGACGTGACTAAAGATGAGCTGGGCTGGGAACCGAATGTTCTGGACTTTGCCACATTCTGGATACATCGGAAGAACGGGGAAGGAGGCTTGTGAATTTTTGGCATTCTCAACACCAGGGAATTGTGCGTGGAATTTTCCAGTCCCGCCCGCCGCGGGAATCATAGTGGGTGGGACAGAAAATCTGGCGGAATGTTCAAAGGACCGTTGACCCCGGGTGGGAAATTTTGATCTTGGAGCGTGTGCAGACGGAAAATCCCTACCAGTGGGTGCTCAGTCATTGAGAATATTCGAGTCAGAGGCCGATTATCAATGATTTTGATTTGATTTATTATTGTCGCATGTATTAGTACACAGTGAAAAGTATTGTTTCTTGCCTGCCAGACAAAGCATACCGTTCAGAGAGAAGGAAGGGAGAGAGTGCAGAATGTAGTGTCACAGTCATAGCTCGGGTGTAGAGAAAGATCAACTTAATGCAAGGTAGGTCCACTCAAAAGTCTGGCAGCAGCAGGGAAGGAGCTGTTCTTGAGTCTGTTATTGGAGTTTTGAGTCAATCTTGGGGGACCCTCCAGTTTTTATTCCATAAGCTATTACCGTGCTGCTTTTGGAATCTGGAGTTGTATTGGAAAAATAGTTTGAAAAGTGCTGCTCGATAGTGAAAGACGAAAGTAAGTCTTTTACTTCCACAGTGAATTGGTCGTTATTTTAATGACTGGTGTATTCCCCACCTCACGATGTGGAGATGCCGGCGTTGGACTGGGGTAAACAACACCAGGTTAAAGAAGTCCAACAGGTTTATTTGGGAGCAACTAGCCACTGGCTAGCACCTGGTGTTGTAAGACTTCTTACTGTGTTCCCCACCTCACGTCAGGGGGCGCAGTCGAACGCTGCTGGAGCGCCCCGAAGCGCCCTCTGTGGCGGGGAGGAGTAGTGGCAGGGAGAAGGGAGAAGGGGCGGGGGCGGGGGCGGGCCGCCTGGGGAGGGGGTCCTCGCTGTTCGGACGGTTTGAACGGGTCGCGGTTGCTGAGAGACGTGTGGCGGGGAAGCGGTGCCTCGGAAGGTGGAATGCTGGCAAGGTCGGCGATTATTATAGATATGTGTACGGATTTAAATTGCTAGTGGTGTTGAAGGAGGGGGTGAGCGGTTTGGTGTCCGGGCCTGCGAGCGGGGATCGGGCTGAGCGGCAGCTCCGGCTTGTCGCCTGCAGGCCGGGCCGGCGGCAGCGCGCATGCGCCCCCTCCCCATGCCCAGCCTGCCCCCACATTGTTTATGTCCATTTGGGAAGCTTCAGTATTGTCTTCACAGGGGCCACCAAACCAAGTCTCTGCTCTTCCTTTGATCCATTCAGCGCTTCAAATCCCCACCTCACCCTCCCATAAATGCACACGCAAACTATATAAAGATATAAGATTTACCTATTGTTTGATTCAACAAGCTGGTGTGTTTTTTTGTGAGTCTAGGGGTGGGGGAGCGTCCAAACAATACAGCACTGACTGAAAAATATACAAGAATAGTTGCTCTGTTTGCTGACTGACTGATTGAGAAGTTAGGCGAGCAAACACCGTTTCGTAAACGGCCCCAGTTCCAAATCTGAAAACAGAATTGTGTGCCTTTGCTGTCAGTTGTTTAGACCGTGACAGGTTGCAATACAATGGGAGTAATTATCCGATTAAATGAAGCATATGTGAGGTTCATCATAAACAGAAAGGACTGACTTTGAAATCTTCTCCACGTGAAAATCTTTCCATAGGTGCTGCCATATATGCTGAATATTTCCAGCATTTTCTGTTATTTCAAATTTCCAGCATCCAACGTATTTCCTCTTGTCTGACTAGAACATAGAACATTACAGTGCAGTACAGGCCCTTCGGCCCTCGATGTTGCGCTGACCAGTGAAACCAATCTAAAGCCCCTCTAATTACACTATTCCAATATCATCCATATGTTTATCCAATAACCATTTGAATGCTCTTAATGTTGACGAGTCCACTACTGCTGCAGGCAGGGCATTCCACGCCCTTACTACTCTCTGAGTAAAGAACCTACCCTAACATCTGTCCTATATCTCTCACCCCTCAATTTAAAGCTATGTCCCCTCGTGTCAGCCATCACCATCCGAGGAAAAAGGCTCTCACTATCCACCCTATCTAATCCTCTGATCATCTTGTATGCCTCTATTAAGTCACCTCTTAACCTTCTTCTCTCTAACGAAAACAACCTCAAGTCCCTCAGTCTTTCCTCATACGATTTTCCCACCATACCAGGCAACATCCTGGTAAATCTCCTCTGCACCCTTTCCAACACTTCCACATCTTTCCTATAATGCGGCGACCAGAACTGTACGCAATACTCCAAGTGTGGCCGCACCAGAGTTTTGTACAGTTGCAGCATGACCTCCTGGCTCCGAAACTCAATCCCTCTACCAATAAAAGCTAACACACCGTACGCCTTCTTACCAACCTGATCAACCTGGGTGCTAGCTTTCAGGGATCTATGCACATGAACACCCAGATCCCTCTGTTCATCCACACTACCAAGTATCTTACCATTAGCCCAGTACTCTGTATTCCTGTTACTCCTTCCAAAGTGAATCACCTCACACTTTTCCGCATTAAACTCCATTTGCCACCTCTCAGCCCAGCTCTGCACCTTATCTATGTCCCTCTGTAACCTGCCACTTCCCTCCGCATTGTCTACAACTCCACCGACTTTAGTGTCATCCGCAAATTTACTAATCCATCCTTCTACGCCCTTATTCAGGTCATTAATAAAAATGACAAACAGCAGCCCCAAAACAGATCCTTGCGGTACACCACTAGTAACTGAACTCCAGGATGAATATTTCCCATCAACCACCACCCTCTGTTTTCTTACAGCTAGCCAATTCCTGATCCAAACCACTAAATCACCCTCAATCCCATGTGTCTGTATTTTCTGCAAAAGCTTACCATGGGGAACCTTACCAAACGCTTATCAGAAGCCAGGTTTATTGTTCACACATTTCATGTTTTTGGTGTCCTACAAGGTTACATATCTGGATCAAATCCCACTGTTCAGTTACTAGAATGTTCTTGGGTTCTGTAAGAGATGTGTGGAGTATTCCGAAAGTTACCAGTAATGTTATGAACTGGGGACCAGGGACAGGCATAAGAAACAGAAACTCCTGGAAAAACTTGGGTCTGGCAGCACCTGTGGAGAGAAAAGCAAGAGTTAAAGTTGAGTGCAAAATGACTTCCTTTCAGAGCTGAAGAGAGGAAGAAATGAGGTGGGCTTTATGCTGTCGGCATAGGTGGTGGAACACAATAAGTCAGGGATAGGTTGGGGGTCCTACAAGATTGAATAACTGAGATGTCATAGAACATAGGACAAAGGGAGTGATAATATTGAAGATTAAAGCTTTGGTCCAGAGTAGGTGTTAGTATCAGAGAATACGTCAGCAATGTCTGAAAGCAAAATAGCGGAATAAAGTTCAGCACTGTCAGGAAGCAAGACCCCCAACTTATCCCTGACGTTCTGCTCCACCTGCTGCGCTCCATTTTTCAACAGGATAAAACCAATCGCATTTCTACCTCTCCAGCTCTGAAGAAGAGTCATATGAACTCAAAACATTAACTCAGTTTTGGTCTTCACTGATGCTGCCAGACCTGCTGAGATTTTCAAGCATTTTATTTTTTTTAAGATTTCCAGCATCTGCAGTATTTTTCCTTTACCAGAGATGGGCAATTCAATGATGCCCACATCCTGTGAATGAATTAGAAATATGTAAGCAGCATTGTCACTGATGGGATAGCTTATATGAAAAATGTTAATTTAATAGAGTTTGTACCAAGATCACAATCTGCCTCTCTGACATTACGCTTTATTTGCATTGTGCAATCTGTAGTTTTAAACAAACCAAGACATCTGTTTTTGTGATGAAATGGTTGGATTAAATACATCAAAATTTCTCAATGTACAATCAGCCAACTTGTATCTGTTATAAAGGCTGAATCTCTAATCCAGAAATAGACCTAATGAAATCATAGAAACCCTACAGTGCAGAAGGAGGCCATTCGGCCCATCGAGTCTGCACCGACCACAATCCCACCCAGGCCCCACCCCCACATACCTTACCCACTAATCCCTCTAACCTACACATCCCAGGACTCTAAGGGGCAATTTTTTTTAGCCTGGCCAATCAACCTAACCCGCACATCTTTGGACTGTGGGAGGAAACCGGAGCACCCGGAGGAAACCCACGCAGACACGAGGAGAATGTGCAAACTCCACACAGACAGTGACCCGAGCCGGGAATCGAACCCGGGACCCTGGAGCTGTGAAGCAGCAGTGCTAACCACTGTGCTACCGTGCCGCCCCCATGCTTTCCATATTCTAAATACCTAATCATTACATCTGTTCATCCATGCAAGCTGATATCTGGTTTGATAGGGATTGAGGGTGTACTGAAAACATACAAAGAAATGAACATGCCTGTTAAAATGTTAGATTTAACTAATGTGGTATTGTCATTTTGAAAAAAACCTGCAAGGACATTCTACTGATATCAAATGTGGTGCCAATTAAAGATTGTGACAGCCTGTCATATATATTTTTTCAATCAATTGTTTATATTTTAGTTCATTGCTGCCACTTAGCTCTGTCCCAGAGGTTCTTTTTTTAAAATTACCCAATCTTATTGAAAATGACGAGGATTTTGGCTAAATTTGACTGGTAACTGACAAAACTCTACAGTTTTTATCCACATTAAACTATCTGTAATATATATGCCTGTATCTAATGAGTAGAATGTTGGTTAAAAGAAAAATGGAATTGTTTGTTCAATCCCGAGGTGATCTTTACATCAGACCATGGAAAGAAGTCATGAGAAAAATAAATTGTGTAAAAAGCCGAGGAGGTGGGGTGTTATGAGGAGTATCTGGGATGGGAAATTCAGTGATACCCGCATTCCGTAAATGAATGATAAAATACAAGCAGCATTGTTCTGAAGGGGCAGTTTATATGAAAAATATTCATTTAATAAAGTTTGTGCAATTTATACAGTGCCTTTCCCAAACTCAGGATGTCCCAAACTGCTTCACAGCCAACGAATGAGTAAAAGGAGGCAATCTAAAAAACTATGGCCTAGTTTTCCTTTCATTAAACCAATTTTTAAATTTTGTTTTAGAATTTTCTCTCCTCTGCTTTGCTGAAAGCATTGCCTCTCTCACAAACAGGGTTGAAGTTCATTTGTATGTCAGTTGCGATTTGATATGTTGCTCAAGTGACCATTATTCACAAATGAATGCTATCCAACAGTAGATATCACAAAGCTCCAGCTGCACACGTGTACTTGCGGTAGGATCATTAGCAGTCATTAGGAACCTTTTTGTCTTGTCAACCTATAATCTGCAGTTTACTTGTGTCATTGCTACTATCTCCCTGGCTGAGATGAGGGAGGTCAGTTGACCATTATCCATCTAGGGCCTTTGAACAATTCCTCTCAATGTTCAAAGATCCAACCTTACTCAGAGTACCATTTCAAGTGTTGATCAGTCTTTCTATTTTTTCCTGACTGTTGTCCTAAACTTTCCCCTGATTCTTATCCATGTTCCTTTTTTCCATTCTCCAATCTGACTTTGAAATATATCGCCGTTCCTTCACTGTCGCTGGGTCAGAATCCTGGCACTCCCTCCCTAGCATCATTGTGGGTGTGCCGACACCATATGGACTGTAGTGGCTCAAGAAGACAGCTCATCATCACCTCCTCGAGGGCAATTATGGATGGGCAATAAAAATGCTGGCCTAACCAATGGCACCCACATCCCTTGCATGAATTTAAAAAAATCCTAGTGCTGCTGATTGCAATACTGCAGGGAGTGGGGGGTTTTCCTGGCCTCCCTGCAGTGTGTTTCGCTTGGCAGAGGTAGCGGGCGCACTGTTCTTTTGGTCCCGCCACTGTCAGTGAGACTTCCTATTGACGGCATCCCGTCAATAGATCCCACCGGCATGAACAGCCGGAAAATTCTGGCCTTGGTGTTTGGATATTAGCTCACATAAAGGGACAGGGCACTACTTGGAAATGAGTTTTGCTTCTTAATGGTTCTGCCTTGGAGTTCATTTTGGAACACTTGCCCTTGCTGCTGAAGGCTGCAAGTCATGGTGAATTAGAGAGGGAGGCTACGTGCATTCCTCTCGCATTCTCTGCTGTATAGTGTATCTACTCTGTACAGGCTCTGTACTGGGACCTCTGCTATTTGTGATATATATAAATGATTTGGAAGAAGGTGTAACTGGTGTAATCAGCAAGTTTTGCAGATGACACGAAGATGGCTGGACTTGCGGATAGCGAAGAGCATTGTCGGCTGGAAAATTGGGCGGAGAGGTGGCAGATGGAGTTTAATCCGGATAAATGCGAAGTGATGCATTTTGGAAGAAATAATGTAGGGAGGAGTTATACAATAAATGGCAGAGTCATCAGGAGTATAGAAACACAGAGGGACCTAGGTGTGCAAGTCCACAAATCCTTGAAGGTGGCAACACAGGTGGAGAAGGTGGTGAAGAAGGCATATGGTATGCTTGCCTTTATAGGACGGGGTATAGAGTATAAAAGCTGGAGTCTGATGATGCAGCTGTATAGAACGCTGGTTAGGCCACATTTGGAGTACTGCGTCCAGTTCTGGTCGCCGCACTAGCAGAAGGACGTGGAGGCGTTAGAGAGAGTGCAGAGAAGGTTTACCAGGATGTTGCCTGGTCTGGAGGGTCTTAGCTATGAGGAGAGATTGGGTAGACTGGGGTTGTTCTCCTTGGAAAGACGGAGAATGAGGGGAGATCTAATAGAGGTGTACAAGATTATGAAGGGTATAGATAGGGTGAACGGTGGGAAGCTTTTTCCCAGGTCGGAGGTGACGGTCACGAGAGGTCACGGGCTCAAGGTGAGAGGGGCGAAGTATAACTCAGATATCAGAGGGACGTTTTTTACACAGAGGGTGGTGGGGGCCTGGAATGCGCTGCCAAGTAGGGTGGTGGAGGCAGGCACGCTGACATCGTTTAAGACTTACCTGGATAGTCACATGAGCAGCCTGGGAATGGAGGGATACAAACGATTGGTCTAGTTGGACCAAGGAGCGGCACAGGCTTGGAGGGCCGAAGGGCCTGTTTCCTGTGCTGTACTGTTCTTTGTTCTTTGTACAGGCTGAAACCGTGTTGGCAATGCAGGCTACATCATCAACTTAGCGGACCCTTCCTTCTAAGAAGGGTTTATGGACTGCAAAGGCATCTATATGAATCTCTGTAGAAACAGCAAGACATATTGACCTATTTCCCAGAGAAAGTAGTATGGAATTAAAAAAATAAAAATGCTGGAAATATTCAGCAGGGCAGATGGTATCTGTGGGGAGAAATAGAGTTAACGTTTCATGTTGAAATGACCATTCATCAGAACTATAGAAAGATAGAAATGTAGCAGCCAGTGTGGGAATGGGCAAAGAAACAAAAGTTGTGTTCAAATGAAGTGTGATTGGCTACCATCTGAATGCAACATGAAGGGATAAAGAAAAATACAAGAAAAAAGGACAAGTGCAACCCAGCCAATCACACAGAAAATACAAAAGTAAAGAATCTGATTTAAAGTTTTGAACTCATTGTTGACTCCAGTAGGCTGTACAGTGTTGAAGAGAAAGATAGTGCAAATTGAAGGAACAGCACCTTGAGGTTCTGCCTTAATGGTGTGACAAGCTGCTAAAAGGCAGTGTACTGCATCGAGACAATTATGGTCGCACTGAATTTTAATTTTTAATCATGGAAGTGTTCAAAGGGATGGGGGTTGAGGACATTAGTGAGTCTGCTTTATGTTGAGCCAAACACTTCAAGGTAAGTGGAGATCATGAACAGCTGGCCCTTGAAAACTGCTTGGAGATAATAGTTTAGCTGTGAGCTACAAATACTTGTTCCTTACCACTGATCAACAGTCCCATCATCCCAATGAAATAAATACTCTATCCCATCTCCAAACATTCCCCACAGCACCTCTTAGTCTCACAGCGTCATGCCTGAGCCGCCATGATACAATTCCTCTTGTCCTCACCTTCCATCCCACCAGCCTCTGTATTGAACGGATCATCCTCTGTCATTTCTGCTTTCTCCACTGTGATGCCACCACCAAACATCTTCTCTTGCAGTGTTCCAAAGGGTCCGTTCCCTCTGCCACACCCTAGTCCGCTCCTCAGTCACCCCTAACACCCCTCACTTCCCTACAGCACTTTCCCATGCATTACAAAAGATGAAACACATGTATTTTCACCTCCGCCCTTTTCACCGTCTAAGGTCCCAAACACTCCTTCCAAGTGAAACAGCAATTTGCATGTACTTTCAATTTAGTACACTGTATTCACTTCTTTTGATGTGGTCACCACTACACTGGGGAGACCAAATAGACTGGGTGACCACTTTGCAGAACACCACCATTCAGTCAGCAGTCATGACCCTGTGATTCCAGTTGCTTGTCATTTTAATTCTCCATAATGCTCCCACGTTGACTTCTCTGTTCATGGCCTGCTGCATTGTTTCAGTGAACCTCAAGGTGCTGTTCCTTCAATTTGCACTATCTTTCTCTTCAGCACTGTGCAGCCTACTGGAGTCAACAATGAGTTCAAAACTTTAAATCAGAATCTTTACTTTTGTATTTTCTATGTGATTGGCTGGGTTGCACTTGTCCTTTTTTCTTGTATTTTTCTTTATCCCTTCATGTTGCATTCAGATGGTAGCCAATCACACTTCATTTGAACACAACCTTTGTTTCTTTGCCCATTCCCACACTGGCTGCTACATTTCTATCTTTCTATAGTTCTGATGAATGGTCATTTCAACATGAAACGTTAACTCTATTTCTCCCCACAGACACCATCTGCCCTGCTGAATATTTCCAGCATTTTTATTTTTTTTATTCCACTGAGCAACATTTGCTCCTTCTGCATCTCAACAATCAATATGCTCAGCTGATCAAGTTAATTGATTCCCCAAATGCTTAGTTTAAACCTGTGTGTCTGTGTACACATGACTACTCTTTGTCACCTTTATGCCTCCCTCTCCCCTTCTTCCAAAGTGGTGTGTGTGATGCACAACTGCCTATCCTACTGTTTTTCTGAGTAGCCTCTTCCTGACAGGCGTAGCGTAAGTGGTTCACGTGTAATATGCCAATGAGACAGCTTGTTTAGTTACAGGAAGTGATGCAATGTCTCATGATCTTGCTTACTCTTCTAGATCTCAGAGCAAAAAAGCAATATTCCAAAAAAGTTAATGTTTTCTTTACCCCAGCAGACTCTATAAATATTCTTTGTTAGCCCACAACGAGAACAGTAATATAAAGTGGTGACAGTGAGTTTTTGTACATTCATGGAATGTGGGCTGTGCTGGATAGGCCAGCATTCATTTCCCATCCCTAATTGCCTTTGACAAGGTGGTGGTGGTGAGCTGCCTTTTTGAACTGCTGCAGTCCCTGTGATGTATGTTCACCCACGGTGCTATTAGAGAGAGTTCCAGGATTTTGACCCAGCAGCCATGTGGCAAGTGACTTGGAGGGGAACTTGCAGGTGGTGGTGTTCCCACGTATCTGTTGCCCTTGTCCTTCTAGATGGAAGTTGTCATGGGTTTGAAAAGTGCTATATAAGGAGTCTTGATATTCTGCAGCGCATTTTGCAGTTGGTGGACGCTGCTGCTACTGTGTGTCGGTGGTGGGGTATTGAATGTATGTGGATGGGGTATCAGTCAAAAAGGCTGCTTTGTCTTCGATGGTGTCAAACTTTTTGAGTGTTGGAGCTGAACTCGTCCAGGCAAGGGGAGAGTATTCCATCACACTCCTGACTTGTACCATGCAGATTGTGGGCAGGCTTTAGAAAGTCAGGAGATGAGTTACTCCCTGCAGGATTCTGAGCCTCTGACTTGCTCTTGTAACCACAGTATTTTATGGCTATTTCAGTTCAGTTTCTGGTCAATGGTAACCCCCAGAATGTTGATAGTGGGGGATTCAGCGATGGTAATGAGGGGTGGTTGTTAGATTGTCCCTTATTGATGATGGTCTTTGCCTGGCACTTGTGTGACATGAATGTTAGCTGCCACTTATCAGCCTAAGGCTGGGTATTGTCCAGGTCTTGCTGCATTTGGACATGGACTCTTCAGTGTCAGAGGATTTGCAAATGGTACTGAACATTGTACAACCATCAGCAAACATCTCCACTTCTGTGCTTATGATGGAAGGAAGGCCATTGATAAAGCAGTTGAAAATGGTTGTGCCTAGGACACTACCCTGAGGAACTCCAGCAGTGATGTCCTGGAACTGAGATGATTGACTTCCAACAACCACAGCCATCTTCCTTTGTGCCAGGTATGACTCCACCCAGCAAAGGCCTTTCCCCATGATTCCCATTGACTCCAGTTTTGCTAGGACTCCTTAATGCTAGATTCAGTCAAATGCTGCTTTGATGTCAAGGACCGTCACTCTCACCTCACCTCTGCAGTTCAGCTCTTTTGTCCATGTTTGAACCAACGTTGTAATGAGGTCACGAGCTGAATGGCCCTGGCAGAAGCTAAACTGAGTGAAGGACCAAGCACCTCTGCTATTACTGGAAAACTTCGTGTTAGGTCGCAGGTTTCAACCAAGGAAAAGTGTGGCTGAATAGGCACCAAGGATTTTCCAGATATAAAAGCACGTGATGCCTGCTTCAATTTGAGAAAAAATACCATTGCTGAGTGGGTTAAAAACGCACCCAACACCAAGGGGAAAGTATTGACATATACGATCTGTATAGACTTGCAGAAAATTGTGAATTTGATTATTTAAAAGATGACCTTGTCAGGGGCAGAATTATTGTTGGTGTTTTCAATGAAGCATTGTCTGATCACATGCAGTCAGTGGCTTATTTAACCTTAACAACGGCAATTCAACTGCGCAGACAAGATAAGGTCAGGAAGCATGTGACAGGGAGAACGTATCCCAAAAATGACTGATTCAGTGGAATATGTTAAGTTTAAAAGCAGAGGAGGCAGCACGTATGTCCATCATCCACCCCAGCTAAACATAATTGATGTAGCTTGTCGTATGAGGAACGGTTGAGGACTCTGGGTCTGTCCTCGTTGGAGTTTAGAAGGATGAGGGGGGATCTTATTGAAACTTAGAGGATACTGCGAAGCCTGGATAGAATGGACGTGGAGAGGATGTTTGCACTCGTAGGAAAAACTAGAACTACAGGGCACAACCTCAGGCTAAAGGGACGATCCTTTAAAACAGAGAAGAGGAGGAATTTCTTCAGCCGGAGAGTGGTGAATTTTGGAACCTTTTGTCGCAGAAGGCTCTGGAGGCCAGGTCATTAAGTATCTTTAAGACATTGATAGATAGGTTCTTGATAAGTGGATCAAGGGTTATAGGGAAAAGGCAGGAGAATGGGGATGAGAAAAGTATCAGCCATGATTGAATGGTGGAGCAGACTCGATGGGCTGAGTGACCTAATTCTGCTCCTATGTCTTTTGGTCTTATGGAAAAAACACAGGCGTGAAAACTGTCCCACCAAAGAGGTCAAATGCTATTTTTGCAGAAAGAAGGGTCACTTTCAGATTGTGTCACAGCAAGTAGCCTGTACACACTAAGCAAAAAGAGAACCTGTCAAAAGCTTACAAGGTCCATTAAATCAATTATGTCAATAACATGGAGTTGCCTTTTCTTGGAGAGATCCAGGAACCAAGTGGAAGCTATTGAAGTGCTGATGGCCCAGTAGAGGAGACACGCTTTAAAGTTTTAAACTCGGGTGCAGCAGTTTTAGTTTTTTCTGACGCTGAACTGTGATTGGAGAAAAGTTCTTTTTAGCCATCATACTGAAAAACTAGTTGTATAGAACTCAAAGAACAACTAAATGCAATTCTGCATGTATAGTGAGACAAATGAACTGAAACCTTATGTGATCCTGAACCAGAGGAAAGCCTGTATCGACTTGCATCTGATTTGCACAGTAGAAAAACTGGAAGAGCAACCTAAAACCTCAGGGCAGAATTTCCACGGCTGTTCACAGGACTAGGAAAGCTGATGATAGCGTACCCACATCACCCGTTGTCCTGAAATAAAGCCAGTGTGTTTGTTACATCCAGAGAAGCTCCTTATCCATTCTTGCCAACAGTCAATGAGGAAATTGACTCTCTGAAGCAAAGGGTTAACTATCTGTAACATTTCAAAGTTTGCAGATGATACCAAGTTGGGTGGGAGGGTGAACTGTGACGAGGATGCAGAGATCCTTCAGAATGATCTGGACTGGTTGGGTGAATGGGCAAATCAATGGTGGATGCAGTATAATTTGGCTAAATGTGAGGTTATTCACTTTGGAAGCAAAAACAAGAAGGCAGATTACTACCTGAATGGCTGTAAATTGGGAGAGGGGAGTGTGCAGCGGGACCTGGGTGTCCTTGTGCACCAGTCACTGAAGGTAAACATGCAGGTGCAGCAGGTGGTAAAGAAGGCAAATGGTATGTTGGCCTTCATTGCGAGAAGTTTTGAGTACAGGAGCAGGAATGTGTTGTTGCGATTATGCAGAGCCTTGGTGAGGCCACACCTAGAATATTGTTTGCAGTTTTGGTCTCCTTTTCTGAGGAAGGATGTTCTTGCTCTCGAGGGAGTGCAGCGAAGGTTTACCAGGCTGATTCCGGGGATAAGGGGACTGATGTATGAAGAGAGATTGACCAGGTTAGGATTATTTTCGCTGGAGTTCAGACGAATGAGGGGGATCTCATAGAGACTTATAAAATTCTAACAGGACTAGACAGGGTAAATGCAGGGAGGATATTCCCAATGGTGGGGGAGTCCAGAACCAAGGGTCACAGTCGGAGGATTCAGGATAGACCATTTAAGACGGAGGTGAGGAGATATTTCTTCACCCAAGGAGCCTGTGGAATTCATTACCACAGGAAGTAGTTGATGCCAGAAGATTGAATGTATTCAAGAGGTGGCTGGATATAGCATTTTGGGTGAATGGGCTCAAAGGATAAGGGGAAAAAAGCACGATTAGGCGATTGAGTTGGACGATCAGCCATGATCGTAATGAATGGCGGAGCAGGCTCGAAGGGACAAATGGCCTCCTCCTGCTCCTATCTTCTATGTTTCACCCGTGACAGAACTAACAAGCTGGTGTTTGAGGATGGTCCAGTGCCAAAACGCAATGGATCTAACAGAATTTGCATACATTTACAAAGCTGAACAAAGCAGTCAAATGCAAAGTTCATCCTATGTCGTCTGTGGATGAAAGCTTAGCAAAATTGGGAAAGAATTCAATCTTCATGAAGCTAGATACAAATGGTAGCTTTGGGCCACTACAGTTGTGATCCGGCAGGTGGCAAGTGCCGTGCAAGCCATTACCCAAAAAGAAACTTGACAAGTGACTGCAAGTATTTTCTCATGGCAATATACAAATCAAAAGCATCCACAAATTCCAGTAAGACTTTGGAGATTTTAAATATTAAAATTAAAACATTTATTAACAAAAAAGCTTTAAACAAGATTACATTTGCAACATTAAAATTGGTCTTGCAGAACAATTCCTCAAAAGATTCTTACTTGGTTAGACTCCTTTGGGCAACAGTCTTTATAAAAATTTAGCCTATTAAATTCCAGTAATATTACCACAAGGCACAACCCATTGTTGCTGTAGGGGAGGCATTTCTCAGTGCTTCTCTCTCTCTCACTCGACTGTAGAAATTAGACTTTAAAAAACAAAATCCCACTTTCTAGAACAATCAGACACTGATCTCGGAATGGCTGAAGGTTGCTCGCTTCACTTCACAGTTTTATCTCAGCCCAGAAGACTCTTCTCCACGAAATCTTACATGGCCACACCTAGTACAACTTCCAAGCTCACTTTAAATATGTTTTTCTCTTTCATCTTTTCCCCGTAGCCCTTATCCTTCTTTGAAACTTACTTGATATAAACAGCTTTTATGATCTCCTTATGGCCACCACCTTCAGATAAAATAAAATTTAATAACTTTGCCTTACTCATTGCCTTCTAAGTTGTAAACTGCTTCTTGGTTTCCTTTTAAAATTCAACAGCTAAAAACCAAAATCCTCAATTAACTCCTATTGCATATTTCCACCCAGCTATCGAACCTCTAACTTGGCCCTATTCCCTTCAAATGCCTGCCTCTCACACCAAGCCCCTTTGATGTCTCAACTTTGTAGACACTCAATCTCCAGCTTAATTAAATTAGTCATGCACAGAGACACAGCCCCCTGCTTTGCAGAATACCACAGTGGACCCAGAAATATTTAGAAATAACATTTTCTTTACACTATATCTTGATGAAGAATCTAAGTTTCTCATAAACTTTGTTACATTGTGAGGTTTTATTTCCAGTAAGAAGTCTCACAACACCAGGTTAAAGTCCAACAGGTTTATTTGGTAGCACAAGCCACAAGCTTTCGGAGCGCTGCTCCTTCATCAGGTGAGCAGTGCTTCGAAGGAGCAGCGCTCCGAAAGCTTGTGGCTTGTGCTACCAAATAAACCTGTTGGACTTTAACCTGGTGTTGTGAGACTTCTTACTGTGCTTACCCCAGTCCAACACTGGCATCTCCACATCAAGGTTTTATTTCAACAGATTACCCATCAGTATCACAACAGTGCCAGAAATCTTTGAGGCTAGTTTGAGATATCTTAGATGGTCTGGATGGATGATGTCCTGATCCATGTTGCAATGCCCACATGAAGCAGGGCTTAAACTCAGTAACTAAATGAATTCTTGGAGCTGACTGTCAAATTTCTTGGGCATATTGTGAATGCATCTGTTGTCAGATTTGCTCCACAGAAGACAGGAGCAATTGAGGAGTTCATGGGTATGGTAAACCAAGTTGGAAAGTTCCTGCTCAACATAGCTGTTGTTGATGAGCCACTATAACAGCTGTCGTGACAGGACAATATATGATGCTGCAAGGAAGCATGACAAGAGGGTTTTGAAAAAACACAGATGCTGATATCACCTGAAATCTTAGTTCACTATGAACACACTATCATTGCTGCAGATGTGTCGTCTATAGGATTGAGAGCTATACTCTTTCGGATACAGACTGATTGAAAGCATAGACCGAATTACAGCATCCCGTTCACTGACAGAGACTGAACGGTAATTAAGAAGGAAGCATTAGATGCCATCTGGGCTTGTGAAAAAGTTTGATTATGTTCTTGATTGATAAGGAGGAAGTGTTAAACAGACTGTCAGCACTGGAAGTTGATGAGGCACTGGCATCGGCTGAGCTGTACCCAAGGATATTGAAGGAAGCGACAATGGAAATTGCAGGGTCCCTGGCCATAATCTTCCAGTTTTCCCTAGACTCCAGGGAAGTGCCAGAGGACAGGGGAATTTCAAATGTGAATCTGGTGAACTGGTGCGGCAACAATAATCTCTCCCTCAATGCCAACAAAATGAAGGAGATCGTCATCGCCTTACGGAAGTGTGAAGGAGAACATGCCCCTGGCTACATCACTGGGGACGAAGTAGAAAAGGTCGAGAGCTTCAAGTTTTTAGGTGTCCAGATCACCAACAACCTGTCCTGGTCCCCCCCATGTTGACACTATAGTTAAGAAAGCCCACTAACGCCTCTACTTTCTCATAAGACTAAGGAAATTTGGCATGTCAGCTATGACTCTGATTAACTTTTACAGATGCACCATAGAAAGCATTTTTTCTGGTTGTATCATAGCTTGGTATAACTCCTGCTCTGCCCAAGACTGCAAAAAGCTACAATAGGTCGTGAATGTAGCCCAATCCATCACGCAAACCAGCCTCCCATCCATTGACTCTGTCTACACTTCCTGCTGCCTCGGTAAAGCAGCCAGCATAATTAAGGACCCCACATACCCCAGACATTCTCTCTTTCACCACCTTCCGTCAGGAAAAAGATACAAAAGTCTGAGGTCACGTACCAACCGACTCAAGAACAGCTTCTTCCCTGCTGCCGTCAGACTTGTAAATGGACCTACCTTGCATTAAGTTGACCTTTCTCTACACCCTAGCTATGACTGTAACACTACACTCTGCACTCTCTCGTTTCCTTCTCTATGAACGGTATGCTTTGTATAGCGTGCAAAAAACAACACTTTTCACTGTACGCTAATACATGTGACAATAAGTGAAATCAAATGTTCCCTTCCCTGTTTGAAAAAGGTTGCAAGGATAGCCCCAGCATTTAAAGGATAGTCAGTTTAACATCAGTGTGGGCAAGCTTCTAGAAACAATATTAGGGATTGAATTAATAGTCACATGAAAAAATGTGGGTTGATTAGGTAAAGGCACAGTGGTTAGCACTGCTGCCTCACAACGCCAGGGATCCGAGTTCGATTCTGGCTTTGGTCTTCATGTGTCTGCCTGGTTCCTTTGTTTAAATTTTTTTTTGGGACTGAATGCGAATGCCATTGCAGTAGGAACCCGCCAAAACTAGGAAGTGGGAGGGGGGGAACCCTTCGTCCTCAAAGGAATGATGGCATCGTTTTGCATTTCAGCTACTACTTAAAGCTGAACCTACACTTTAAAACTTTCTAATCATGGATCAGAAATCCACTCTTTCAGATCAACTTGGATTTACCCAAGTCCCAGTTCAATCCCATAACTGGGGACCATGGAGAAAAAATATTCATAATTGCTTCAGGCCTTCATAAAATGACAGAAGCTGAACAAGTTTAACACACTGCTGTATTTGGTAGGCCCGATAGCAGACAGCATTATTGCTAGACAAGAAATCGATGAATCATCTGCTAAGTTGAAGAAGTATTAAAATCATTCGATGGCGGCACAGTGGTTAGCAGCACCAGGGACTTGGGTTTGATTCTGGCCTTGGGTGACTGAGGAATCTGCATGTTCTCCCCGTGTCTGTGTGGGTTTTCTCTGGGTGCTCCAGTTTCCTCCCACAGTCCAAAGATGTGGAGGCTAGGTGGATTGCCCAAGCTAAATTGCCCTTAATGTCCAAAGGTGAATTCGCCATTAGGTAAATGCACGGGGTTACAGGGATAGGGCAGGGAATGGACCTGGGTAAGATGCTCTTTTGTAGACTCCGTGCAGACTTGATAGGCTGATTGGCTTCCTTCTACACTAGGGATTCTATGACTCGATGGGAAATTGTGTTTAACTACTTGCAGGAGTTTTTTTGAGGCGGTAACCAAAAGTTGATGAGGGTGATGCTGTTGATGTGGTGGACATGGACTTTCAGAAGGAATTTGATGCAGTGCCGCACAGCTAACTAATGAGAAAAGTTATAGCTCATGGAATAAAAGAGACAGTAATGACGTGGATACAACATTGGCTGAATAATAGAAAGCAAAGCGTAATGATCAGTGGATATTTTTCAGGCTGGAGGAAGGTTTGTAGTCATGTTACCCAGGGCTTGGTCTTAGGACTCTTGCTTTTCCTGATATATATTAATGATCTAGATCTTGGTGAGCACGGGACAATTTCAACATTTGCAGATGACACAGATCCTGGAAATGTTGTAAACTGTGAAGAGGACAATGTAGAACTTCAAACGGACATAGAAAAGTTGGTGAAGTGGGCAGGTAGGTTGCAGATGAGGTTCAACGCGACGAAGTATGAGGTGATGCATTTTGGTAGGAAATGGAGAGACAAATGGAGAGTCCAAAGATGTGCGGGTTAGGTTGATTGGCCAGGTTAAAAATTGCCCCTTAGAGTCCTGGGATGCGTAGGTTAGAGGGATTAGTGGGTAAAATATGTGGGGGTAGGGCCTGGGTGGGATTGTGGTCGATGCAGACTCAATGGGCCGAATGGCCTCCTTCTGCACTGTAGGGTTTCTATGATTTCTATGATGAATATAAAATAAAGGGTAAAATTCTTAAAGGAGTGCAGATCATTAAAGGTGTCAGGACAGATCATAGAAATCGTAGAAACCCTACAGTGCAGAAGGAGGCCATTTGGCCCATCGAGTCTGCACCGACTACAATCCCACCCAGGCCCGACCCTCACATATTGACCCGCTAATCCCTCTCACCTACGCATCTTAGGACTCTAAGGGGCAATTTTTAACCTAGCCAATCAACTTAACCCGCACATCTTTGGACTGAGATGGAGAGAATGGTTAATAAATCATATGGTATTTTGGGCTTTAGTAATAGGGGCATAGAGTACAAGAGCAAGGAGGTTATGCTGAACTTATACAAGACACTAGTTGGACCTCAGCTGGAATATTGTGTACAGTTCTGGGCATCACATTATAGGAAGGATGTGAACACATTGGTTCCAGTGCTGAGAAGTTTCAATTATGAGGATAGATTGGAGAGGTTGGGACTGTTCTCCTTTGGGAGAAGAAGGCAGCTAAGAGATTTGATAGAGATGTTAGAAAAATGGACAAAGTAGATAAGGAGCAACTATTTCTGCTCATAAAACAATCAAGAATGGGGGGCACAGATTTAAAGTGATTTGCAAAAGAAGCAAATGTGATGTGAGAAAAAACTCACACAAGTAGTTTGGGTCTGGAATGCACTGCCTGGAATTGTGGTGGTCGCAAGTTCAACTGAGGCATGCAAGAGGGCACATGTGCAGGGGCATGGGAAAAAGGCTGGGGAATGGCAATGAGTCACAATGCTCATTTGGAGATTCGGTGCAAACACGATAGGCCAAATGTCCTCGTGTGCCATAACAATTACAGATAGAGACAACCACAAACCTCTTATTGGCAGTCTTAAATGCTAGAGAGTTAGCAAAAATGCCTCCACAAGTACAATGATTCAGACTGAGGATGGTGAGGTTTGGTGCAAAGACAGGAAGATGAGATAACAGCAAGTTACAAGATGCTTTGTCTCTTAACCCAGTGGTAAGGCCTGAACAAGGTGGTGTAGTCCTTGTTGGAGAGGTAACCTTTGCAATATCAACCACAACTCAAGCAACAGAATGGAATTGGATGTACAGAAACCTGGTGAAGAATGTGCTCAGGCGAGAGTACTGCATCAAAAGATGGCAAACATACATGCCACATGATCCCATTCTCAAACTGTACTATGAGCGGAGGGGACACCTCAATGTAGTAGAGAAAGAAATTCTCCTCATCTCTGTCTTAAATGAATGACACATTTTTAAACAGTGACCCCTGGTTCTAGATTCTCTGACAAGAGAAATCATCCACTCATACCCATCCTGTTAATATCCTTCAGGGTCTTAAAGGTTTCAATCAAGTTGCCTGTTACTCTTCTAAACTCTAGTGGATACAAACCTAACATCTCAAACCTTTCCTCCTATGACACCCCACCCATTCCTGGTATTAGTCTAGTTAACCTTCACTGAACTGCTAACGCATTTACATTTTTCCTTGAATAAGGAGACAAGAAGTGTACACAGTACTCCAAATGTGGTCTCATCAATGCCCTGTGCAACTGAAGCATATCTTCATTACTTTTGTAGTGAATTCCGCTCATGAAAAATGGTAACATTCTATTAGCTTTTCTTATTATTTGCAGTATCTCTATACCAACCTTTTGTGATTCATGAACCCGGATATCCAGTTCCTTTTACACCTCAGAGTTCTGCAATCTCTCACCATTTAGATAATAAGCTTCTCTTTTAACCTTCCTGCCAAAATTGACTATTTCACATTTGTCTACATTATACTCCTATTTGCCAGATTTTTGCCCACTCTCTTAATCAACGTCCCTTATGCCCTCTTCATATTTTACTTTCCTACCTATTTTTCTGTCGACAGCAAATTTAACAACCATACCTTCAGTCCCTTCATCCAAATCATGTACATGAATTGTAAAACATTGTGGCCTCAGAACTGATCTCTGTGGCACACCACTTGTCACATCCTTTTAGAAAAAGACCCATTTATGCCTGTTAGCCAGCCAATCTTCAATCCAAAACAATATGTTACCCCGATACCATGAGCTTTTATTTTATTTAATAATCTTTGTGGTAACTTATCAAATGCCTTCTGGAACTCTAAGTACAGTACCTCCACTGGCTTCAGCAAGGCTTGTGAAACTGCCACAGTATTTGTTTCTATATTTAAAAAAAATGAAATCAGAGATGTATATAATGAGGAGAATCAGAGACAAGGGTGGGGGGGGATGTACTTTAAAGGGTTAATTCTAGCTGTGATATGCTGATTGGCACAATATTACCTCATCATAGGAAGTGATGTGACATCTCATGATCTTGCTCTTTGTTTAGACCTCATGGCAAGGAAGCTATAGTAAGTGATTTTCCAATAAAGTCATATGTTTTCCTTATGTCACCAAATTCTGTTAGCTTCATGAGATCAAGGATATTCTAACATGAGACTGGGGAGGGGTTGCAGCTGTGTTTCAGTGGCATATTCCAAGAAACAGGTTGGCAGTTGATAGCTTGAAGTGCAGGCCACTGGTAATCTCCTGCTGTGGAGTTGGCTGAGCCCAGCCCACCTTTTCTTGGTATTGGTATGGGTGGGAATTGATAAAGTTGTGCTGTCATTCTTCAGACAGCAGTTGTACAGTTGCCAGTTCTGGCTTGTCACTGCACTCCTTGCTCTGTGGTGAGTAGACCCTATGATAGGGGCATTTGGAAGCTTGTTCCAAGCACATTCCTCATTTGGCTAAGATTATCTGCTATGCTGCCCAGTGAGTTGGTGACATTGAACACGGAGGCCTATTTGGCAGCTGTTTGAGAGGCTATATGGCAGATGGCTCTGGAATTGCTAACTCCTATGTGCAATTCCTACGATACATATTCTGCATTCTGTAAGTCAGCATCAATCGCATGCAGATTTACACTTGCCACCATATGTTGGATACTTCTGGATAATCCTGCAGTGACACCACCAGCCACTTGTGCTAAGAAAGTGGTATTTTTAAAAAAGAAATTGGACTATTGAGATAAAAGATGGGCTGCTGAGAATAATGGAAGAGTGTTTCATCAACTGGAGAGTTGGTTAATCTCCCTCCTTGGAATGTGGTTTCCACCATCACTTTTGCCAGTTGCTGCTTTTGCCTTTTTATGCTCTGTGCTTCAGTCCCCATACTGCCTTGCTGCTGAATACCCAAATCATCTGAGTTTGATGCCCCACGGCCTAGGAGTTGCCTGGTTTCTGATGGTCTTGAATGCCGAGGACCAGCTACTCCAAAGAGTGAAGTCGTTGAAAAAAGATTCCCCCACCCCACCCACCCACCTTTTGTGGTTTGTTCTTTCCTGTTGAGTATAGCATGCGGTGAGTGTTCAGCTCCAGATGACAAGCCATGGCTGTAAAGTGTTTGGGGACAGCCTGAGGTCACGAAAGGTACTATGTAAATGCCACTGCTTTGCTTTATGCTCACAGCTTTTAAAAAAGAACCAATTTATTATCAGCATTTGTTGGTAAGAAAAAGGCTGAATTAAAGCTTGCACATCCATGTGTTGAATCATTCCGAGTCTGAATGCTTTGGGGGTGATGTATTCTACTATGCATTGAATATAGTTGAAAACTTGGAATTGAATTGCCAAAGTGTTTGGAGAATTACTAACCAACAGCACAAAATGAAATGTTCCTCCAGAATAATTTTTGTCTTGTAAACCTGACTGGCAATACGACTGGAAATATTGTGCAAATAAAATAATTTAAGTTAGAAGTTTTATATTTTTTTCCTAAAGGTGCTGGCAACACTCCAATATCTTATCTGAGTAGCTATTCCTCATGTGTGGCTGAAGAATGTTGGCAGGTTATTTGTTAAAGAGGTCATAAAGCCAATTGAATACGCATTCAATTGTGGCCTAATTGTTATCTTTAAGAGCACTTAACTGTGCACTAATCAGGAATCTAACATGGGATGTGTGTGACCCAGTACAATTTCCTATCCAGGAAGAATGGCTTTCTAACCTACCTTACTACCATTGAATCATTCCATCAAATTTCAAAATGGGACAGATCCAAGTGCAAGACTAATGTTTCTTCAACTGTGCATAATGTGAAAACATCTGGAGAGGGAATTAAAACTTTATGCCAGTCTTGGGTTTCAGATTAAAAAGAGACTAATCCACAGCCCTGTCCATCTGTTTCTCGAGACCTTCTCCTACCTTTCTTTCATGGATGATTTGTAGCATTGTGCTGTTCTTAGTTAACTCTATAAGGAAGCTGTGTGTACAGCCTGGGAACTGCAAGAGACGGGCAGAAAATGGAACATTTTAGGAAAATTGTTCTGTCTGGTACTTACAGTAAATAGAACAGTTTTTTTAAAAAAGGGGACACAAACTTGAACAATTCTATGGAGGACATTGAGCTTTGTACAGTAATCCAGTAATGCAAGTGATTACCATGAACTATCTTGCAAAATCAAAAGGAGAAAGCACGTATATAACAATACTAGATGTCAAACAGAAGATTGCAGACAATTTTCCAATTCCAGGGTTCAGTTGACAGATTGCTGGAACTTTGCTGCAGCAGCTTACTTTGTCACCTCAACCCTCATGATTTGAATTGCTGCCCTGTATCTACTGCTAGTCAACCCAGTGTCCTTGCCATAATAGTCGCAATAAGGAAGAGCATTATAATTAGCATTAAGATGACTGTTGGTTGGCAAAAGTAATTTTATTTACATTGTATACAAAATAAATTTAGTCTTGTTGTTGATATGTTACAAATTCCTCTCACTGATGTGTAGGGATGATATAGTTGGTAAATAAATATACTGAATTCGGTCACTTTCTCAAAAAGCTTCTGCATAAATGGAAAAAGTGAATTTGCCCAACATTCTCATGTTACTTGCCAAAGTAAGACTACAGCATTGCACAAAGCAGTCTGTGAATGTTCTCATGAATGTTGGCATGATCTAATAACTGTAAAAAAAAATCAAGATGGTTTAAAGAAAAGAGATGGTAACTATGCAGAGAATGATCATGGTGGGTTGGACAAAATAGAAACTGAGTCCACTACTTATCATATTGACTGGCAATTTTCTCCTCCCCACGCTCCCAAATTAGTGCCAAATGTATAGATGAGGCAATAGTTAAATCGCAGGTCAGTTGAAAAGTTAGAAGCGATTTATGATTCAATGTTGTTTTAAACCTCCTTCTGTAGGAGATTACTCCTAGGACCCACATTTAAAGGTTGCAGACTCCCTTTATTGCAATACAAAAAGAATCAGAAATGTATTTTAATGCACAAAAACATTTTGCTTTAAAAAAAGAGAATTTCCATGACACTAAGATAAAGGATCCATTGTAGGTAGCAATTTTGTTTTGGGAAGTCTGGAATATCAAACAGTTTTTTAAAAAAAGATGCAAGTGTGGGTGGACAAAAACTATATTAGATATTCCATGTTTAGAGGCAGTTTGTGATCTTGTAAGATGAACATTTAATTCACAGTTATTGTGGAAAAGGATCCTTGAAGACAGCTGACTTATGATGCATGTCATTCAATCTTCAGATACATTAATTCTGGAAAATAAAACAAGCAAAAGCTGTTTAAAAGCACGTGGAATCTTTGGTTTTATCAATAGAGGCATTGAGTACAAAAGCTAAACTTTGATAAAGCACTGGTTAGAGCCTAAGTTGGAGTATTACGTTTACTTCTGGACACCATACTTTGAGAAGGATGTCAACGCTTTGGAGAAGTTGTAGAAGAAGCTTATTTGAATGATACAAGGGATGAAGAGCTTCAGTTTTGAGGGGAGACTGGAGAAACTGGGCTTGTTCTCCTAAGACCAGCCTGATTAAGAAGTGTTCAAAATATTGGTTTAGATAGGGTAAATAAGGAGAAAATTGGACAGGAGGATGGTAACCAGAAGACACAGATGTTATGACCCCTGCTGCTGGTAATACTGAACAAATCCGATCTTAGACTGAAATCTGGCTTATTGGACTCTAACTTTATTTTGGAAACTGTGGAGGCAAGTTACTGAACAAATTCGCAGGAGTCTGCTGATTAACTTTTAAAACAAGAAAATGGAGTAATATTACATCGGACAAAAATGTTGGAAAGATTTCAATACAAACATTAGACGGCAATTCAAATTCCCATTATTCTTTTACCCCAGCAATATTTTTATACACACACAAACCGGTGAAGAGTTACCACTAGCTTAACATAGACTTCTCATTTAGGGGTGGCACTGCTGGAAACGTTGCTTTCTGCTGAATTCCTGAACATTCACTTCATGCTTCTTACTCAATTTATATCTCTCCCCAAGACCCCAAAAAACTGTACGCTAAACTCATTGTTTCTTCAACTGCTGAGAAAACAAATTTGTTCCCTAAACTCAGTCTTCTAGTAGCACCTAGGCTAAACTGATCACATTACTGAGTCCCATGACTGATTATTCAGTTAACTATTGCCCCAATAGCCTTGATGTTTGTCAAGAGAGCTTCTAATCTCTGTTTTCTTTCTCTGACATACACACTGAACTCCTCTCTGAACTCCTCTATGTCTGTCTCGCTGGATCACAGTCGCTGGGCAACAGTAAAGCTTTTCTACTCGGTGCTTTGTTTCCAAAATCGCTGAACTTTCAGCCCCTTTTAACCCCATTTCACTTCAGAGGTTGTAAGATCTCATTAAAAATGTGGATATGCAAACAAACCCAGACCTGAAACCTCTGTTACAATTCTCACAAGTCTCTCCAGATTCCCGGTCATCAAGGTTCATAAACAAAATCTAAATGAAAAACTGAAACCATTTATACCTTAACACATGCATATATATGTATATAATATACATAAAAATCATACATTGTTCATAATACAGATTTATGGGCAAAGAATCAGAGGCACCAGGAGGAAACATTTTGTTACACGGCAGGTTGTTAGAATGTAGAATGCACTGAAATGCAAATGAAAGGGTGGAGGAAGCAGATTCACTGTCCAGTCTCAAAATGGAATTGGGTAGATACTTGAAGGAAACATTTGCACAGCTTAGGGGAAAGCACAGGGGAGTGGGAAAAGTTGGAAAGCTCTGCCAAAGAGCTGGTGCAGTCATGATGGGCCAAATGGCCACCACCTGAGTTGCATTATTCTATGAAATATTTTCAGGTCTTATCTTTTTGTTGTTGGATTTTAACTTTATACAGTAATGTCTTAGATTTTTTTTCATTCAGGAAGAAATTTATGGTAATGTGAAATAGCATATATAGAAGGGTTTCATTAAATGCTGTGTCCTGTTGATGTTTATGAGACGATGTTGCAGACAATGAGGTGTGTTGCGTCATGGTGTCAAAGGTGTTGGTGACAAAATAGCATTTAACATGTCTGTATATTTGAGCAAGCCTGTTTGCTGACCGAAGGTCGTCGTTCTGAAACATTAATTCTGTTCCTCTCCCCACTGATGCTGTTTGATCGGATTATTTCCAACGTTTTCTGGTTTTAGTTCAATTTTTCAGCATCTACAGTGTTTTGCTTTTATAACCAAAATACTTTTTTAAACTACTGCATTAAATGATGAGCTGAATAGCATTTGTTTTATTGTAAGGTAGGGCAGGGAATGGGGAGGACAAAAATACAATCTAATTTTACTCTGCTTTTTGGAGGAAAGCTACACATCTAGTTCTTGGATTTGCTATTTTGGACAGCAGCTAAATTTCTGAAATACTATTACATATCACATGGAGCTTTTTTGTAAAGTAAATCACTACAAAGGATCAAATGTTACACAATAGTAAAAAGTGTGAAAGTTTGAAGATGTTATCTCGAACTCCTTGTTAGTTTATAAGAGCAATGTTATGACTGGCATTTTGAGTTTCTTCAAAAAATATTTTCCCTCTTCTGCAGGTGAAAACAGGATGGAAGCTATCTTGACAAGACTGAAGCAGCTCACCCCTACTGAACTCAGACAAGAAATTCTCAATGCTGGATTGAACTATGGACCCATAACCTCAACAACCCGCTTCATTTTCGAGAAGAAGTTAGCGCAGGTTTTGTTGGAGCACTAGGAAGAGGGAGAAGCAGATAGGCCAGCTGAATTCACCACCGATTCAGCAAAACCTGAAGATCATGCATTGTGTAGCCACTTCTCGGGTGTGTCTGATAGCAGCTCTGCTGCATGTTCTGGCGGGTCCCATCCATCTGGAAATGCCAGTGCCAACAGAGATGGTCATTTTGGATATGACGTGGGACTGAACCCTCCAGATGAGGCAGCATTGTCAAAAGATGTAGGGATGCGTGATTTACAGAACAGCACCGAGCAGGTGTCGGGAGGATCAACTGCCACCGCTTCACTTTATTATGGGGTTTGTCCAGTCTGGGATGACATATTGTCCAGGAATGGTGAGTCCCTTAAATTTATAGTTATGCCACATATAACCTTATCAGAATAAGTTACAAGAATAACCTTATCAGAACTGTATGATTGATCATAGTTTGAGTGAAATCTCAAAGTTCAATTTTGGAATGCCTTAAAATTCTCTTCCCTTCAAGATCACCAGTCCATCTCCTAAAGGATTATATGCACCCAACTGTTGAGCAGGGTTGAAAGAAGGTACTGGATTGTGTAGTGGGTTATAATATTTTCCATATGCTTCTGCGAGCTGGTTTCAAATGCAGGTGAAAATAATGGGATAGAGACCTCTGTCCTCTGAACTTCTCTGCTTAGTAAGAAGTTTAACAACACCAGGTTAGGCAGTCCCTCAGGATCAAGGATAACTTGTTTCTACTCTGGTTCAATAGGTTTGGAGATGGCTGATAAATCCAATGTGTGATCTGCAGACCCAGCCACGTGGGGCAGGCAATGCTTGGAGGGTTGTGAAAATGGATTGTTTGGAAATTTGTGCACTTCCTCTGATGCCTTGATTTCACCTCTGCATGTTTCTGACAAAGCCTTTCAATGTATTGATGCCTTCATAGGAACATAGGATTTAGGTGCAGATTAGCCTAGCAAATTCAACCCTTCGAGCCTGGTCTGCCATTCAATCAGATCATGGCTGATCTCTCCCTGATCCTTCCCCACCTGTTCCCCATATCCCCTCATCCTTTTTTTAAAATTAGAAATGTATCCATTTCCTTCTTGAAACCATTTAACGATTCAGACTCCATTGTGCAGTGGGACAGCGAGTTCTACAAATACACCACCTCTGCGAGAAGTAGTTCATCCTCATCTCAGTTTCAATGAGCCTTCTCCATTTTGGTCAGTCTGAAGTCAGGGTCTCTAATGAGTTGGCAGATATGTTTGACCGCATCCCTAGTCTCATGCTACAACCTAATTCTAAGTAGAGCAATTGCTTCGGGAGTCTGGTGTCAGGCATACAAACTGCATGTCCCATCAAATGGAGTTGTTTTTGAATATTGGCTTGAGAGGGGGGGACTGCTGTTGGACCGCCTTTCCTGCCATCAGATTTAGAGGATCTTGCGAAGACACTGCTGGTGGTATTTCTCCAGTGCTTTGAGGTATTTGCTATAAGTTGTCCAAATCTCTGAAGCATATAGAAGTACAGTAATCACTGTTGCTCTGCAAACCATGACCTTGGTCTCAGGTTTGACATCCTGGTCTTCAAATACTGTTTTCCTCAGTCAGATGAAGGCTGAGCTGACAGATTGGAGGCGATGATGAATTTTGTCATCTATGTCTGATCTTATCGAGAGGAGACTCCCAAGATGAAGAAAATATTTTCCAGGATCTCTGTTGATCAACAGGGGTGGCTGTGGTAGCTTGTTGGTAGAGGACCTTGGTTTTATGGGAGTTTAGTGAATGGCCCATTTTCTCATGTGCTTCAGAGAAGGAGTTGATGATGATCTGGAACTCAGCTTCTGAGTGTCTTTTGTATTTTGAAGTTCTATGACTGAGGTTGGAAGTGATTTTGGTTTTGGATTGAATACGGCATAGGTTGAACAGTTTCCCATCTGTTCTGTAGTTTATGTCCATGCCTGTGGCTAATATGCTGTAGATAGGTTTTTTTGGTGGTTCCATTAGTGAGGATCACAGTTTGCATGTCACTGGAGTAGGCAGGACACGGTGACAAATTTCCTGAGGTCAGAAAAAATTTGAGGAGGATGCTCTATAAGCTTTGACAATTGACAAGTTAAAGGCTTTTGTAGGCTGGAAAAAGGCCATGCACAGTGGTTAGTACTTGTACTTTTCTTGAATTTGCCATGTAGTGAAAATCATGTCTATGGAGCCTCTCGATGAGTGAAAATCCCATTGCAACTCTGGAAGGAGTTCCTTGGCTGTTGGTTGTGGACAATCATGCAATGATGTCAGACAGCAGAGACACACCTCTGTCATTACTACCATTAGACTTGTCTCTCTCCTTAAATATAATCTTGAGCGCAAAATTCCTGAGATCCCAGCATGCGCTGTTGTTCTCTGATGAGGAATATGGGGTTGTGCAGCCATGCCAGGAGCATATCTCTGCCAAGGTGACCAAATGCCCTGGATTCTTGGGACTGTCCTGTATTTGAGGTGCTGGGCATGTGTCATGGGCTGTCTGCATCTAGCAACGTGCTTGTCCCTCTCGATCATTGAATTTTGTACAAAATTGCCTCCTCATAAATCCCCACCTGCACCAGCTCTTGCAGCTTCCCCAGCACCCCTCCCTTACCGTTATAGAATTGCCAGGTGCTAGACCTCCCTCCCCAGTTTGGGTGTTCCTTAATTTATTTCCCTTGAGTGGTCACCCAGATCTCTGCCTTGGCAGGGATTCTGTTTGCTCAGGGGGCTTTGGTTTTCAGCTGTCAAATGGGTTTTTCAACTTTCAAGTTGTTAGTTTAAACAGCCTCTGTCTGATGATTTAAAGCCATCTCCCAACCTATCTTGCTAAGTCTGTTAAATATCTCAATCTTGGCTGTGGATTTTCTCTCATTTGGTTTCAAATTTTGGACCTCACTAGACATTTAAACCATGTTTCTGAATTAGAGTACATTGGAATAGAAGCTTCATTCTGTCCAGAATCTGCTGCTTTTTTTCCCTCTTCTTTCCTGATCTGTAACTTGTGGGAAAAACCTTGACCTGCATCATCTTTCAAGTGTGGCTTCAAATTCTTGGATTCCCCTAGACATCAAGAAGTCATTTTACGCTCTGGACTACACTGCATATACTGTAAGACCTAAATTCTGTCTCCGTCTTGCTAATATTCCCTCCCGCTGATATTATGCAACATTTAAAGTATTTTGGGTCAGTCTTCCACACCACTGCAATGATTAGGAGATTTCACTCTCGCTGAGCCTGTGTCTGACTACTGGTTTGACAGATTTTTGGCTGCAGCCCGTTCCTGGCTACAGGTCACATTCACACCTGCATATGACCATGTACCAACTGTGCTCATGTGTCTCAGAAGAGCCTGGGCTCCAATTGTCTTAGAAACCTCTTGCTATTGGTCCAATACCCTGCTCTGTTGAGACCAAGTGGCAGTCAGCATGCTACAACCAGTCAACATTTTAAAAAAAATCTTGCATGACCCTTGTGGACAACCCTAACAATGCCATACCTGGTATTGCCGTCATAACTCAGGAACCCAGGCACTTTGACATCCACATTGCTATCTTGTGAGGTACGCAGGAGAAGGTCAACTGAAAGAACATGGTGGCAGATACACCTTCTGGAATGGCCTCCCAGAAGAGGAATTACGCCTCCATGGGGTGGGTTTTGCCATAAAAAATGAGCTTATCTGGTGCCTCAGCAACTCCCATGGAATAAGTGGGCATCTCATGACTGTCTGCCGCATCCTAACGAGGAATCAGCATGCCGCTGTTAGCAGCACATACGCTGCTACACTTGAGGCAACAGACTAGACCAAGGAGGGAATTCTACACCGACAGTGAGGGTTCAATTTTTCAGCACCTCAGAATATTTTACTGAAATCCAAGACCTTTTGTCATCCGAGTACAAATTTCAGGTGACTGGATGTTAAGTCAGTGTAATATCCTATGTTTAATGGCCAGATTTCTCTCAAAATCTATTTTCTTTTGCTAGTCTTAAATTCTGAGCTGTATTCCTGAATTGGCTCCTTAATCAGCAAAGCTGCCATGGAGGTATTTCTTAACTATAGATAGGGGCTGATTCAGTTTTGTGCAGTATGAGCTAGTAACTTCAAATATCACTGATTCCTGTTACTCCCTTCTGTGTGCTGGTCATTCTCTACACCATACCCACCATGTTATTTTTGAAGGATTTCTATGCTTGAATGTAAAGACTGAATTTGGCCACACAAACATGAAATTGTGCTGTGTATTAATGTGGGGAAGAGGGCTATTTATCTTGGACTTTTAAATCTGCTTCTATGTTTTTAAGTTTTGCTTTACATATTGATGCCTATGTGTACACTTGCATTTGTTATGTGAAGTTTTTTGTGAGTGGTAAATTGATATGAAACGAAGCAGTACCAGTAGGAAGGGGAGGAATGGCAGTCTGTCTTGATCCTCCAGAAGGAATTCTTCAGTTGTAGGCAATAAAATAAAACAAACTTACTCCAACTTGTAAACCAAAGAAAAAAGTTTAATAAAGAAACTTCATTACTCCAAAACTTGAGGCCTCACCCTCAGCCATTCAAGCTCCCCACGATTCCCAACAGATTCTTATTTATACTGAGTCAGCTGACCACATCCTTATTTTGTTATTGGTAACATAGTTTACTGGGTCAGCTGACCCTTACAGCTTGTTACCATTGGGCAAATTCAAATGCAGTTTATCACTGAAATACCATAAAACATAGCCACTGCTGTTGAAGAACCTCACACATTGTTACTTGCAGTTCAGTCTGAAAAGGGGCATTTCAGTTTGAAAAGCCTTGCTGATTGTTTAATTTTACTTGTGGTCAAAATGCTGAGGCTGGCCTGAACCGAGGGATACTCCACATCACGCCAGGCTAAATGGCCACCTTGACAGGTTTCAACTCCATAACGCCTTACAGAGGGAAGTAGAAAAGGGCAACAGGGGTAAAGAATGGAGAGGAAAGTCACTGACGCAAAGAACAAAGAAAAATACAACACAGGAACAGGCCCTTTGGCCCTCCAAGCCTGCACCGACCATGCTGCCCTGTCTTAACTAAAACCCCCTACCCTTCCGGGGGCCATATCCCTCTATTCCCATCCTATTCATGTATTTGTCAAGACGCCCCTTAAAAGTCACTATCGTATCCGCTTCCACTACCTCCCCCGGCAACGAGTTCCAGGCACCCACCACCCTCTGCGTAAAAAATCTGCCTCGAACATCTCCTTTAAACCTTGTCCCTCGCACCTTAAAGCTGTGCCCCCTAGTAATTGACTCTTCCACCCTGGGAAAAAGCTTCTGACTATCCAAGTAAATATTTTTTAAAAATCGTGACAATGGCAAAGAAGTTTTTCACTAATTGTTTAAAATCTGGGTCACAGCTGTAATCTTTGGCTATTAATCTGGTCTGTCCCTTTTAAGGCTATTGTTTAGATCCGAAGGTAGGTTCTGGCACATGGATCTGAAGTGGGTTGGAAAGGCAAGGATCAAGGCCTTGGGGCATCAATCCACTGAAGGAGACTTTTAGATGAACAATATTTCCTTTAATATTTAATCAAGTCTAAGACCTTTTCATCTTTGCGGTCCGGGACATTTACCCTTGAATATTACAAGTGATTGGCAACAAATCCCATTCATTTCAGTGCGATCACTGCAGAAGGATCACAATTCTCTATCAGTTCATGGAAACACTGAGAATGCAGCAATAATCATTTGTTTACTGGAACAAGTCACCTGTACGCTTCATTGATAAAGGGAGGGGGAGCTCAACAATTTAAAAATGTCAGTTATTCATAATAGAAGGAAATATCTTTTGAAGCAGTACAGTGTCACATCCTTTTCAGTTTAATAAAATGCTGTTGTGGTTTGAAGTATAATGTGACCTCCAGCATAAAATCTTGGTGTGGTTTTGAGTGCTGCAGTAGGTAAGAAATAAGAAATGAACTGAAAGAAAATAATCCAACTATATATAGGATCCAGACGCAGTGAAAGGTTTGTATCACGGGGAGGGGTTAGGTCTTTATGAATTAGGGATCTTAAGAACATAAGAACATAAGAAATAGGAGCAGGAGTAGGCCATCTAGCCCCTCGAGCCTGCCCCGCCATTCAATAAGATCATGGCTGATCTGACGTGGATCAGTACCACTTACCCGCCTGATCCCCATAACCCTTAATTCCCTTACCGATCAGGAATCCATCCATCCGCGCTTTAAACATATTCAGCGAGGTAGCCTCCACCACCTCAGTGGGCAGAGAATTCCAGAGATTCACCACCCTCTGGGAGAAGAAGTTCCTCCTCAACTCTGTCTTAAACCGACCCCCCTTTATTTTGAGGCTGTGTCCTCTAGTTTTAACTTCCTTACTAAGTGGAAAGAATCTCTCCGCCTCCACCCTATCCAGCCCCCGCATTATCTTATAAGTCTCCATAAGATCCCCCCTCATCCTTCTAAACTCCAACGAGTACAAACCCAATCTCCTCAGCCTCTCCTCATAATCCAAACCCCTCATCTCCGGTATCAACCTGGTGAACCTTCTCTGCACTCCCTCCAATGCCAATATATCCTTCCTCATATAAGGGGACCAATACTGCACACAGTATTCCAGCTGCGGCCTCACCAATGCCCTGTACAGGTGCATCAAGACATCCCTGCTTTTATATTCTATCCCCCTCGCAATATAGGCCAACATCCCATTTGCCTTCTTGATCACCTGTTGTACCTGCAGACTGGGCTTTTGCGTCTCATGCACAAGGACCCCCAGGTCCCTTTGCACGGTAGCATGTTTTAATTTGTTTCCATTGAGATAGTAATCCCATTTGTTATTATTTCCTCCAAAGTGTATAACCTCGCATTTCTCAACGTTATACTCCATTTGCCATATCCTCGCCCACTCACTCAGCCTGTCCAAATCTCTCTGCAGATCTTCTCCGTCCTCCACACGATTCACTTTTCCACTTATCTTTGTGTCGTCTGCAAACTTCGTTACCCTACACTCCGTCCCCATCTCCAGATCATCTATATAAATGGTAAATAGTTGCGGCCCGAGTACCGATCCCTGCGGCACGCCACTAGTTACCTTCCTCCAACCGGAAAAACACCCATTTATTCCGACTCTTTGCTTCCTGTCGGATAGCCAGTCCCCAATCCACTTTAACACACTACCCCCAACTCCGTGTGCCCTAATCTTCTTCAGTAGCCTTTTATGGGGCACCTTATCAAACGCCTTTTGGAAATCCAAAAACACCGCATCCACCGGTTCTCCTCCATCTTTTCCTCCCTCAGTCAGGGAAACCTTTCTCGAAGGGAAGGGAGACTAACTTTCCTCGATACTTCTCTGTACAAACATTTCTTCACTGCACGGATTTCTGATTGAGCTGCATACAGTCTGACTTTAACACCAAGATTGCACTTTGGGTTTGAGTGAGTTGATTGTATCAGGGAGCTGCCTATGTAGAATAGGGAAGCTCTCTCTCTTGCTTCCGCATGGAAGGGAGCCAATTGCAGCTTTGATGCTGGGCCAAAGAAGTTCTCCCTGGATATGGTGGGAGAGTACTTTTGAGATTTATAATTCCCTTAACCAACTGACCCATATGATTAAACCAATGAGGAGCAACCAGAGCGTCAGGAGCACTGATGTGGTATGTCCTGTGTGCCAATGTGTGTGAGACAACAGCAAAGTGAGTTGTCTGTTACTCGTTTGAACAGCTATGGAAACGTCAGTGAAAGAATTGATATGTGGTCATGATTCTGTTCAGGTGAGCTTGCTCATGTTACATCAGGGCAGGTCAACAATTCTTCTGCTGGAAATTATCCACATGGAGCCACAAGGTGACTATTGTCTACAAGTGTACAACAATTTGTATAATTTGTTTATTCCAATTCCTGCTTTCTGATTTTTTTTAAACATAAGAATGTTTTATTGAAAGTTTTCCATTTTACCACAAAATGCAAAAAATCCCAAAATCTAGTACAGTACAGAGTAATCATTATTCCACACAAACATACAGAAAAGACCAACAAATATTCATACAAATGGTTCACCAATTATTAATCATTGCAACGCCTCCTCTTGTACAGCTAAAGAAAGGATACCAAAGAGAGTGGGGGATAACCGGGTAAAACCACGAGTGCATGGCCCTTGGTGCACACCCTCCTCCACAAGATAACAGAGACAGAGTGACACAATATATGGGACCTCTCATGGGGTAACATGCAACTAACTGGGGCCTAACTCAGTATCCCAGGACCTCCAAGCAGTGAAAGGATAACCTAGAACAAGGGGAACATCAGGATACTGTCATCAGTACAAAACACGCTTTCATATACAGCCAAGAATTCGTACACCTTGCCTAGCCTCGCAACACAATAAACCTCCCCCCTCTCCAGCCATATCAGAGCCACTGATCAGGCTTCCCATCACTGGCAAACTTGAACCGTTTTTCACGATGGAAACCCAAATGACAAGAGGAAGAACAATCGTCAAGACACCCGTCCACAAGGTATCTTGGGGAGAGCTGCTACTCTCCTCCTCCCGACAAGATAAAGAAATTGTCTAGGATTAACTAGAACAAATCAGAGCCAATCCCAGCACCCCACCTGCCCGGCAAAAGAAAGGAAACCCCAAAGTGAAAGGAGCATCAGGATTATCCCATAGATGCCAGTCGCGGTCTTTCAGCATACACTTCCGCAGGAAGGATACCAGGAACAGAATAGCACAACTTCACAAGAAACAGAACACTGTTGCCCCCATTGAAGGAGGCGACCTACTCCTCCAACCAGCCTAATCTCCAATTGAAGAAAGACTGGCAGCCAGTTCTCAAATTCAGCCGGAGATTAATCCTCAGCTCCTCTCAGGAGACCAGACGCACGGATGCACCTTTTCCAACCCATTTCCCTGAATTAACCAGGATGTTCGACAAGCTGATGATGAGCCTTCACAAGGAATCTACCCTCTTGACTGACAGGATTCTCTTCTCTGCTTCATCCATTCTCTTTCGGATATCTTACAGTTTATTAATATGAGCACCAGAAATCTGTGCCGGGCAGCCGCGACCATCGCCCACAACTTCACTCATAATGGCAGCCGTCATCTCCATGCCAACAACCTCAATGAAGCATAGGCCCGCTCACCAGTGAGAGCGTCACTGTGATCTGGGCCCCACTGTGGCTGTCTCCGACTGCCTTGATCAAACAAGGATTTTCTTAACTCATCTCCCCTTTGTCAAAATCTAGCCAGGATCTTGCAGGAACAAAGCACAGATTATACACTTCAGGATCGGGTAATTATGGGTTGTGCATCAGGATAAATAAATGGATTAAAGCTGAGCTTGTGAAAATGCAGCTGCTCCTGAGCTTGTATTATGTGACCCCCCCCTCCCACCTTTTGATTTTAAAGTTCCTATCCTTTATTTATAAAGGTAATTGGCCATTTATAATGTCACCAAGCAAAAGAGTAACTACAGACAAATATTGTGACTTTTAAATTGGGCTTTGCAATAGTGTACTTGTATTATTATGTTAAAATGTTTGGAAATCCCAGAATGGAAATGGTTCCCCAGTCCAATATCCTGATGGCAGTAAAGATGGTTTCTGAGACATGGCAATGTTGGTTATTGTAACTGGTGTTTCTTGTACTAGAGCATTGTCCCTTTTTTGTAATTGTTTCCTATTCTTCCTAAACAGAAAAAGTGCATGTATATTTGGACAAGAAGGAAGCTCTTCAAGCTGTAAAGATGATGAAAGGATCTCGATTCAAAGCTTTCACTAATCGAGAAGATGCAGAAAAGTTTGCCAGAGGTATTTGCGACTACTACCCCTCGCCAGGCAAGTCATCTGCATGCATATCTCCGCTGAAAGCTAGTGTGCTGTGTAACAGAGGTAAACTATTGTCAGTTTGGTTCTTGAGGATTTTGGGAATTTCGTGCTTCTCCTTTGACTTTCCTAAACCAGAAAATGGTATTGTATTTAATAACTTTAGATTTTGACATTGGACTATGTAGACCAACAGTTACTGATGATTTTTGCATAGTTTAACTTGTAGTAGAAGCATAGGACCCTACAGTGCAGAAGAAGGCCATTCGGCCCATCGAGTCTGCACCAATCACAATCCTACCCAGGCCCTATCTCCATAACCCCATGCATTTACCCTAGCTAGTCCCCCTGACAGTAAGGGACAATTTAGCTTGGCCAATCCATCTAACCCGCACATCTTTGGACCGTGGGAGGAAACCGGAGCACCCGGAGGAAACCCACGCAGACACGGGGAGAACGTGCAAATTCCACACAGACAGTGACCCAAGCTGAGAGTCGAACCCGGGTCCCTGGTGATGTGAGGCAGCAGTGCTAACCACTGTGCCACCATGTAGTAAATGCTGCTTTGAATAGGAATCCATTCTTTCTCATAACGCATCATCATTAAACACTATTACTAGAAGTATATACTTTAATACAGATTGCACAAGTGTGATGTGAAGGAGTAAAATGAATTTTTTTTTTTTCTACCCCCTTTCCTGGATAAACAAGACTGCCAAGGGTTCCATTCTCTCTCCGGGAATCTCAGTTGGGAAAGTGAAACTGTGACTGTCAGCTGAGGGCAGGTTGAGGCTAATCTGCTGTCACCATGTTCCAAAAGCGACCAGCTATCACTGCCCAAATTTTTAAACGTAGAATTGGGAATTTGAAGGGGTCAGCATTCCTTGTGGAGTTGTACACTACAACCCTTTAGGTCGGGGAAAACAGGAAAAATCAAAAGATTCTTCAATGAGGGCATCCTACTTGGATAAAGGATGGTTCCCAGTTAAAAGTGTTAATGAATTTTGAAGGTTGGATTGGATTCTGCTAATGGAAGAACGAAATGAGGATTTGTTCTTGTTTATTTTTTGGTTTATCTTGCAAAACTCAGTGATCCTGTTCCTCTTCTGGCACTATCCTACAAGCTGATAATTGCAAAAAATTTAGATTGGTCAGAAATGTTCTCTCACCATTCAAAACAGCATGTCAGCCTTTTCTTAAAATGGAACTTTATCATTCACTGTCCTTTCATTGTCAAGTTGCCTACTGTTTATATATAGAGTCATGTTTAAGATATTCCCTTTCCACCACTATTACTATAGGACTTAAAACCTAACCAAAAGGGTGCTGCAATAACTTGACCATTTAAATCATCTTAAATTAGTGTAACAAGCAGTAACAAAAAATGAGTTTTTCCAGTAGAGTATTGTGGGTCTATAGACATAGAAACATCGAAAACTACAGCACAAAACAGGCCCTTCGGCCCCACAAGTTGTGCCGAACATATCCCTACCTTTTAGGCCTACCTATCTGAATGCTTTAAACATTTTAGACATTTGCCTTTTCTTCCAATCAAAGTCATACATTTGTTAAGTCTTTTTGCTTATTTGTGTCTTTTTGCCAGATGGAGCAAGTTCTATAGAAGTGGAAAGCACCAACAGGGAGCGAGCCAACAGTTTTAAAAGCCCACGTTCTCAGGACTTAACATCTAAATTGCGGAAGGCCGTTGAAAAAGGAGACAAGACTGCTTTTCTTGAACTTGTGTGGAGTAATCCACGTTACCTAATTGGATCTGGAGATAACCCTACAGTTCTACAGGTTTGGGGAAGCAGTATTTTGCTTTGTATAGTGCATTATCACTACCACACCCTATCATTGAGTAGTTTGAACACTGCAGAAAATTGCTTTCATAAACAAAGAATTAAGATTTTAAGAGAATGAAACATTGGGAGGGGCTCAAATTTTAAAAAAAACAAGTTGGTGTAGTGATTACTGGAAGCAATAACCTGACAGTATGTTGGACCTAGAATTGAAAATGAAAGCTGTCTGCATTCTACAGCCACTTTGCTGGTTTTGGTTTTATGGGTGATGTCGGTATTTTATGGTTTGTGTGGATTTCATTGAAAACTGGTCTTAGCTGGGGTTGTCTCGCTTTGGCCTTTATGATTCAGTATTTCTTTGCTTGCTCACTGGTCTGTTACTCTTAAGCATTCAAAAACGTTTAACCAAACTAGATAGAATAGGACTCTTCTGTTCCTTAGGAACTGCTAAATATTGCACACATCCTTGACATACTCATCCTTGTGTCATGTCTGCGATGATTTTGATCTAGATGACTGACATTTCTAATTCTTCTTTACACACATTGGGAAGAAGAGTTTATGTCAGGGGGAATGTGGAAACATATTTCAGAGTGAGGACAAAAATCAGTTTGCAATTACATGGACACCCAACAGGGTTTGAGTTTTTGTTTAGAAGGCGGGGGGGTGGGTGTTCAGACGTCAAATTTATACAAAGCAGCATCAGTCGGATTGCTCCGAACTTCCTGGAATCTGCTTATCCAATTTGTTGTGGAATTCTGAAAGAAAGTTATCTACCTACTGCCATTCAAGGGAATGGAGCACGGGATAGAACCAGGGAGGAGACCCAAAGGGTAACAACTATAAGATAGAGGATAAGAAAATACATTTCCTCAGAGAAGTAAAATATATTTTGTGTATAAACTGCAGGAAGGATGTCGGTACAATGCTATGCATGTTGCTGCTAAAGAGAATCAGCCTCAAATTTGCCAGCTTCTACTGGACACATTGGAGAACCCTGAATTTATGCTGCTGATGTATCCAGATGATAATGAAGTTATGCTGCAAAATCGCATCAAATACATAGTTGACCTTTATCTCAACACACCTGATAAAGTGGTTGGTATTACATTTTTTCCCACTAAATATTGCTGTGACTTACATTTCTGAATAGCCTCTAAATAAATTAACAAGCAGGTATTGCCTGCAATTAAAGATGACCCCATTATTCACATATTATCTGGCTGACTGAATTTCTAGGGGATTTTCACAGTAACTTCATTGCAGTGTTGATATAAGTCTTACTTGTGACTAATAAATAAACTTTAATTTGGATGTTGATAGCAATGTCTTCAACTATTGGAAATAGCTATCTAAATCTCTACAGCCATCTAGTCTTAAAGGACCCAAAAATATGATTATTGTTGGAAATTCAAAATGTCATCAGTGCCAGTACAGAAATATCTGTAATACACAGAAAATAGATTGTCTTTCCAAATGCCTGAGTTATTACATCTAGTTGAAGGTCATATTTCATTATTTTTTCCATGATGATGGTGAGGGTACAGTAACACAAGCAATAATCTAACTCTATGTTGGACCTGGGATTGAAACAACACAAGCAGCTGGGGGAGCTGGTGCCAAAATGATAATATCACTGGACTAGTAATCCAGAGGGCCAGGCTAATGCTCTGAGGACATTGGTTCAAATCCCACCATGGCAGTTTCAATTCATTAAATTGATTCAATTAATAAAATCTGGAATTGAAAGCTAGTCTCGGTAATGGTGAACCCATCTGGTTCACTAATACCCTTTAGGGAAGGAGGCCTGCCCACATGTGACTCCACATCCACCAGCAATACGATTGACTTTTCACTGCCTTCTGAAATGGCCTAGGAAGCCAATCAGTTCAAATTTTTAAAAAGTCAGTCTGTATGAAGATTTGTCTGTTCTTTGTGTTTTCTAGTCAATGGCTATCAGCAAACCATTTGTAGATAGCAGTCAAGCTTGGTTTTGTCAACAACAACTTGCATTTATGTAGTGCTTTTAACATGTTAAAATTGTCCACATCATACACATGCACTTCTGCTAATTATCCAGTGACCTTTAATGGAGGAAGTCAAGCCCAGGGCTGTTGAGTCACTGGACCAGCAACAGCACTCAAAGCCCACCCTGGCCGGGCTAGTCTTCTTGATCACTGCCCTTCCACTGAACTCTGTGTATCTTCTCCTTCACATCAGTGCACCATTGTTGTATGTGTGTATTATCTAGAGATGCCCTGTAACAATCACAAGGCTTGCATCAACTGCACCCTCCATCACATGTCTTGTACTTGTGAGATAGACGGAAGCAGTAATGCCCTTGGAGCATCATCCTATTTCAGTTCCTCTCCGCGTCTCACCCTGCTAACTTGGACATACACTGTTGTGTGTTCCACATTGTCATGAGATTTGCTTCCTGACACCATCTTGGGAACACCAGAACCAGAAAGAAGGTAGCAATTGAAGGAGAAGTCAAACCACCACCTTCCCTTTGCAGCTTGGGATGAGCCATAACGGCAGCCTTGCCAGCATTGATTAAACTCTGTGAGCAAATGCAAAAAAGGGCAAATTAATCTTTTAAAGGAAAGATGTATTTCTTTTAGTGCTTTAATAATCATCAAAGCACGATTAAAACACTTGAAATCAACAACTTTGTTTACTCCATAATCTGGAATTGTAGGATTTTATAAACTGAAATCAGATACACTGGTCTTCCATGTTAAATTACAAAAATATTTAGAAAACATCTGATGTATCAAAGCCCTGCCAAAATCCATTACTTTTACTTTCAGGGTTTTGACACGCCTTTACACTTTGCTTGTAAGTTTGGCCATGCAGAGGTGGTTAATGTATTATGCTCGCATCCTGATACCAGCAAAGTTTCGAAGAACAAGTATGATCTAACTCCCATGGAGGTAAGTTTTTAGTATCTATTTTTTCCCTAAATTATGCTAAATTTAAACTTCTTTTACTAGCAAAATAAATATGGTTGTTTATTGTTTTAATTGTACAGGTTATCTGTGAAAGGAGTAAAAATAAATCTGAGGAACTAAAGGAAAAGATCCGCGAGTATTTACAAGGTTAGTCATTCTGGGACTAAAAATTTAATCAAATGGATGCTGTGCCTGTTCACTGTAATAATGATGTTATGATGCTGCAGTCTTTGTATCTGTGAAGGGTCTTATTCCATTGAAATGCTCTTGATCAAATCTCTGGAGAGTCTGAGGAGCTGCCCCATTAAAAAGATGAGAGGTGTTATGAGAGGGTTGCATTGTCACTGGAGCGACAGAGAAGTGTTGGAGAGCCAAAATGGTAGTGCTATGTGAAACTCTTACAGTATTGCTGTCCAACAGCAATGTATGTACTTCTGACTATAGTAAGAAGTCTCACAACACCAGGTTAAAGTCCAACAGGTTTATTTGGTAGCAAATACCATAAGCTTTCGGAGCACAGCTCCTTCGTCAGATGGAGTGGATATCTGTTCTCCAACAGTGCACAGACACAGAAATCAAGTTACAGAATACTAATTAGAATGCAAATCTCTACAGCCAGCCAGGTCTGAAAGGTACAGATAATGTGGGTGGAGGGAGCATTCAACACAGGTTAAAGAGATGTGTATTGTCTCCAGACAGAACAGCTAGTGAGATTCTACAAGCCCAGGAGGCAAGCTGTGGGGGTTACTGATAATGTGACATAAATCCAACACCCCGGTTTAGGCCGTCCTCATGTGTGCGGAACTTGGCTATCAGTTTCTGCTCAGCGACTCTACGCTGTCGTGTGTCGTGAAGGCCGCCTTGGAGAACGCTTACCTGAAGATCCAAGGCTGAATGCCCGTGACTGCTGAAGTGCTCCCCCACAGGAAGAGAACAGCCTTGCCTGGTGATTGTCGAGCGGTGTTCATTCATCCGTTGTCGTAGCGTCTGCATGGTTTCCCCAATGTACCATGCCTCGGGACATCCTTTCCTGCAGCGTATCAGGTAGACAACGTTGGCCGAGTTGCAAGAGTTGCCACTTCTGACTATAAACAGAGGCATGGGGAGTATATTTAACAGATGTACTCCTTCCCCTTTAACGCAGATTACCATTTGGATGTTTCTAAATTACATTTTCAAAATGTTTACATTTAGTTTTGTGATGACATTGGGCGGGATTTTCTGGTCATGCCCACCCCAAAACCAGAAATTCCTGCCCGAGGTCAACAGACTTTTAAACAGTCCATCAAATTGTCCGTTCTGCCCGTGACAATTCCCACAGCGGATGGGACTGGAAAATTTATCCTATGACATATCTTTATTGCATGATGAAAGTGCATTAGGTTTGTTGCTGTGGCAGTGTCTGTATTGGGTGCCATGTGTATTGAAAGGTTCAAGCAGTTCATTTAGTTTTGGTCAAAGGAATTTGCTAAGAGAAAGAAGTAAACTAAGGAGTCATTTTCAGCTTTACTTGGGTGGCAATCTGGAGGAGCAGTTTGCCCGCTCTCTCGTAAACCTGTCTGATTTTAGCCTCAGTAGAATCCTGCCTAATTAGTCGCCTCTAAGCTGAATAACTTTCCTTGTGTCTTCAGCCAGTCACTGTTATTGGCTTATTTCCCTGTCATCCCTGATACCGCACAGTGTTTATGGAGGGTTGGAGGAAAAAGAGAATCTTTGTAACACACAACTTTCTAGAAAGCACTCCCAAACAACAACTGAGTATTTCCTCACTTTCAGACAATTGCCAAATGTAGTTAGTTCTAGTTGGGATATGGTCATGTGGTTTCAGCTAGAGACAAAGGGCCCTATTTTACCACTTTAATTCTAAGTGCTGGGTGGACTTGAAACTGGGATTGTTTCAGATCCGACTTTTAGACCCGTTCTCAGGCGCCCCCATACACACTCTGCCTGAAAAAATATCAGCAATTCCGTATTGCGCTGCACAAGCCTGTGGACGGGGCTTATTGTGCCCGAAACCCTGCAGCTCCGATCGGCGCCTCCAACTGCGCATGCGCAGAAAAAAAATGATAGAATGCCGCTCCTCTGCCGCATCCTTCCCGGGCCGGATAATGCCTCCCGCGGCCCCCACAGACATTGCCCCACCCCCACAACATTACTAACCCTCTTATCTCCCCCTCTCAACACTCTCAACATTTGATTTGATTTGATTTATTGCTGTCACATGTATTAGCATACAGTGAAAAGTATTGTTTCTTACGCGCTATACAGACAAAGCATACCGTTCATAGAGAAGGAACGGAGAGAGTGCAGAATGTAGTGTTACAGTCATAGCTAGGGTGTGGAGAAAGATCAACTTAATGCGAGGTAGGTCCATTCAAAAGTCTGACAGCAGCAGGAAAGAAGCTGTTCTTGGGTCGGTTGGTACGTGACCTCAGACTTTTGTACCCTGCTTCGTCTGATTCAGCGACGGGAGCGACTTGAAGCAGTTTTTCCACGGCCTGCCGGTGGAATCGCCTCCAGCAAATCACGCCTGTGATGTACAGGAACAGCCGCCTTTCCTCTCTAACTGCCAACTTTAGCGCCTTACTTTCATCAACGAGGAAGGGCATCATTTGTGAAGCTGCCGACTTAGTGAGAGGCCTGGCTCAGTCTGAGTAAAGGGATTAGTGAGACATTGTGTACTCTGATCACTCCAGGAACCCTGGCTGTGTGTCAGCAATGCAAAGGGATTTAAAGTGTCAACATTTCCATGTCGGAGCTCAGATATGTGAAGCGGAACACTAAACCCAAGCAGATTAACATCACAATTTGCCATTTACTCCTCAGAAGTCTGAAATCAGTAATGCCGTTCTTCATTGTCCTCATTTGAATTCCACTAATTATCTAACCCCGGTTGCTTTGTTTCTAAAGGCTGTTTGGATGTTGAGTAGGAGGATGGAGTGGGCTTCTGCACAGCCCTTTCATTTTTACTCTGCTGCTTTGAATGGCCGCAGAGTTTTCTCTCTCTCTCTCTTTCTCGCCCTCGCTCTGCCGTCTGTGAAGGTACCAATTAAACTTGATTTGGAGCAGTAGAGTTGGTAACCTTTTCAATTCGGGTTCTGTCAGCCAGCTCCTGGTGTTTACACTCTGCGATTTAGCACCCCCACATCCCTCACCCCACCCCACCCCAACAGCCCCACCCCCCACTCGCCACCCCCCCCCCCAAAAACCCCCAACCCCCCCCCCACCCCCCCCCCCCCCCCCCACCCCCCCACCTCCCAACCCCGCTCCGACTCGCTGGCAGAGATAGAGGAGGACCTGGTAAAATGCAGCCTTCTCACGGGTAGAGGCTATTTGCCTTTCAGTCTGGACATTGATTTGATTTGATTTGATTTATTATTGTCACATGTATTAGTATACAGTGAAAAGTATTGTTTCTTGCGTGCTATACAGATGAAACATACCGTTCATAGAGAAGGAAAGGAGAGAGTGCAGAATGTAGTGTTACAGTCATAGCTAGGGTGTGGAGAAAGATCAACTTAATGCGAGGTAGGTCCATTCAAAAGTCTGACAGCAGCAGGAAAGAAGCTGTTCTTGAGTCGGTTGGTAGGTGACCTCAGACTTTTGTATATTTTTCCCGATGGAAGAAGGTGGAAGAGAGAATGTCCGGGGTGCGTGGGGTCCTTAATTATGCTGGCTGCTTTGCCGAGGCAGCAGGAAGTGTAGACAGAGTCAATGGATGGGAGGCTGGTTTGCGTGATGGATTGGGCTACATTCATGACCCTTTGTCGTTCCTTGTGGTCTTGGGCAGAGCAGGAGTCATGCCAAGCTGTGATACAACCAGAAAGAATGCTTTCTATGGTGCATCTGTAAAAGTAGGAGGGTGAATATTGGCCGGGAAAGGAAGGGAAACTTCCTAAATCTTCCTCAAAATATGGGATCTTTCCCAACTTCCAGAGAGTTTAGTGTTCCATCCGAAATATAGTACCTCCGACAGTGCCACACTGTCTAGTGGACTGGGCCAATACTTTTACTGGAAAGTCCTTATGGGTGGCATGGTGGAACAGTGGTTAGTACTGTTGCCTCACAGCGCCAGGGTTCAATTCCAGTCTTGGGTCACTGTCTGTGTGGAGCCTGCACGTTCTCCCCGTGTCTGCGTGGGTTTCCTCCGGGCGCTCTGGTTTCCTCCCACAATCTGAAAGACGTGCTGGTTCGGTGCATTGGCCGTGCTAAATTCTCCCTCAGTGTACCCGAACAGGTGCCGGAGTGTGGCGACTAGGGGATTTGCACAGTAACTTCATTGTAGTGTTAATGTAATCCTACTTGTGACACTAATAGATAAACTTTAAACTTATCATTTAACCAGTATCACTAAGGCTGATTATCTGGCCATTAGCACATTGCTGTTTGTGGGATCCTGCTGTGCACCAATTGGGGGCCACGTTTCTAACATTACACCAGGGACCACACTGCAAAAGCCCGTCATTGGTCGTAAAGCGCTGACTGATATTCCCAAAGCTGCGATGTCAGCAAAAGTCTTTCTTTATGAAAGTATGTAGAGTGCAAACTGTACATTCGAGAAAGGTTCATCAATCTCACAAACTGACTGTCTTTTTAAGTTAGTTATTTAAGGAGACCCTGAGGGTCATTAAATGGAAAATGAAACGAAGAATGTTGCCTTTTTTAAGAAGGCATAAATGCCAGAAAAAAACATTTGGAATCACAGAATAATACCGCACTGAAGGCCATTCTGCCCATTGTGCCTGTGCTAGCTGTTTTGCAAAGCAATTTAGTTAGTCCCATTTCCCAGCTCTTTCTCCATGCCCCTGCGAATCTGTCTCCTTTTAGTAATTATCCAATTCCTTCTTAAAGGAATCTGCCTCTGCCACCCTCTCAGGCAGTTCCAATGACCACTCCTTGCTGTTGTTGCTGCTTATTTCGACAGGAGGAACATTTTGTTTTACTAAACGCAGAGTTTCATAGAATCCCTACAGTGCAGAAGGAGGCCATTTGGCCCATTGAGTCTGCACCGGCAACAATCCCACCCAGGCCCTTTCCCCGTAACCCCCGCTTATTTACCCTGCTAATCGCCCTGACATTAAAGGGTAATTTAACATAGCCAATCAAACTGACCCCCATACTGTCTATGTGGAGTTTGCACATTCTCCCCGTGTTTGCGTGGGTTTCCTCCGGGTGCTCCGGTTTCCTCCCACAGTCCAAAGAGGTGTGGGTTAGGTGGATTGGCCATGCTAAATTGTCCCTTAGTGTCAGTGGGACCAGTTAGGGTAAATGTGTGGGGTTACGGGGATAGGGGCTGGATGGGATTGCGGTCGGTGAAGACTCGATGGTCCAAATGGTCTCCTTCTGCACTGTAAGATTCTACAATATGATATCTTTGGACTGTGGGAAGAAACTCCATACAAACCGTGACCAAAGGCTGGAATCAAACCCAGGTCCCTGGCTCAGTGAGGCAGCAGTGCCAAGGGACGTGGCTAACAGAAAACAAATAAAACTTTTACTGTAACTAATATGTTACTTGCACGGTTCAGCACACCCCGCATCCCCTGTGTTGCCCTCCATCTCGGAAGGCGAGAGACACCATGTGCTCCTTAGGGGTGGCACAGCGGTTAGCACTGCTGCCTCACAGCTCCAGGGACCCGGGTTTGATTTCCGGTTTGGGTCACTGTCTGTGTGTAGTCTGCACGTTCTCCCCATGTCTGCGTGGGTTTCCTCTGGGTGCTCCGGTTTCTTCCCACAGTCTGAAGTACGTGCTGGTTAGGTGCATTGACCATGCTAAATTCTCCCTCAGTGTACCCGAACAGGCGCCGGAGTGTGGCGACTAAGGATTTTCACAGTAACTTCATTGCAGTGTTAATGTAAGCCGACTTGTGATGCTAATAAATAAACTATTCAGGGCCACTCAGATGTGGAAAAGAAACTTGAAAAACAGGTTACCCTCTTTCATGGGTGATGCTCTGTGGATGATGACCAAAGCAAGGCTCAGGAGGAGATCACAGTATCCCTGCAGTGCAGAAGGAGGCCATTCGGCCCATCGAGTCTGCACCGACCACCATCCCACCCAGGCCCTATCCTTGTTACCCCATGTCATCCCCCTGAAACTAAGAAGCAGTCCCACCCAGACATGTTTCTCGTAACCCCAAGTATTTACCCTGCTAATCCCCCTAACTGACACATCTTGGGACACTAATGGGCAATTTAGCATGGCCCATCCACCTAACCTGCACATCTTTGGACTGTGGGGGGAAACCAGAGCACCCAGAGGAAACCCACGCAGACACGGGGAGAACGTGCAAACTCCATGCAAACAGTGACCCGAGACCAGAATTGGACCCGGGTCCCTGGCGGTGTGAGACAGCAGTGCTAACCACTGTGCCGCTGTGCCGTCCATTTGTCCAACTGCCATTTGCCACGGTTGTGGCATTTCTCCGCCATTTTAGATTGATGTCTCGTTCATCTTTGACTAAAAGGCCTCGCAAACACGGGCCCCAGAGGTAAGGATCTATTGGAGCAGGTGGGAGGCCCTCTGACAGGAGAAAAGGCAAGAAAGGGATCAACACAGGTCACGTCCATCATCACAAACAGGGAGGCAAAATATCAGTGGGATTTTCGTCAGGAAACACACAGAGAGGGGAGGCATTGAGTGCTTTGTGAAGAGCAGAAATCTGTTCAAACACCCGTGAACAAGTATTCAAATCAGAAGTGCATATTAATTACAATCCCAGTTATCACAAGCCTGTGGATGTTAAGACACAGAGACTGGTGTGAAAAGATAACAGAATTAGTTTGATGAGACAATGGATGAAAGCTCTGCCCGTATTGACAGAATAATCACACAATGCCAATCTTCCCTGCTGAAATAACGTCACTTTCCCTTTGCCACGCTAAATATCCTTGCTGCATTAACCTTTGAAGAGTAACGAGATAAAATAAGTCAAGTTTTCAGTGAACAATTAATTAGCCGGAAGTGCCAGATGGGTTTGAGATGCTGAAAGGTTTCTTCCTCTGGTTGGAGAGTCCAGTATTGGGAATCACAGTCTCAAGAAGGGAGCCACCCTTTCTTTATATTTGTTTATTTATTAGTGTCACAAGTTGGCTTACATTAACACTGCAATGAAGTTATTGTGAAAATCCCCTAGTCGCCGCACTCCGGCGCCTGTTCGGCCAGTGCACCCAGTGGCATGGGGCGGCACGGTGGCACAGTGGTTAGCACTGCTGCCTCACAGCGCCAGGGACCCGGATTCGATTCCCAGCACGTTGCCCACCACCCCGGCGGCGAACATGATGGCGCTGGCCGCCGGCCCGGCTCCCTCCGTGACGTGCCGGGTGTTCTCGCAGCTGCCGTTGTCCCAGGCACTGCCGTTGACCATAGCGAGAGTCTTTCCCAGTCACCGGCAATCTCTCTCTGCTCGGAGAAGAATACACACACACACCGGGTTAATGCCCACCTCAAAACACTGTGGCATGGCGAGTGGCAGAGGTGGAGAACTCTATACGTGAAGCCGCATGTGGCGTTTAGATATTCCACCTCCTTGCCCCCAGGCTAGGGGCTGGGGCTGAGTCAGCCAACTTCACACCCAAATCTCAGAAGATTCCCGGCTTGGGTCACTGTCTGTGTGAAGTTTGCACGTTCTCCCTGTGTCTGCGTGGGTTTCCTTCAGGTGCACCGGTTTCCTCCCACATTCTGAAAGGTGTGCTGGTTTCGTGCATTGACCCAAACAGGCACCAGAGTGTAGCGCCTCGGGGAATTTCACAGTAACTTCATTACAGCGTTAACATAAGCCTTACTTGTGACTAATAAACAAACTTTAACTTTAATTTTGCCTTTCGGACCATGCTCTATTGCTATTTAGTGTCAGGGGGATTAACTTGGGGTTGCGGGGATAGGACCTGGCTGGGATTGTTGTCAGTGAAGGCTCGATGGGCAAAATGGCCACTTTCTGTACTGTAGGGATTCTATGATTCTATAATAGTGGTTTATATCTATATATCCCAGGGAGTCACTGCGATCTCATTAGTGAGGCCTGGGCGGACACTTGGGTGGTATCTCTATCACAATGTCCATGTCCCTTTGCCTTCTCTGTTCTGTCTACACCACCAAGTGTGATAAGGAGGCCAGGAATTTTAAACTGTCACCAGCCGAGAGTTGTGTGTGGTTTCACTGGCCTGATTCCAGAGTTCACTGCATTCAACTCATCCAATCCAAACTTCCACGAACACTGAAAACCTGGAATAAAAACAGGAGGGGAGTGGGGGAGGGTTGACAGGCAGAGAGTGAGGGGGAGGGAGTGAGAGGGGAGGGAGTGAGGGGTGAGGGAGTGAAGGGTGAGGGAGCGAGGGGGGGAGGGAGCGAGGGGGGGAGGGAGCGAGGGGGGGAGGGAGCGAGGGGGGGAGGGAGCGAGGGGGGGAGGGAGCGAGGGGGGGGAGGGAGCGAGGGGGGGAGGGAGCGAGGGGGGGAGGGAGCGAGGGGGGGGAGGGAGCGAGGGGGGGGGAGGGAGCGAGGGGGGGGGAGGGAGCGAGGGGGGGGAGGGAGCGAGGGGGGGAGGGAGCGAGGGGGGGAGGGAGCGAGGGGGGGGGAGGGAGCGGGGGGGGAGGGAGCGAGGGGGTTGAGGGAGCGAGGGGGGGGAGGGAGCGAAGGGGGGGGGGGAGTTGAATGTTAGCCCTGAATGTTATGATGTGCCAAGTACTCATCCAGATACTTTTTAAAGGATGTGAGGCATCCCGCCCCCACCACCCTCCCAGGCAGCGCATTCCAGACCGTCACCACCCTCTGGGTAAAAAAGTTTTTCCTCACATCCCCCCTAAACCCCCTGCCCCTCATCCTGAACCCATGTCCCCTTGTGACTGACCCTTCAACTAAGGGGACCAGCTGCTCTTTATCCACTCTGTCCGTGCCCCTCATAATCTTGAACACCTCGATCAGGTCGTCCCTCAATCTTCTCTGCTCCAACGAAAACAACCCAAGCCTATCCGACCTCTCTTCATAACTTAAATGTTCCATCCCAGACAGCATCCTGGTGAATCTCCTCTGCACCTCCTCCAGTGTGTTCATGTCCTCCCTATAATGTGGCGACTAGAACTACACATAGTACTTCAACTGTGGCCTCACCAAAGTTCTATACGACTCCAACATGAATTCCCTGGTTTTGTAATCTGTACCCCGATTGATAAAGGCAAGTGTCCCATTTGCCTTTTTCACCAACCGACCAAAATGTCCTTCCTCCCCTTCAGAGATCGGCTTGTCTGAACCCTGGGAAGTCTGTCCTTCAATCCAAATAGCTCCCAAAGCCCAAGAAGAAGGGGCAGCACGGTGGCACAGTGGTTAGCACTGCTGCCTCCCAGTGCCAGGGACCCGGGTTTGATTCCTGGCTTGGGTCACTGTCTGTGTGGAGTTTGTACATTCTCCCCATGTCTGCCTGGGTTTCCTCTGGTTGCTCCGGTTTCCTCCAACAATCCAAAAGACGTGATGTGGAGATGCTGGCATTGGACTGGGGTAAACACAGTAAGAAGTCTCACAACACCAGGTTAAAGTCCAACAGGTTTATTTGGTAGCACCAGCTTTTGGAGCGCTGCTCCTTCATCAGGTGAGTGTCAGGGGTATCTAGCAGGGTAAATGTATGGGGTTATGGGGATAGGGCCTGGGTGGGATTGTGGTCAGTGCAGACTCGATGGGCCAAATGGACTCCTTCTGCACTGTAGGGATTCTATGAAAAGTAGAACTTCATAAACATGAGAATGAAGGTTCTGCCTCAGAGGAGCTGGTTACCTGAACATTGTAAGAAGTCTCACAACACCAGGTTAAAGTCCAACCGGTTTATTTGGTAGCAAATACCATAAGCTTTCGGAGCACTGCTCCTTCGTCAGATGGAGTGGATATCTGCTCTCAAACAGTGCAAAATCTCAGTGTAGAATCTCACTAGCTGTTCTGTCTGGAGACAATACACATCTCTTTAACCTGTGTTGAATGCTCCCTCCACCCACATTGTCGGTACCTTTAAGACCTGGCTGGCTGTAGAGATTTGCATTCTAATTAGTATTCTGTAACTTGATTTCTGTGTCTGTGCACTGTTGGAGAACAGATATCCACTCCATCTGACGAAGGAGCAGTGCTCCGAAAGCTTATGGTATTTGCTACCAAATAAACCTGTTGGACTTTAACCTGGTGTTGTGAGACTTCTTACTGTGCTTACCCCAGTCCAACGCCGGCATCTCCACATCATGACTACCTGAACATTCCCAAACCTGTGAGGTCCAACGGGAAACAGGCATGTTCGTGGTAGTTTGGGGTCACGTTTTGGTTATTTGCTGATTTAACCCCTGACACACCCAGCATCGGGGGGTTAAAACTCTCCCCCCGCCCTGTCATGCCACGATTGGGTGAAATCTTCTCTTGTTAAAGGCGGGGACTGTGCAATCGAGATGGACACACAGAGAAAACAAACATACTGAGAATTGTAGAGTTGCTGATTCATCGGCAGAGCCACGAATGAGTGTGTTTCGTTGAAATTCAGACTCTTGTTTCCTAGAAGGAGTTAGCAATTATCACTGAGAACACCCAGTATTCGGAGTAACAGCTCCTTCCTGGAAAAGAAGGGCAGGAACTCAGTAAGATCCTCTTCCAGGAATCTAAACCCTCAATAAACAATGTCAGAAAGGAATGGGATTTATTAACTGTTGACTGACTATATATCTGAACAGTAGTATTTGGTGGGCTAATGATGCGTTTGAACATGTCACACAGTAAGAACTAACCACGTAATATTAATATTAATACTGGATAGTCACTAATAAATCTAATCGAGAGTTCAGGAGAAATTTCCTTACCCAGAGTGTGGTGAGAATTTGGAACTCACTATCAGGGAGTGGTGAGAGTGTGGCACTCACTATTACAGGGAGTGGTGAGAGTGTGGCACTCACCATTACAGGGAGTGGTGAGAATGTGGCACTCACTATCAGGGAGTGGTGAGAGTGTGGCACTCACTATTACAGGGAATGGTGAGAGTGTGGCACTCACTATTACAGGGAGTGGTGAGAATGTGGCACTCACTATTACAGGGAGTGGTGAGAATGTGGCACTCACTATCACAGGGAGTGGTGAGAATGTGGAACTCACTATCACAGGGAGTGGTGAGAGTGTGGAACTCACTATCACAGGGAGTGGTGAGAATGTGGAACTCACTATCACAGAGAGTGGTGAGAGTGTGGAACTCACTGTCACAGAGAGTGGTGAGAGTGTGGAACTCACTATCAGGGAGTGGTGAGAGTGTGGAACTCACTATCACAGGGAGCGGTGAGAGTGTGGAACTCACTATCACAGGGAGTGGTGAGAGTGTGGAATTCACTATCAGGGAGTGGTGAGAGTGTGGAACTCACTATCAGGGAGTGGTGAGAGTGTGGAACTCACTATCAGGGAGTGGTGAGAGTGTGGAACTCACTATCGGAGTGGTGAGAGTGTAGAACTCACTATCACAGGGAGCGGTGAGAGTGTGGAACTCACTATCAGGGAGTGGTGAGAATGTGGAACTCACTATCAGGGAGCGGTGAGAGTGTGGAACTCACTATCAGGGAGCGGTGAGAGTGTGGAACTCACTATCAGGGAGCGATGAGAATGTGGAACTCACTATCAGGGAGCGGTGAGAGTGTGGAACTCACTATCAGGGAGCGGTGAGAGTGTGGAACTCACTATCAGGGAGCGATGAGAGTGTGGAACTCACGATCAGGGAGCTGTGAGAGTGTGGAACTCACTATCAGAGGGAGTGGTGAGAGTGTGGAACTCACTATCAGGGAGTGGTGAGAGTGTGGAACTCACTGTCTGTGTGGAGCTTGCACATTCTCCTCTTGTCTGCATGGGTTTCCTCCGGGTGCTCCGGATTCCTCCCACAGTCCAAAGATGTGTGGGTTAGGTTGATTGGCCATGCTAAAATTGCCCTTAGTGTCTTGAGTTGCGTAGGTTAGAGGGATTAGTGGGTAAAATATGTAGAGGTATGGGGGTAGGGCCTGGGGGGATTGTGGTCGGTGCAGACTCAATGGGCCGAATGGCCTCTTTCTGTGCTGTAGTTTCTATGATTCACCATCGGGGAGTGGTGAGAATGTGGAACTCACTGTCAGGGAATGGTGAGAATGTGGAACTCACTAATGATCTGGTCATCGCTCACTGTCACCGGGGCCCAGGTTCAATTCCGGCATTGTGTAGAGTTTGCACGTTCTCCTCGTGTCTGCGTGTGTGTCCTCCGGGTGCCCCGGTTTCCTCCCACAGTGCAAAGATGTGCGGGTTAGGTGGATTGGCCATGCTAAATTGCCCTTAGTGTCCTGAGATGCATTGGTTAGAGGGATTAGTGGGTAAATGTGTAGGGATATGGGGGTAGGGCCTGGGTGGGATTGTGGTCGGTGCAGACTCGATGGGCCGAATGGCCTCTTTCTGCGCTGTAGTGTTTCTATGATTCTATGAAGCATCAGTCGGTGTTCTGTACTTCCGCCAGGCTTTGATTGCAGAGGAAAGGTCTGGCACAGTTACACGCAGTGAGTGCCTTGGACTCTGTGCGCAGATTTATATATTGAGTTATAAATTCCGAAACATGACAGGTGAAAAATTTAGGCCGTGTCCTGTCTGTGGAATGCTGCCACACAGAGTGAGTAATGAACACTTTGAATCCTTCTTGTGTGTCTGCCGGCTGTGCTGATCTGACTATAACACCAACAGCAAGTTACATCACTGGGAGACGCGAACATCCTCGGGGTTAATTGAGATACAACGAACCAATTGTGCTGCAAACACCAGGGGCAGTGAAGTGACATCTGACTCAGTCACATCCATTTATATCAGGGAGACTTTGCAATCCACTTTCTGCAGGCTGGCTACTCGATGCTGCGTTTCTTCACAGCTGCTGTGGAATGACAGAGAAATTACGTTTGGATAGCACCTTTCACAACCTCAGGAGGTCCCAAAGCTCTCTGCGCTCCACGCAGATTTCTATATGGGCGGCACGGTGGTTAGCACCGCTGCCTCACAGCGCCAGGGACCCAGGTTCGATTCCCGGTTTGGATCACTGTCTGTGCGGAGTCTGCATGTCCTCCCCGCATCTGCTTGGGTTTCCTCCGGGTGCTCCGGTTCCATCCCATGGTGTGAAGGACGTGCCGGTTACGTGCATTGGCCATGCTAAATTCTCCCTCGATGTACCCGAACAGGCGCCGGAGTGTGGCGACTGAAAAAGTTTTAAAATGTCATAAGTAGGCTTACATTAACACTGCAATGAAGTTACTGTGAAATTCCCCTAGTCGCCACACTCTGACGCCTGTTCGGGTACACAGAGGGAGAACTTAGCACGGCCAATCCACCTAATGGGTGCATCTTTGAACTGTGGGAGGAAACCGGAGCACCCGGAGGAAACCCACGCAGACACGGGGAGAATGTGCAAACTCCACACAGACAGCGACCCAAGCCGGGAATTGAACTTGGGTCCCTGGCTCTGTGAGGCAGCAGCGCTAACCACTGTGCCACCGTGCCGACCCTAAGGGGTTCAAATGAAAGGTCCTCTGGTATTTGGTTATCTCTATTCAATTTGCCATCTGTGCTGCTTCATGTTGCTCTCTTTATTAGCAACCCATCTGCTTTTTTTCGGACACTGTGGGTTTGTGCCGTTCTTCCTGAGGGAGCGCTGACTGCACTCATTCCCAGAGTGGACTCAAATTTCCTTTTTCCGTGGTGTTTGCCATATCCTTGCTGGATCCCGCGGGATAGGGCAGGCAGAGGGCCTGGGTAAGATAGTCTGACAGAGAGTCGGTGCAGACTCGATGGGCCAAATGGCCTCCTTCTGCACTGTCGGGATTCTATGAGAATTCTATGATATTTACGTCTTGTGAATGGAACCTTCATTTTCCATTTGTTTCACAATCTTAGCCAAACATTTGTTGCTGTTTGATTTTCAAATCATTTTGCAAGTTTATGAATTTTTCATTCATCGCTGTGAGTCTGAGACTTCCAATGCTTTCTCTCCTTCTGGTTCCGTGATCTTTAGTGTTGGATTTACATTTTCCGATCTTTTCTTTCTCTCTCTGGAGTTAAACATTGTCCTTATCCTTCATTTCAGATTCACTGTTGGCCAGGTCTGTCTCCGGTGGAAGTCTGAGCTTGTTTCAGTTCTGTAATTGTGTTACTCGTGGCCTCATTATCCACTCGCAGCTGGGAAAGTTAGAAGCATAGAATCCATAGTGTGCAGGAAGAGGCCATTCAGACTGCACTCACTCTCTGAAAGAGCGTCCCTCCCAGACCCTCCCCTCTGCCATATCCCCACAACCCCACGCATTTACTTTGGCTAATCCACCTAGCCTATATATTTTTGGACACTAAGGGGCAATTTAGCATGGCCAATCCAACCAATCTATACATCTTTAGACACTAAGGAGCTATTTAACGTGGCCAATCCAACCAATCTATACATCTTTAGACACTAAGGGGCAATTTAGCATGGCCAATCCACCTAACCTACGCAGCTTTAGACACTGAGGGGCAATTTAGCATGGCCAATCCACCTAACCTACAGATCTTTTGATACTAAGGGGCAATTTAGAATGGCCAATCCACCTAACCTACACATCTTTGGACACTAAGGAGCAATTTAGCATGGCCAATCCACCTAACCTACACAGCTTTAGACACTGAGGGGCAATTTAGCATGGCCAATCCACCTAACCCACACATCTTTGGCCACTAAGGGGCAACTTAGCATGGCCAATCCACCTAACCTGCACATCTTTGGACTGTGGTTTTTCCTTTCAATACCTCCTCCTTTCCACTTAGCTTCTCCTCCAGCTCTTCAGTCCCCTTCCTGCTTTCTGGAATGCTCTGGAATGACCTCTGATGATGTGGTACCTTTTAGAAGCAATCCCCCTGCCAGCCAAGATGTGATATGTTGCAACATCCTGCCACCAATATATGTTGTGGGTCTCAGTGGAGACCTTAAGGGATCTGTCTTGATGCTAAGCAAGATATTGAGAATGTCCAGGGTTCTGCTTGAACACAATGACATGAAGTTTATTACTGACAACAACTACACACAGCTCGGCACAGGCCCTGATCCAGCCCCGCTCTGAACAGTTACACAGACTCATTACTCGATTATATGTCTGACTCATCAGATGTACATAGAATCCTACTGAATCCCTGGCAATAGCGATGTCACTATGCTTCTTCTTAAATCATAGAACCCCTACAGTACAGAAGGAGGCCATTCGGCCCATTGAGCCTCCACCAAGCACAATCCCACCCAGGCCTTATACCCGTAACCCCACATACTTACCCTGCTAATCCTCCTGACACTAGGGTCAATTTAGCATGGCCAATTCACCTAACCCACACATTTTTGGACTGTGGGAGGAAACCGGAACACGGGGAGGAAACCCACGCAGACACGGGGAGAATGTACAAACTCCACACAGACAGTGACCCAAGCCGGGAATCAAACCCGGGTTCCTGGCGCTGTGAGGCAGCAGTGCTAACCACCGTGCCGCCCAGAGGTACATGTCATTGTCTATATTGGTATGCATACAATTTCACAAGAAGTCGTTGTGTTCTTAAACATTAAGAAGCCTCACAACACCAGGTTAAAGTCCAGCAGGTGTTGTTTGGCATCACGAGCTTTCGGAGCGCTGCTCCTGCATCAGATGATGAAGAGGCAGCGCTCCAAAAGCTGGTGATTCCTGATAAACCTGTTGGACTTTAACCTGGTGTTGTGAGACTTCTTACTGTGCCCACCCCAATCCAACACCGGCATCTCCATGTCATACTTAAACATCATACTTAAACATAACAGTTGATGCATTTAGACCTTGTCATGTCCCTAGAATCCGGGTCAGCCACTCTTAGCTCTGATTCTGAAGGTTCTGAGTTCAAGCGCCTATCCCTTTGCAAATGCTGCTGCATTTTTCCAGTGTGTTTTGCTTTTAATTTCACATTCTCAGCCACCGCTGTGTTCTGCTTTGGCTGGAAATGTCTTCCTTGATTCCCAGCTGGAGTGCGCCCCGCTCACTCTTTCTGGTCTTAATTCAAAGCCAAAGTTCCTCCTGACGGTTTGATTCTGAACTAGTTCAACTGCAGGTCTGCAGCGAATGAACATGATGTGGAGATGCCGGCGCTGGACTGGGGTGAACACAGTAACAGTTTTAACAACACCAGGTTAAAGTCCAACAGGTTTATTTGGTAGCAAATACCATTAGCTTTCGGAGCGCTGCTCCTTCGTCAGATGGAGTGGAAATGTGCTCTCAAACAGGGCATACAGAGACACAAAATCAAGTTACAGAATACTGATTAGAATGCAAATCTCTACAGCCAACCAGGTCTTAAAGATACAGACAATGTGAGTGGAGGAGGGAGCATTAAGCACAAGTTAAAGAGATGCGTATTGTCTCCAGACAGGACAGGAGGCAAGCTGTGGGTGTTACTGATAGTGTGACATAAAGCCAAGACTGCAAATGAACAGGCCAGCATTCAAAGCAAAGGGGTTTTCTCCTCTTCAATAACATCAGTTAGCCTCCAGAACTTGAAAAGTGAGGCTGCCTTTGATATCAAGTTGAGAATTACACAAGGGTATGAACCTTTTAATTAATTTTCCCTTGTCCGCTAATACTACTTTCAAGTCCAAAATAACTGTCCTTTATCTCCTGGTGACTTTATGCAAATCGACACGAAGCCTGTATTCGAATAATGTCGTGAGGTGGCATTACAGGAAGATTAATTTTCATAAACACTTCAGCGCTCCAACATAAACATTTCTGGCCAGGAGTCTTGAGAGATTTATGAACTCTCTGGACAGTTTTCTCGCACACGCTTACAGCAATAAAGATATAACAGGCCCCTTAATAAACTATTTGTGTGGAGTAAGATGAAATCTTCTCGGCTTATTAAGGTGATGGACTGCCGAGCTGTTCTATGAGGAGGTTTTAACGCATTTAATTCAGTGTCAAGTGGCAATTCAAGATCAGATTGGGACCATATTTCAGCTTGGTTTCTCTGAACAGCCCCGGAATTTTCTGGCAGGTTAGCGGAAGTGTAAATGTTTGCACAACCAATGAGTCAAATATTGGGCCTCACACTTGAAGAAAAGCCATCAAAAGGGGCGGCACAGTGGTTAGCACGGCTGCCTCACAGCTCCAGGGACCCGGGTTCAATTCCGGCCTTGGGTCACTGTCTGTGCGGAGTTTGCACATTCTCTCCGTGTCTGCGTGGGTTTCCTCCGGGTGCTCCGGTTTCCTCCCACACTCCAAAGATGTGCGGGGTTAGGTTGATAGGCCAGGCTAAATTGCCCCTTAGTGTCAGGGGAGATTAGCAGGGTGAATATGCGGTGTTACAGGGATAGGGCCTGGGAGGGATTGTTGTTGGTGCAGGCTCGATGGGCCAAGTGGCCTCCTTCTGCATGGTGGGGATTCTATTCTATGCTTCCAGGATACACATTTAGATAGCGCCATCCACAACCTCAGGAAACCCAAAAGGTTCACTTTTAAAGGAGAGTGACTGTTGTGGTGAACGAAAAGCGCAGCCAGCCTGTGCACAGCAAGATCCCATAAACAGTTGTGGCACTGGGCAAAAGAGCAGGGAAATGAGTTCCTCCCGGTGTCCTGGGAAACGTCCTTGGCCAACATCACTAAACATTAAAATAAACACAACATTGCAGATGCTGGAATCTGAACCAGGAACAGAGAATGCTCGAAAAATTCAGGTCAGCAGCACCTATTAGGAGGGAAAACTATTCAGGAGGTGATGGCCTAGTGACGTCGTCGCTAGACTGTTAATCCAGAAACTCAGCTAATGTTCTGGGGACCCGGGTTCGAATCCCGCCACGGCAGATGGTGGAATTTGAATTCAATAAAAAAAATCTCGAATTAAGAATCTACTGATGACCATGAAATCATTGTCGATTGTCAGAAAAACCCATCTGGTTCACTGATGTCCTTTAGGGAAGGAAATCTGCCGTCCTTACCTGGTCTGGCCTACCTGTGACTCCAGAGCCACAGCAATGTGGTTAACTCTCAACTGCCCTCTGAAGTGCCACTCCGTTTCGAGGGTATCTAGGGATGGGCAATACATGCTGCCCAGCCACTGATGCCCACGTCCCACGAATGAATTTTTAAAAAAAACAGAATTAACGTTTCGAGCCCTTTGGCTGCATGTCAGAACTGAAGGAAGGGAGGATGCGTAAATGTGGGTAAATCTCCACTCGAGGAGCCTCACGTCCTTCCTAGGGTGTGGCAACCATGACTAGACGATGCGTTTTAAATTATTCTCAATCTGTCCTGCCACCTCTAAGAACAATGCACACCAACACCCAGATCCCTCTGCACTCGTTAGGAAGGTGCTATTGATGACATGTAGTAGGCGTCCTGAGAGGGCTCTGATTGGCTCTGAAAGATGGCACTGGGTTTGATTGTGAATTATATTTTACTGTTAAGAGCTTTATGGGTGTCCTTGAAATTCTGTTCATGGGGTTGGGGTGGGGGTGGTGGGGCGGGGGGTGTTGCAATCTTACCAGAGAATAGCAGGGTGTTGTTTCCAGTGAGAACGCCGGCGTGTTTCTCCTCAGGGTGCTGTGCATGGTGATAAGGCGGCACGGGGGCCATAAGACCATAAAATATAGGAGCAGAATTAGGACACTCGGCCCATCGAGTCTGCTCCGCCATTCAATCATGGCTGATTTTTTTTCTCATCACCATTCTCCTGCCTTTTCCCCATAACCCCTGATCTCCTTATTAATCAAGAACCTATCTATCTCTGACACTCAATGACCTGGCCTCCACAGCCTTCTGCAGCAAAGATTCACCACTCTTTGGCTGAAGGTAAAGTGGTTAGCACTGTTGCCTGACAGCGCCAGGGTTCGATTCCCAGCTTGGGTCACTGTCTGTGTGGAGTCTGCACATTCTCCCCGTGTTTGTGTGGGTTTCCTCCGGGTGCTCCGGTTTCCTCCCACAGTCGAAAGATGTGCTGGTTAGGTGCACTGACCATGCTAAATTCTCCCTCAGTGTACCCGAACAGGCGCTGGAGTGTGGCGATTAGGGGATTTTCACAGTAACTTCATTGCAGTGTTAATGTGAGCGTACTGGTGACACTAATAAATAAACTTCAAAAAGTTTTAAACTGAGATGCCTGTTTGTTGGAGCCACAACATCATGGATATTTTAAGATGGACTTGTCACTCAGTGAACTGTGGGGAATTAAAAATTCCACCGTCACTTAGCTGAAGTGCAGAAAGGGAAGTGTAATTCTGGAGTGTTGAATGAGGTGAGGAAATGAATCTCACTGATAGACCCAACTAAGGTTGCCACGTAAAGGATGCACAAATATCGCTTTGTCTTTCACATAAAGGACCTGTCACGAATAATATTTGCTGGAGTATTCTAACTCCCCACGGAGTGCCATTGATTATGTCACTGCTCAGACAGCAAGAAATTACAATGCAACATCAGACTGTCAACGCAGCCTCGTTTACTGCCCTTGGCCGGGTGACACACAGATAACATATGCAAAAGAGTGAATGTTTTGTTTGCTTTGCACAAAGCTGCCACATGCCCCTGTCTGCTCTTTGTGACTACACTACTTCTGGGTGATCTAGAATCGTACAAGGTTTGATTTGATTTGATTTATTATTGTCACATGTATTAACATACAGTGAAAAGTATTGTTTCTTGCGCGCTATACAGACAAAGCATACCGTTCATAGAGAAGGAAAAGAGAGAGTGCGGAATGTAGTGTTACAGTCATGGCTAGGGTGTAGAGAAAGGTCAACTTAATGCAAGGTAGGTCCATTCAAAAGTCTGACAGCAGCAGGGAAGAAGCTGTTCTTGAGTCGGTTGGCACGTGACCTCAGACTTTTGTATCTTTTTCCCGACGGAAGAAGGCGGAAGAGAGAATGTCCGGGGTGTGTGGGGCCCTTGATTATGCTGGCTGCTTCCCGAGGCAACGGGAAGTGTAGACAGAGTCAATGGATGGGAGGCTGGTTTGCGTAATGGACTGGGCTTCATTCACGACCCTTTGTAGTTTCATGCAGTCTTGGGCAGAGCAGGAGCCATACCAAGCTGTGATACAACCAGAAAGAATGCTTTCTGTGGTGCATCTGTAAAAGTTGGTGAGAGTTGTAGCAGACATGCTAAATTTCCTTAACCTCCTGAGAAAGTAGAGGTGTTCGTGGGCTTTCTTAACTATAATGTTGGCATGGGGGGGACCAGGACAGGTTGTTGGTGATCTGGACACCTAAAACTTTGAAGCTCTCCACCATTTCTACTTCATCCCCATTGATGTAGACAGAGGCATGTTCTCCACTGCGCTCCCTGAAGTCGATGACTATCTCCTTGGGAAACCTGTGGATCGATATAAAGATAACCGAAATCCCCCTCCGCAGTTTGAGCTGTGTCTCTGAAATCTCCTCTGTGCCTCCCCACACCTCACAGAGAGTGTTCGTGCTGCTGTACCTTCTACCTGTCCTGCCACAATCCTTAAACTGTCCTGCTTTACATCAGCAAGTGCCGTAAAAAAAGGACATGACCTGCCCCTTGACCGAGCTGCGCTTGGTGCTGTGCCCCAGGGCCACGCTGCCCAGATCTCGCTGGCCTGGCTCGGAATGTCTGGCGGGGCAGGAATTCAGGTAAAAAAACTCGGAACGGAATGGCAATCCAACACCGATTTCCACCCTGGGGAAGTTCAGGCCCAACATGAGCTCAGAGAATTGAACGCCTCCTCTCGGCTGGCACTGCAGCACTCCCTCAGTGCTGCATTGTTGGGAGGCGCTGTCTTTCAGATGAGGCGTTCAGGTCCAACTTGCTTGTTCAGCTGGATCCATGGATACTTCTCAAATCAGGGTAGGGAAATTCTCCTGGTGTCTTGGCCAATGATTAACACTTTCTCCTGTTATGGGAAGTATATCAAAACATAGAAAAATGATGCAGGAGGAGGCCATTCGGCCCATCGAGCCTGCACCACCATTCAAGATGATCATGGTTGATCATGCACTTCAGTATCCCGCTCCCACTTTCTCTCCATATACCTCGATCCCTTTAGCCACAAGGGCCACGTCCAGCTCCCTCTTGAACCAATCTAATGAACTCGCCCCCAACAGCTTTCTGTGGTGGAGCATTCCACAGGTTCACAACTCTCTGAGTGAAGAAGTTCTTCCTCATCCCTGTCCTGAATGGCTTATCCCATTATTCCTCGACTGTGACCCCTAGTTCTGCACTTCTCCAACATCGGGAACATTCTTCCAACATCTAGCCTGTCCAGTCCCATCAGGATTTTATATGTTTCTATGAGATCCCCTCTCATTCTTCTAAATTCCAGTGAGTGCGAGCTCAGTCGATCCAGTCTCTCTTTATATGTCAGTCCTGCCATTCCAGGAATCAGTCTGGTGAACCTTTGCTGAACTCCCTGAATAGCAAGAATGTCCTTCCTCAGACTAGGAGACCAAAACTGCACACAATATTCAAGATGTGGCCCCTCCCAGGCCCTGTACAACTGCAGCAAGACATCCTTACTCCGATACTCAAATCCTCTTGCTATGAAGGCCAGCATGCCATTAGCTTTCCTCACTGCCTGCTGTACCTGCATGCCAACCTTCAGTGACTGTTCCACCATGACAGCCAGGTCATGTTGCATTTCCCCTTTTCCTAAACTGCCACCATTCAGATAATCTTCCTTCCTGTTTTTGCCACCAAAGTGGATAACCTCACAGTTATCCACATTAAATTGCAGCTGCCAAGTATTTGCCCACTCAGCCAGCCTGTCCAAGTCACCCTGCAGCCTCTTAGCATCCTCCTCACAGCACACACTGCCACCCAGCTTAGTGTCGTCTGCAAATTTGGAGATTTTGCATTCAATTCCTTTGTCCAAATCCTTAATGTATATTGTGAATAGCTGGGGTCCCAGCACTGAACCCTGCGGTACCCCACTAGTCACTGCCTGCCACTCTGAAAAGGACCCATTTATTCTCACTCTCTGCTTCCTGTCTGCCAACCAGTTCTCTATCCACGTCAATACATTACCCCCAATATGAGCTTTAAGTTTGCTCATTAATCTCTTGTGTGGGACCTTGTCCAAAGCCTTTTGAAAGTCCAGATACACAACATCCACTGGTTCACCCTTGTCTACTTTCTTGGTCACATCCTCAAAAACTCCAGAAGATTTATCAAGCGCGATTTCCCTTTAGTGAATCCATGCTGACTTGGACCAATCCTGTCACTGCTTTCCAAATGCTCAGTTTCTACATCCTTACTAATTGACTCCAGCATTTTCCCCACCACCGATGTCAGGCTAGCCAGTCTATAATTCCCATTTTCTCTCCCTCCTTTTTTAGAAAGTGGGGTCACATTAGCTACTCTCCAATCCACTGGAATTCTTCCAGAGTCTGGAGAATGCTGGAAAATGATCACCAATCCATTATTTCTAGGGCCACTTCCTTGAGTCTTCTGGGATGCAGAGCATCAGGCCCTGGGAACTTATCGGGTTTTAATCCCAGCAATTTCCCCAATACAATTTCCTGACGAATAAGGATCTTTTTTAGTTCCTCCTTCATGCTAGACCCTCGGTCCCCTAGTATTTCTGGAAGGTTATTTGTGTCCTTCTTAGTGAAGTCAGATCCAAAGTGTTTGTTCAGCTGGTCTGCCATCTCTTTGTTGCCCATTATAAATTCACCTGATTCTAACTGTAAGGGACCTACATTTGTCTTCACCAGTCTATTTCTCTTCACATATCTGTTGAAGCGTTTGCAGTCAGTTTTTATGTTTTCTGCAAACCTACTCTCAGGTTCTATTTTCCTCTTCCAATTTAAACCCTTTGTCCTGCTCTGCTGGATTTTAAATTTCTCCCCATCCTCAGGCTTGCTGCTTTTTTGGCCAATTTATACACCTCCTCTTTGGACAGGATATGGGTCAATTAGGGTCAATTAAGTTGAGTGTCAGACGGTGTCCAGTGAGAGGAATTGTGTCGAGAGAACAGAGTTGAAAGTTTATTTATTCGTGCCACACGTACGCTTACTTTAACACAGATGTGGAGTTGCCGGTGTTGGATTGGGGTAGGCACAGTAAGTAGTCTTTTGGAGCTTTTGGAGCGCCACTCTGAAAGCTGGTGGGGAAGTTGTTGGAGAGGATTCTTAGAGATAGGATGTATGCGCATTTAGAAAGGAATAAACTCATGAACGATAGTCAGCATGGTTTTGTGAGAGGGAGGTCATGCCTCACTAACCTGGTGGGGTTTTTTGAAGAAGTGACTAGAATGGTTGACGAGGGAAGGGCCGTGGATGTCGTCTATATGGACTTTAGTAAAGCGTTTGACAAAGTCCCTCATGGTAGGCTGGTGAAAAAGGTTGGATCTCATGGGATAAAGGGGGAGGTGGCTGGATGGGTGGAGAACTGGCTTGGTCACAGAAGACAGAGGGTGGTAGTGGAAGGGTCTTTTTCCGGCTGGAGGCCTGTGACTAATGGTGTTCCGCAGGGCTCTGTATTGGGACCTCTGCTGTTTGTGATTTATATAAATGATCTGGAAGAAGGTGTAATTGGGGTGATCAGTAAGTTTGCGGACGACACAAAATTGGCAGGACTTGCAGATAGTGAGGAGCATTGTCAGAGGCTACAGAAAGATATAGATAGGCTGGAAATTTGGGCAAAGAAATGGCAGATGGAGTTCAATCCAGATAAATGCGAAGTGATGCATTTTGGTAGAAATAATGCAGGGAGGAGCTATACGATAAATGGCAGAACCATAAAGGGTGTAGATACGCAGAGGGACCTGAGTGTGAAAGTCCACAGATCCTTGAAGGTGACGTCACAGGTGGAGAAGGTGGTGAAGAAGGCATATGGCATGCTTGCCTTTATAGGACGGGGTATAGAGTATAAATGTTGGGGTCTGATGGTGCAGATGTATATAACGTTGGTTCGGCCGCATTTGGAATACTGCGTCCAGTTCTGGTCGCCACACTACCAGAAGGACGTGGAGGCTTTGGAGAGAGTACAGAGGAGGTTTACCAGGATGTTGCCTGGTATGGAGGGGCTTAGTTATGAGGAGAGATTGGGTAAACTGGGGTTGTTCTCCCTGGAAAGACGGAGGATGAGGGGAGACTTAATAGAGGTGTATAAAATTATGAAAGGCATAGATAGGGTGAACGGTGGGAAGCTTTTCCCCAGGTCGGTGGTGACGTTCATGAGGGGTCATAGGTTCAAGGTGAAGGGGGGGAGGTTTAACACAGATATCAGAAGGACATATTTTACACAGAGGGTGGTGGGGGCCTGGAATGCGCTGCCAGGCAAGGTGGTGGAGGCGGACACACTGGGAACGTTTAAGACTTATCTAGATAGCCATATGAACGGAGTGGGAATGGAGGGATACAAAAGAATGGTCTAGTTTGGACCAGGGAGCGGCATGGGCTTGGAGGGCCGAAGGGCCTGTTCCTGTGCTGTATTGTTCTTTGTTCTTGTGCTACCAAATAAACCTGTTGGACTTTAACCTGGTGTTATGAGGCTACTTACTGTACATTAACACTGCAATGAAGTTATTGTGAAAATCCCCTAGTCGCCACACCCCGGTGCCTGTTCGGGAACACTGAGGGAGAATTTAGCATGGCCAATGCACCTAACCAGCACGTCTTTCAGACTGTGGGTGGAAACTGGAGCACCCGGAGGAAACCCACGCAGACACTGGGAGAGTGTGCAAACTCCACACAGACAGTGACCCAAGCCGGGAATCGAACCCGGGACCCTGGCACTGTGAGGCATCAATGCTAACCACTGCGCCACCGTGTCACCCTTGTAGCAGGGACTGAAGACAATAACTTCAAACTTCTCAATGTTTAATTGGAGGAACCTTCCGCTCAGTCTGTACTGAATGTGGAACAAGACAACAAACCTGAACGACACATTCTTAAGTTCTTTCATTTGAGAGAAGGAGGTGAATAGTTCCATTAACTAGTGGACAGAAAGATCATGTTCAGCATTGGGCCATTAATAACATGTTGTTTGTCAGCAGCGCTCAATGAAATGTTCCCGAGGGGCTCACTCAAGCAGGACTGAACGAACACGGGTTTCCTTCATTCTTTTCATTTAATATAATTATTTTTGATATTTTTGTAAGCTCTCTATAATTATCTGATTCTTAAAAATGATTTATTGATGAAGAGGAAAGAAAGTTACGAAATAATTGCGGTTTTGAATCATGCCATATATTCTCCCTTCAGCACAGTGACATTTCAGGCAATGGATCCTTGCAGTGCGGTTTTCAACTAATTGCAATCGCTGTCATGTCAATTTATCATCGTAACTTCCAACACCAGGACGTTTATCACCAGATACAACAACAACTTGCATTTTGCTCAGTCAACCATCCCAAGGTTGAATCCCAATGAATCCCCAGGTTCATCACATCAAGATCACATTGTTGACTTGTGTCCACTTATAAAACAATACTGGCTACACTGTGGAAATAGCCTATTAGTTGCAAAGTACTTTTCACATCCCATACAAATGCAATGTCTCTGACCTCATGGGTACTCTGTGTGGGTGCAATCTAGCTTTAGTAGAGGGAGATAAAGCACCTTGCTATCATTGAGTGGCAGAGTATAGAAGCATCTAATGGGAAGCCAGATGGCACGGTGGCACAGTGGTTAGCACTGCTGCCTCACAGCGCTAGGGACCTGGGTTCGATTCCCGGCTTGGGTGACTATCTGTGTGGAGTCTGCCCATGTCTGCATGGGTTTCCTTCGGGTGCTCCGGTTTCCTTCCACAGTCCAAGGTTAGGCTGATTGGCCATGTTAACTGTGTCCTGGAATGCGTAGGTTAGAGGGATTAGCGGGGAAAATAATCGTGGCTCCGTGGATAGGGCCTGGTTGGGATTGTTGTCGGTGCAGATCTGATGGGCCGAATGGCCTCCTTCTGTACGGTCGAGATTCTATGATTCTATGAATATCTGAGGAATAGAAAGATCTGTTGTTTGGGTGAGATGCAGACCAGTTTGGAGGAGATTTGTGTGGCTCTTAAACGCCAGCACAGCCCAGTTGGGCTGAGTGGCCTGCTTGTGCACTGGAAACCTGGTGTAATTCTAAATATTTGGTGGTGTATGTAACAGATGGCCAGTTCACCAGTGCCTGCATCACGCACCCCGTGGAAGTGAATGTCATCACTTTCCTCTCTTTACTGATTTAACCCAATTGATCACCTTCCCAGACTGGAAGGGTGGCACGGTGGCACAATGATTAGCACTGCTGCCTCACAGCGCCAGGGACCCGGGTTCGATTCCTGGCTTGGGTCACTGTCTGTGCGGAGTCTGCACATTCTCTCCAAGTGGGTTTCCTCCGGGTGCTCCGGTTTCCTCCCACAGTCCGAAAGACGTGCTGGTTAGGTGAATTGAGCCGAACAGGCGCCGGAGTGTGGCGACTCGGGGAATTTCACAGTAACTTCATTGCAGTATTAATGTAAGCCTTACTTGTGACTAATAAATTAACTTTAACTTTTTTTAAACTTTGACTGTGGCACTCCTCACCCCCACCCCCACCTCCACCGCACCCCACACTCCATCGACAGCTCAGTTTAACCTATCAGTCACAGTTCTGCTAGATTAGTCCATTCAATCGTGACAAGTTTTCACAGAAATATTGCAGAAGTGTTCTGTCACAACTCCTCCCAAAGTATTTCACTTTGTAAATCATTTCTCAGTTCTGCTGGCAGCTTTTAGTTGGTGTCGTTCCTCAGTGTTCTGCACGGATTCCCTGGCGACCAGCTCCTGCTCTGTCCCAGGGAGAATATCTGCACACCGTCAAACCCTTCACCATCAAACCTACAGACAGGCTCCCCCAGAAGCAGATTTGATGTGTTTCTTTCAGAAAATGCTTTTGTTTGCGAAGGGCGCGAAGGGTTAAGGAACGAGGTGGAGTTAAAATACCGATCGGCCATGATCTAGCTGAATGGCGGGATATGCTTGAGGGAGGGGCTGAATGGCCTCCTCCTGTTTCTGTCAGTGACACACTGTGGAAGACTCTATCTGAATAATCGGAGACTGGGGCCACAAGTTTATGATGTGGAGTTGCTGGCGTTGGACCGGGGTGGGCACAGTAAGAAGTCTCACAACACCAGGTTAAAGTCCAACAGGTTTATGTGGTAGCGGTAATGTGACTGGGTAAAGCCGCATCCTGAATGTGGAGTGCAACTGGTGCACCCTCTACAATACCCCCCATCCCCCCAATCCCCCACCCCCCAGCCACACATCAGAAAAAACTCTGGCTGGGTGTGTCCCCTTCAGGGATTAACCATTGTTGAAACTGCGCTTCTGTGAACAAGGTGGAGTTCCCCCAACTTCCAAAGTAAAATAAAGTTATTTACTCATCACAGATAGGCTTACATTAACATTGCAATGAAGTTACTGTGAAAATCCCCTAGTCGCCACACTCTGGCACCTGTTCGGATACACTGAGGGAGAATTTAGCATGGCCAATGCACCTAACCAGCACGTCTTTCAGACTGTGGGAGGAAACCGGAGCACCCTGAGGAAACTCACACAGACACAGGGAGAATGTTCAAATTCCACACAGACAGTGACCCAAGCCGGGAATCGAATCCAGGTCTGCGAGGCAGCTGTGCTAACCACTGTGCCACCGTGCCGCCCCTATGCAGGAGCAGGAGATGCGATGAGAATTTCATCCCCAGTGGAAAAGGAGATCAGACGTGGTACAAAGTGGACCACCCACTCGTTCTGAGCTTGTTTCATGCAATAGGCAAAGATCAATTTCACCCCCACTATGTCTGCCTTTCAGTCTTTCTCATGGAGTTTTATTTATTAATCCTTCATTGGTTCAGCATATGAATTTGCAGAGCCAAGGAGGAAAAGGGCGAGAGATAAGTAGCTTTTGTAGAGAGCCAGCATAGACTTAGTGGATCAACTGGCCTCTTTCTGTGCTGTACCAATCTATAATTCTTGGGATGGAGGCATTGCTACCAAAGGTGGCATTTATTACCCACTCTTAATTGCCCTGAAAAGGTGATGAAGGGCCACCTTCTCGATGTGAAGCTGTTTGTTGTAACTAAATGTCCCTCTGGAACATTTCAGAGGGCAGTTAAGAATCAACCGGGTTGGTGTGGGACTGGAGTTACATGTTAGCCCAGACCAGGTAAGGATGGCAGATTTCCTTCCCTAAAGGACATTTATGAACCAGGTGTACTTTTATGACAATCACGTTTACTGATAACACATGATTTATGTCCAGGTTTTGTAATCTGAATTCCAATTCTCAACCTGGATTAGTCCAGTAGCATAGTCACTGAACCACTGTCATATCACATAGCAGGAGTCCTTTAGGTCTATTCTGCTAATGCTCTGTCAACTTGAACTTCTCTCTTTTTATAACCTATCCTCTCTGATACTTATTATTTTACTCCCTTTTAAATGATGTTACAGTGTCTGCCTCAGTAGCACCTTGTGAAACTTGCCAAGTTCAACCACGTGAATGAGCTCAGAAGCCTTCCAAACTGAACATTGAAACTGACCCTGAGATATTGTACACCGAAGCTACTCTGACACCAGGAATCAACTGAAGATATGCGACATTGCTGAGAGCTGGAAGAATCTGGATGTTATATATTTAAGTAGTTGCATGATTGCTTTAAGAGGCAGTCACATGATTTGATGGTGATGTCATTAGGGTGTTGCACAGGCTGCTGTTTTAGTTTCAGTTTGTACTCTGTACAGGCAAGAGCTCCTGGAATAAATCTATTGTGTGTTATTTTGAATCTACGTGTGCAATCCACATCTTTCTTGTTTTGTTTAAAACTCACAATCCCGAACATTGTTAAGATATTCCACTGGGTTCTGCCGGAAAACCATTTGAATCCCTCTTCCCAGTGCCGCTTTCTCCTACCAAAACCACACAAAAATAAATAGATGATGGAAGCCAGGAGAACAAAGAACAATACAGCACAGGAACAGGCCTACCAGGCCTACACTGATATGCAGTTTCTATCCCTCTGGTCGCCTCCTGTTCATGTGTCTATCAAGATACTTCTTGAACGTAGCTGGTGTGCCTGCTTCCACCACCTCCACTGGCAGTCCGCTCCAGGAACCCACCACTCTCCATGTGAGAAACTTTCCCCGCACGTCTCCTCTAAGCTTACCCCCTCTCACCTTAAACCTTTGCCCTCTTGTGGTCAACACTTCCACCCTGGGATAAAACCTCTGACTATCCACCCTGTCTTGGCCTCTCATAATTTTGTAGATTTCTATCAGGCACCATTTCTCAAGTGAGATATAGAACTATAAGATAGCCCACTCCTCTTGTTTACAAAACTTATAAATAGCGTGTAAATGTTCGGAAATTTAATACACTCAACCTGACAACATATGGGGTGGGATTATCGGCCGTGCTCCCCCAGAAAACCCCGTCCAAGGTCAACCGACCTTTGCATGGTCCCATCCAGCCTGATTCCCATGGCGGGCAGGACGGGAAAATTCCACCCTGAATCTATGGGCTTGAATATAAAATGCGGAGCTCATTTCTATTCTGTAAATGGGGACCTGCATTTTGCAACATGTTGTCATGATTTGGATGCTGAAATTCTTATAATTGTGCAAACCCTTTATTATTGGAGACTTTATTTTTCCTTTTATTTTTAATTTAATGATTGTCTATCTTGTGAATTGTGATTATTTAGTTTATTTGCATCATTATCACAGTTCAGCACCAGTCACATGCTGAATTTTCACTAAATCCTCTATCTATCTTGGTATGAAAGAAAAGTGTCTTTTAATTCTCCTCACTTCCACCAAGCTCCAGATGTTCTTTCAGGGCCAACCCTCATTCTCTGACCAATTTATTATTTAAAAAATATCTTACATTGTGATATGTGGACCAGTGGGCTGGTGAGTGGCAGATGGAGTTTAATTTAGATAAGTGCGAGGTGATGCATTTGGTAGATCGAATCAGAGCAGGACCTACTCAGTTAATTGTAGGGCGTTGGGGAGAGTTGGAGAACAAAGAGATCTAAGGATAGAGCTTCATAGCTCCTTGAAAGTGGAATCACAGGTGGACAGGGTGGTGAAGAAGGCATTTGGCATGCTTGGTTTTATTGGTCACAACATTGAATGCAGGAATTGGGACGTCTTGTTGAAGTTGCACAAGACATTGGTAAGGCCACACTTGGAATACTGTGTACAGTTCTGGTCACCCTATTATAGGAAGGATATTACTAAACTAGAAAGAATGCAGAAAAGATTTACTAGGAAGCTACCGGGACTTGATGGTTTGAGTTTAAAGGAGAGGCTGGGTAGACTGGCACTTTTTCCCCTGGAGCGTAGAAGGCTGAGGGGTGAACTTATAGAGGTCTATAAAATAATGAGGGGCACAGATCAGCTCGATAGTCAATATCTTTTCCCAAAGGTAGGGGAGTCTAAAACTAGAAGGCATAGGTTTAAGGTGAGAGGGGAGAGATACAAAAAGGTCCAGAGGGGCAATTCTTTCACACAGGGTGGTGAGTGTCTGGAACAAGCTGCCAGAGGTAGTAGGAGAGGCGGGTACAATTTTGTCTTTTAAAAAGCATTTAGACAGTTACATGGGAACAAAGAACAGTACAGCACAGGAAACAGGCCCTTCGGCCCTCCAAGCCTGTGCCGCTCCTTGGTCCAACTAGACCAATCGTTTGTATCCCGCCATTCCCAGGCTGCTCATGTGACTATCCAGGTAAGTCTTAAACGATGTCAGCGTGCCTGCCTCCACCACCCTACTTGGCAGCGCATTCCAGGCCCCCACCACCCTCTGTGTAAAAAACGTCCCTCTGATATCTGAGTTATACTTCGCCCCTCTCAGCTTGAGCCCGTGACCCCTCGTGATCGTCACCTCCGACCTGGGAAAAAGCTTCCCACCGTTCACCCTATCTATACCCTTCATAATCTTGTACAACTCTATTAGATCTCCCCTCATTCTCCGTCTTTCCAAGGAGAACAACCCCAGTCTACCCAATCTCTCCTCATAGCTAAGACCCTCCATACCAGGCAACATCCTGGTAAACCTTCTCTGCACTCTCTCTAACGCCTCCACGTCCTTCTGGTAGTGCGGCGACCAGAACTGGACGCAGTACTCCAAATGTGGCCTAACCAGCGTTCTATACAGCTGCATCATCAGACTCCAGCTTTTATACTCTATACCCCGTCCTATAAAGGCAAGCATACCATATGCCTTCTTCACCACCTTCTCCACCTGTGTTGCCACCTTCAAGGATTTGTGGACTTGCACACCTAGGTCCCTCTGTGTTTCTATACTCCTGATGACTCTGCCATTTATTGTATAACTCCTCCCTACATTATTTCTTCCAAAATGCATCACTTCGCATTTATCCGGATTAAACTCCATCTGCCACCTCTCCGCCCAATTTTCCAGCCTATCTATATCCTGCTGTATTGCCCGACAATGCTCTTCGCTATCCGCAAGTCCAGCCATCTTCGTGTCATCCGCAAACTTGCTGATTACACCAGTTACACCTTCTTCCAAATCATTTATATATATCACAAATAGCAGAGGTCCCAGTACAGAGCCCTGCGGAACACCACTGGTCACAGACCTCCAGCCGGAAAAAGACCCTTCGACCACTACCCTCTGTCTCCTATGTCCAAGCCAGTTCTCCACCCATCTAGCCACTTCTCCTTGTATCCCATGAGCCTTAACCTTCTTAACCAACCTGCCATGTGGGACTTTGTCAAATGCCTTACTGAAATCCATATAGACGACATCCACGGCCCTTCCTTCATCAACCGTTTTTGTCACTTCCTCAAAAAACTCCGCCAAATTTGTAAGGCACGACCTCCCTCTTACAAAACCATGCTGTCTGTCACTAATGAGATTGTTCCGTTCTAAATGCACATACATCCTGTCTCTAAGAATCCTCTCCAACAACTTCCCTACCACGGACGTCAAGCTCACCGGCCTATAATTTCCTGGGTTATCCCTGCTACCCTTCTTAAACAACGGGACCACATTCGCTATCCTCCAATCCTCAGGGACCTCACCTGTGTCCAAAGAAGCGACAAAGATTTCTGTCAGAGGCCCAGCAATTTCATCTCTCGTCTCCCTGAGCAGTCGAGGATAGATGCCATCAGGCCCTGGGGCTTTGTCAGTTTTAATGTTCCCTAAAAAACCTAACACTTCCTCTCTTGTAATAGAGATTTTCTCTAACGGGTCAACACCTCCCTCCGAGACACTCCCGGTTAACACGCCCCTCTCCTTCGTGAATACCGATGCAAAGTATTCATTTAGGATCTCCCCTATTCCCTTGGGTTCTAAGCATAATTCCCCTCCTTTGTCCCTGAGAGGTCCGATTTTCTCCCTGACAACTCTTTTGTTCCTAACGTATGAATAGAATGCCTTAGGATTCTCCTTAATCCTGCCTGCCAAGAACATCTCGTGACCTCTTTTTGCCCTTCTAACTCCCCGTTTGAGTTCTTTCCTACTCTCTCTGTATTCCTCCAGAGCTCCATCTGTTTTCAGTTGCCTGGACTTAACGTACGCCTCCCTTTTCATTTTAATCAGATCCTCAATTTCCCTGGTTATCCATGGCTCTCGAATCCTACCTTTCCTATCTTTCCTTTTTACAGGCACATGCCTATCCTGCAGCCTTATCAATAGTTCCTTAAAAGACTCCCACATGCCAGACGCGGACTTACCCTCGAACATCCTCTACCAATCAACATCCACCAATTCCTGCCTAATCCGGCTATAGTCAGCCTTCCCCCAATTTAGCACCCTGCCCGTAGGACAGCACTCATCCTTGTCCATTACTATCCTAAAGTTAACAGAGTTGTGGTCACTATTTGCCACATGTTCCCCTACTGAAACTTTGACGACCTGACCGGGCTCATTTCCCAGAACTAGGTCCAGTATAGCCCCCTCTCTAGTCGGGCTATCTACATACTGTTCCAAAGAACCTTCCAGTACGCATTTTACAAATTCCTCCCCGTCCGGACCCCCAGCTCTAAGCACTTTCCAGTCTGTGCCAGGGAAATTAAAGTCCCCCACTACAACAACCCTATTTTTTCTGCACCTATCCAGAATCTCCTGACATATCCTTTCCTCCACTTCCCGTGGGCTGTTGGGTGGTCTGTAGTACACCCCCAGCATAGTGACTGCACCCTTCCTGTTTCTGAGTTCCACCCACAGCGACTCAGTACATGACCCCTCTAAGTTGTCTACCCTCTGCACCGCGGTAATATGCTCCTTAACTAATATCGCTACTCCCCCATCTTTTTTAGCCCCTCCTCTGTCTCGCCTAAAACACTTATACCCCGGAATATTCAGCTGTCAGTCCTGTCCTTTTAACCAAGTTTCCGTCACCGCAACCACATCCAACTTCCGCATAAGCATTAAGGCCCTAAGTTCGTCTGTTTTACCCGTTACGCTCCTCGCATTGAAGCAGATGCACTCCAGACCTCCAGGCCCAGTCAGGTCATCCTCCTCCAGAGTGCTCCTCTTCTTAGCTAGCCTTGCCCTGGCCCCCAGCTCAACCCCAGCCTCAGTATTTACTGACCTCCTGTTTTGTTCCCTACCCCCCTGCCACACTAGTTTAAATCCTGCCGAAACACTCTAGCAAAACTCCCAGCCAGGATATTTGCTCCCTTCCAGTTGAGGTGTAACCCATCCTTTCTGTACAGTTGCCATCCTGACTTGTTATAACTTTCCCAGTTATCTATGAATTTAAAACCCTCCCTCTTGCACCAGTCCTTTAGCCACGCATTCAACTGTAGAATCTCCCTGTTCCGAGCCTCACTTGCTTATAACTTTCCCAATTATCTATGAATTTAAAACCCTCCCTCTTGCACCAGTCCTTTAGCCACGCATTCAACTGTAGAATCTCCCTGTTCCGAGCCTCACTTGCACTAGACACCGGGAGCAGTCCAGAGATTGCTACCCTGGAGGTCTTACTTTTTAGCCTAGCACCCAACTCCCTGAATTTCTCTCGTATGACCCCCCTGCTCATCCTACCTACATCATTTTCACCAATGTGTACAATCACATCCGTTTGACTACCTTCCTTTTTAAATAAGCTTCCTACCCTCTCGGAGACATCCAGTACCCCGGCACCAGGGAGGCAGACTACCATCCTGGATTCTCGTTCACTCCCACAGAACCGCCTGTCCGTGCCTCTACGATGGGTATAGAGGGATATGGGCCAAATGCAGGCAATTGGGACTTGCTTAGTGGTAAAAAGTGGGTGCTATGGACAAGTTGGGCCCAAGGGCCTGTTTCCATGCTGTGGAAAGGTCATGAATGTAGCCCAATCCATTACACAAACCAGCCTCCCATCGATTGACTCTGTCTACACTTCCCGCTGCCTCGGCAAAGCAGCCAGCATAATTAAGGACCCCACGCACCCCGGACATTCTCTCTTCCACCTTCTTCCATCAGGAAAAAAGATGCAAAAATCTGAGGTCACGTACCAACCGACTCAAAGAACAGCTTCTTCTCTGCTGCTGTCAGACTTTTGAATGGACTTACCTTGCATTAAGTTGATCTTTCTCTACACCCTAGCTATGACTGTAACACTAGATTCTGCACTCTCTCATTTCCTTCTCTATGAACGGTATGCTTTGTCTGTACAGCGCGCAAGAAACAATACTTTTCACTGTATGTTAATACACGTGACAATAATAAATCAAATCAAATGTAAACTGGGTAGCCCACAGAAGGTTTCCCATTCGCTGTGTGCACTAACTAGTTTTATTCCAATTAAAACCACTTCATGTTTTCACATTGCAAAAAATTAATTCAATATAATAATTGTTTTTGAAGTAAGGTTTAATACGACGAGGAAATCTTTTAACATCCAATCATTATCGCCAATAAATCTGGATCTAATGAAAAGCTTAATGAAATAAGAATGAAGGTGAGCTGCCTCTCATCGAGATTAAAGTGTTGATTATATTCGCAGGCAAATGTAATTGTTTGACATTCCTCTGCCGACTGTTCTAATGAAGGTTAATCGGAGCTGCTTAATTGAAATGGGTTAACTGCTCGATTGATCAAGGGCGAACCAGTTTGTATTCAGACTCACCAACAGACTGTTGGATATCGGCATCAAATATACTCCAATACCAAACAGAAAGACTTGCATTCCTATAGCACCTTTCACCACCGAGATTTCCCTGCAAGTGTAGAAGGAGGCCATTCGGTCCATCGAGTCTGCACCAACCACAATCCACTCAGGCCCTATCCCCTTAACCCCACATATTTACCCTAGCTTGTCTCTCTGAAACTATGAAGCAATTTACCATGGCCAATCCATCTAACCCGCACGTCTTTCAGACTGTGGGAGGAAACTGGAGCACCCGGAGGAAACCCACGCAGACACGGGGAGAACGTGCAAACTACACACAGACAGTGACCCAAGCCGGGAATTGAACCCGGGTCCCCGGCGCTGTGAGCCGGCAGTGCTAACCACTGTGCCACCGTGCTACCTCAGGGCATCCTGCATTCTTTACTAACAATTGAATTACTTTGTTTGAACTACTGTTATTCTTGTGTTGTAGGAATGGCGGCAGACGATTTATTTTCATTTTTTCATAGGATGTAGGCATTGATGGCATGACCAGCATTTATTGCCGATCCTTTGTTGCCCTTTAGATCTCCCTTTTGTTGGTGACCAAGTTAAAAAGGGCCTGAGGGGCAACTTCTCCACGCAGAGGGTGGTGCGGATATGGAATGAGCTGTCAGAGAAAGTGGTTGAGGCAGATACAATAGCAACATTTAAAAAGGATTTGGATAAGTACATGGATGGGAAAGGATTGAAGGATACGGGCCAAACGCGGGCAATTGGGACTAGCTGGGAGGGCACCATGGTCGGCACGGACCAGTTGGGCTGAAGGGCCTGTTTCGTGCTGTATTGCTCTGACTCTGAGGGCAGGGTTTTCACCTTAAAAGTTTTTTGTATTGGTGTGAGTTGTACCACTCCAGAAACTTGAACACGTAGGGGCGGCACGGTGGCACAGTGGTGAGCACTGCTGCCTCACAGCGCCAGGGACCCGGGTTCGATTCCCGAGCTTAGGTCACTGTCTGTGTGGAGTTTGCACATTTTCCTTGTGTCTGCGTGGGTTTCCCCCGGGTGCTCCGGTTCCCTCCCATAGTGCGAGAGACGTGCTGGTTAGGCGCATTGACCATGCTAAATTCTCCCTCAGGGGTACCCAAACAGGCACCGGACTGTGGTGTGGCGACTAGGGGATTTTCACAGTAATTTAATTGCAGTGTTAATGTCAGCCGACTTGTCGAGAGGATTCCAAAGCTTAGGGCCCAGGCAGCTGAAGGCCTGGCTGCCAATGGCTGAACGATTGAAATCGGATGTGTTGATGAAGCCAGAACTGAATTGTACAGGAATGATGTGGAGATGCCGTATTAAGATCTCTTTAACCTGTGCTTAATGCTCCCTCCACTCACATTGTCTGTATCTTTAAGACCTGGTTGGCTGTAGAGATTCGCATTCTAATCAGTATTCTGTAACTTGATTTTGTGTCTCTGTGCCCTGTTTGAGAGCAGATTTCCACTCCATCTGACGAAGGAGCAGTGCTCCGAAAGCTAATGGCATTTGCTACCAAATAAACCTGTTGGACTTTAACCTGGTGTTGTTAAAACTCTTACTGTTGTACAGGAATCCCAGAGCATTGCAGAGCTGGAGGAGTTTAGAGAGACTGGGGAGGGGCAAGGCCTTTGAGCGATTTGAAATCAGAGATGAGAATTTAAAAATCGCAGCGTTACGGGGTGGGCAGCAGCGTTGGAGGTGCTGTCTTTCAGGCCCGATCTGCCCCCTCAAGTGGGTATCAAAGTCCCATTCAAAGATGCCCAGGGATGTTCTGCCCAGTGTTACATGAACACAATGTGGCCTTGTTTCCCACGCCACACCAGTGACTAAACTTCAAAAATACTTTGTTGCCTTGTAATGCATTTTGGGAATCCCAAAGTCATGAAAGGCTCTATACAAATGAAGTTCTTTCTTGTTGTGAAAACAAATGGCAATTAATGCCTGCGGTTTAAACGCAGAAACAGATGCTACAAATTAATTCACTCACTAACAGTGCGCATTTGTGATCTGTGTTGGCTTAATGAACCCACAGCGTCGGGTAAAAGGACATCAACTCCTCAACGGTAACAGCACCAGTTGCAGCTGTTACTATGGCATCAGCCAACCCAGACACACATCAGTGACTTAAAGTTTCGAGGCTCAGTTATTCAAATTCTTCCCTGGCCAGACTCCAACCCTGTGCCCTTTGTAAACTTGAACTAAATCGCACTCTGCTGCCCGTATCTCGCCTCACATCATATCATCTTCACCCATTGCCCCTGTGTTCACTGACATACACTGGCCCTCGGTTAAAGTTTATTTATTAGTGTCACAAGTAAGGCTTACATTAACACTGCAATGAAGTTACTGTGAAATTTCCCTAGCTGCCACACTCCGGCGCCTGTTCGGGTAACACGGAGGGAGAATTTAGCATGGCCAATCCGCCCAACCAGCACGTCTTTCAAACTGTGGGGAGGAAACCCACGCAGACACGGGGAGAACGTGCAAACTCCGGGCCAGGAATTGAACCTGGGTCCCTGGCGCTGTGAGGCAACAGTGCTAACCGCTGTGCCACTGTGCCGTAACGCTGCGATTTTCAAATTCTGATCTCTGATTTCAAATCGCTCAAAGTTCGTGTCCCTCCCAGTCTCTCTAAACTCCTCCAGCTCTGCAATGCTCTGGGATTCCTGTGCAATCCCATCCTGGCTTCATCAGCACGTCCGATTTTAATCGTTCAGCCATTGGCAGCCAGGCCTTCAGCTGCCTGGGCCCTAAGCTTTGGAATCCCCTCTACAAACTCTACCTTTCTTCTCCTTCAATATTCTCTTAATGACATACTCCTTATCTGCTCGAATACCTCCTTGGTGTCAAATGTTGACTGTAACCCTACAATCTGCGCCCTCTCCTTTCCTTATAGATAGAGTATTATAGAATCCCTACAGTGCAGAAGGAGGCCATTCGACCCATCGAGTCTGCACCGACCACAATCCCACCCAGGCCCTATCCCCATAGCCCCACGAATTTACCCTAGCTCGTCCTCTTGACACTGAGGGGCAATTTAGCATGGCCAATCCACCTAACCTGCACGCCTCTGGACTTCTCTATGAACGGTATGCTTTGTCTGTATAGTGTGCAAGAAATAATACTTTTCACTGTATGCTAATGCATGTGACAATAATAAATCATAGAAATCATAGAAACCCTACAGTGCAGAAGGAGGCCATTCGGCCCATCGAGTCTGCACCGACCACAATCCCACCCAGGCCCTACCCCCACATATTTACCCGCTAATCCCTCTAACCTACGCATCCCAGGACTCTAAGGGGCAATTTTTAACCTGGCCAATCAACCTAACCCGCACATCTTTGGACTGTGGGAGGAAACCGGAGCACCCGGAGGAAACCCACGCAGACACGAGGAGAATGTGCAAACTCCACACAGACAGTGACCCAATCAAATCAAATAAAAAAAATGTGACTTGATAGCACTGCTTGGAAGGGTTCCAGGTGGTGCCTTGAGACATTTCCTAGGTTAAAGATGCCATGGAAATATAAGGTTGTTGTTTCCAGGTTTATCCTTGCAATGAATGAGTTAAAAGAAAAGCTGCAAGTACAAATTATACGTTAACTTTTTTGCAATCAGGGAAACAAGACTCTCGCTTCCTCCTTTATATAGAGAGACTTTTGTCCACTCTCATCAGTCCCTGTGTTTTTCTATATTCTTCACGGTCCCCCACAGAACCATCAATCATACATTGTCTTGGGGAATGTTTTGCTGACTCTCCAAGGACATTCCGGTTCTCCAGATGATCTGTATGCGTGGCGCACAATGTCTGCTGCTTGGCTTTGAAAGGAGATCCTTCCTATTTGTCACATCAGCTCTCGACTGCACTGTAAAAACTTCATTCATAGCCACCAAACGGAATGGGGGTGGGGGAGGGAGAATTGCAATTCGCAGAAGGATGTGTGGGTTGAGTTCTTGGAGGAGGGAGCAGTTTGTTTGAACTAGTATAATTTCTTTGGTCAAAATAAAAGGACCTGCATTTCTATAGCACATTTACCAACACAGCACGTCCCTAAGCACTGTACACCCAATGGAATATTGTCTTCAATAGGGTTTGTTGTAGGGGATACAGTCACAATACTTTACATTGTAGGGAATACAATCATAATACTGTTACGTTGTAGAGAATACAGTCGTAATACTGTTACATTGTAGAGAATACAGTCACAATACTTTACATTGTAGGGAATACAGTCACAATACTTTACATTGTAGGGGATACAGTCACAATACTTACATTGTAGAGAATACAGTCACAATACTGTTATGTTGTAGGGAATACTGTTACAATACAGTTGTGTCAACATAGAAATATAGAAACTAGAAGCAGGAGTAGGCCATTCGGCCCTTTGAGCCTGTTCTGCCATTCATTTTGATCATGGCTGATCATCGAATTCAATACTCTGATCTCCTCTTCCCCCCCATATCCCTTGATCCCTTTAGCCCCAAGAGCTATATCTAATTTCTTCTTGAAATCAGACAACGTTTTGGCCTCAACTACTTTCTGTGGTAGTGAATTCCATACATTCACCACCCTCTGGGTGAAGAAATTTCTCCTCACCTCAATTCTAAAAGGTTTACCCCTTATCCTCAAACTATGACCTCTAGTTCTGGACTGTTCCACCATCGAAAACATCCTTTCTGAATCTACCCTGTCTAACCTTGTTAGAATTTTATAAGTTTCTATGAGATCCCCTCTCACTCTCCTAAACTCCAGTGAATATAATCCTAACCGACTTAGTCCCTCCTCATATGACAGACTTGCCATCCCAGGAATCAGCCTGGTAAGCCTTCGCTGCACTTCCTCAATAGCAAGAACATCCTTCCTCAGACAAGGACAGCAAAATTGCACACAATGCTCCAGGTGTGGCCTCACCAATGCCCTGTACATTGCAATAAAACATCTGTATCTTTATACTCAAATCCTCTCGCTATGAAGGCCAACATACCATTTGCCTTCTTTATTACCTGCTGTACCTGCGCGCTTACTTTCAGTGACTGGTGCATGAGGACACCAAAGTCTTGCTGAGTATCCACCTCTCTCAATTTACACCCATTCAAGTAATAATCTGTCTTCCTATTATTGCTACCAAAGTGGATAACCTCACATTTCTCCATATTATACTGTATCTGCCATGCAGATGCTCACACACTCAGCCTGTCCAAATCATGCTGAAGCATCTCTGCATCCTCCTCACAGCTCACCCTCCCACCCAACTTTGTATCATCTGCAAATTTGGAGATAATATGTTCAGTTCTCTCTTCCAAATCATTAATATATAATGTGAGCTGTTGGGGTCCCAGCACAGATCCCTGCGGAACCCTACTACTCACTGACTGCCAATTGGAAAAAGACCCATTTATACCAACTCTTTGCTTCTTACCTGCTTACCAGATTTATATCCATCTCAAGACATTACCTGTAATCCCATGTGCTTAAACTTTACATAGTAGTCTGCTATGTGAAACACTGTTGAAAGCCTTCTGAAAGTCTCAATAAACCACATCCACTGGTTCTCCCTGGGCATCTCCACTAGTTACATCCTCAAAGAATTCCAATAAATTCGTCAAGCATGATTTCCCTTTTGTAAATCCATGCTGACTTTGTCTGATTATACCACTGCCTTCCAAATGCCAAGTTATGAAATCCTTGATAAGAGACTCTAGGAACTTCCCCGGTATCGATATTCGGCTCACTGGTCTATAGTTCGCTGTTTTATCTCTACTTCCCTTTTTGAATAGTGGGCTTACATTAGCTACCCTCCAATCTGTAGGAACTATTCCAGAGTCCTAAGAATTTTGGAAAATGACCACCAATGGATTTACTATTTCCAGGGTCACTTCCTTACGTACTCTGAGTGTTGTAGGGAAAACTGACATGATACTGTAATATTGTAGAGAATACGATTACGATGCTGTTGCACTGTGGATAAACACAACGGTGAACAGCAGTGCATGACCAAGGTATCTGCTTGAGTGAGATTTGCTGACGGGTTAATCTTGGTCGGGACACAGCGATGATCAGTTCTTTCAGCACCAGAGGATACTGTGTCTTCTACATATCAGAAAGCAGCTCGGACACTGATTTTGCGTCTCCTCTGAAAGAAGGCTCCTCCAGCAGTACAGCACTCCCTCAGCGTTGCACTGGCAGCGTCAGCCTGGATTGCGCTTTCTCAACGTATTGTAGGTGTTCTTCCACTGTGCACCAAATCGTGGGGGGTGGGAGGGTTTCATATGGCTCACTTTGCCAAGTCACCCGATAAGTTTTTAAAAGTTTATTTATTAGTGTCACAAGTAGCCGTGAATCGAACCCAGATCCTTGGCAATGTCACAGTGGTCAGCACTGCTGCCTCACAGCGCCAGGGACCCGGTTTCGATTCCCAGCTTTGGTCACTGTCTGTGCAGAGTCCGCACATCCTCCCCGTCTCTGCGTGGGCTCCCTCCAGCTGCTCCAGTTTCCTCCCACAGCCTGAAAGACGTGCTGGTTGGGTGCATTGGCCATGATAAATTTTTCCTCAGCGAACCAGGCTGTCATTTTCGGTGTTGGCGTCTGTTGCCAAGTCACTGTAGCTACAGATCGTCATGGTAATGCACATCGGCCCACAGATAATGTCACCATTTCCATCTGTCTTTGGCTAGTGTCCCTGATGTGTGAAAATCGACGTGTAGAGCCTTCATGTCACACTTGCAAGCATCCTAAAACTGGAACTCAGGTCTTCCCACTGGTTGCCTGGAATTGGCTATTTCTCCAAGCAGGAAGTCCTCGGGAATAAGGGATCATCTTCCATCCTGTGAACATACCCCAGCCAATGAAGTTGCCTTTAACAAAGGGAAAACTTTCTGTTTTTGGTTTTTAGCTGAGAGACACAAACAGATGTAAAATTAAAATATCTGTACGAGGGACGAACTGGCATTAAAGACACTTTATTTTGACTGATGTTGCGTTATCAGCCCCGGGGCCTCACCGACCACGACACAACTGTTTTCCAGCGAGACTCTTGACTCCAGTCCTGCGTGTAACTCCCAGAATTAAACCGCCTTCGCTGTTTGAAAACATTGAAAATGCGCGGTGAGTCACAGGGTTGGAGAGAAGAGAGAAAGATATTGTTAAGATTAACTCAACACTTACATTTATACAAGTGTTTTTCATAGCATGGAGGGAGGTTATATGTGGCATGTGTAAGCAGTGACAGACAGCTGTGAATGTGTTACAAGAAAATTATACAAGTGAGGGGTCTCAGATGTGATCATAAATCAGTATAGCCTTACTCCGAGTCGACTGGTTTACAATGTAATCTGTACTCAGAGATTTGTTTAACTGGCACAAGCTCACACTAGTGCCGCTATTCATTAATCTAAATAAGATTGACACAATATAAAGATTTTACTTTCCTGTGTGAGAATTCCTTGTCTTTGAGCTGGTATGCTTGGCAAGAACAACTCCCAGACTGTTGAGATCATTGAAATGTGATGTTGTACAGTTTGTGAGCAGGGCTGGAGCCATCGGAGGAGACTCTGCAGTCTCTGGATTAACCGACAAACTCCTCAACTCTCAGAATCATTGGAACCCTCTCTGATTTAATTTCCAAATCCCCACCATTGGTGGTCGTGCCTTCAGCTGCCTGGACCCTCACTCTGGAATCCCCTCTCCGACCCTCTCCCCCTCCTCCTTTAATATCCTCCTTAGCTCACTTCCAAATGTCCGATTATCATCTTGTGTTCTTGTTGTGATTTGAACTCTCCGGCCGTTCCCGCCCTACTAACGAGTTCCTGTCACTGCTAACGAGGACTGAGAATTTTAAAATGGAGGTTTTTCCAACAGTGTAGATCAGCAGGATCAGGGATGGTGAACGAATGGGATGTGGTACGAGTTAGGATATGGGAAGTTTGAGAACTAAGAACAAAGAATAGTACAGCACAGGAAACAGGCCCTTCGGCCCTCCAAGCCTGTGCCACTCATTGGTCCAACTAGACCATTCGTTTGTATCCCTCCATTCCCAGGCTGCTCATGTGACTATCCAGGTAAGTCTTAAACGATGTCAGCGTGCCTGCCTCCACCACCCTACTTGGCAGCGCATTCCAGGCCCCCACCACCCTCTGTGTAAAAAACGTCCCTCAGATATCTGAGTTATACCTCGCCCCTCTCACCTTGAGCCCGTGACCCCTCGTGATCGTCACCTCCGACCTGGGAAAAAGCTTCCCACTGTTCACCCTATCTATACCCTTCATAATTTTGTACACCTCTATTAGGTCTCCCCTCATTCTCCGTCTTTCCAGGAAGAGCAAGCACAGTTTACCCAATCTCTCCTCATAGCTAAGACCCTCCATACCAGGCAACATCCTGGTAAACCTTCTCTGCACTCTCTCTAACGCCTCCACGTCCTTCTGGTGGTGCAGTGACCAGAACTGGACGCAGTACTCCAAATGTGGCCTAACCAGCGTTCTATACAGCTGCAACATCAGACTCCAGCCTGAGGAGGTCAAGTGTCTGGAGGGTGCAAGGAGGGTGCAATGGGTAAGGGGCAGCATGGTGGCGCTCACAGCGCCAGGGAACCAGGTTCAATTCTGGCCTCGGGTGACTGTGTGGAGTTTGCACATTCTCCCCGTGTCTGTGTGGGTTTCCTCCGGGTGCTCCGGTTTCCTCCCACAGTTCGAAAGATGTGCGGATTAGGTGGATTGGCCATGCTAAATTGTCCCTTAGTGTCCAAAGATGTGCAGGTTAGGTGGATTGACCAGGGTAAAGTGTCCCCTTGGTGTCCAAAGATGTGCAGATTAGGTGGATTGGCAGTGCATAAATGGCCCTTATTGTCCCAAAATGTGCAGGTTAGGTGGATTAGCCATGGTAAATGTGTGGGGTCAAGGTGAAAGGGCCTGGGTAAGATGCTGTTTTGGAGATTGGTGCAGACGTGATGGGCCGAACGGCCCCTTCTGCACTGAAGGGAATCTATGGAAGATTCTATGATGCATCAGAACAATCAAATCTAGAGGCAGTAAAGCACGTAGATTTAGTTACAGCGGCAGTCAAGATGAGGTGGGGGCAAAGTGAGCTGATAGAGAGAATCCGCTAACCGAACCCTTTCTTTAGTCCCACAACAGGCAGCAGATTCTGAATGAAGCCATAGTTGAGGGGATGGTTTGATTAGTAGTTCTAAGCTATAGAGTGATCTTCTGGCCTTGTGGTGGGTTTCCAGCTCTTTAAGGGCCTGGCAAATGGCACCATATTTATTTTCCTAAATGCCGATGACCCTGGTGTCTCGCTGTGACTGTGAAAATATTGTTCTATGACTCAGGTGGCTAATAATACAGATGCCGACTGCAGGTCACTCCAGAGTGCTATAATCAGTGGAACACTGTCACGCCTGAGAGGTTTTATTGACAGTTTGGGAGTCCGCCCTCACCAGGATCAGTGACAGGAGCGGAATCCAGCTGCCTCTACCCGGCTCGCTGTGTGAATCAGCAACGTTCGGAGGAAACTGAGAATTCAAAATCCTCGCGAGTTCCTTCACATCCACACATTGCAACCAGGACCCAATGCAGGAACATTCTCAACTCTCCCATCAGAAAATATCCCTTGACACAGTGGTTAGCGCACTGCTGCCTCACAGCGCCAGGGACCCGGGTTCAACTCCCAGCATTGGGTCACTGTCTGTGCGGAGTCTGCACATTCTCCCCATGTCTGGGTGGGTTTCCCTCCGGGTGCTCCGGTTTCCTCCCACAGTCCAAAGACATGCTGGTTAGGTGCATTGGCCATGCTAAGTTCTCCCTCAGTGTACCCGAACAGGCACCGGAGTGTAGCGACTAGGGGATTTCCACAGTGACTTCACATTGCAGTGTTAATGTAAGCTAACTTGTGACACTAATAAATGAAGTTAAACTTGTTTGGTGTGACAGTAATCTGCAAAATGTGCACTCCAGGTTGGTATTGACATTCCACGGAGTGGGTGCGCAGCTCCCTACCCACACAAGGAGAATCGAGGGTGAGGGAGTATCGAGGATGAAGAGTATCGAGGATGAAGAGTATTGAGAGTGAGGGGTATCGAGGGTGAGGATATTGAGGGTGGATATGAAAGATCCCAGTCAGAGTAGTTGATCTCCCCAGTGTCCCGGCCAATATTTGCCCTGAATCAGCGTCGCTGATAACAGTTATCTGCTGATCATCACATTGCTGTTTGTGGGATCTTGCTGTGTGGTAAATTGCATTTCCTCCACTACCGCAGTGACTGCATTTCTACAGTGCGACATTGGAGCTGCATGGCGCTGCGGGATGTCCTCAGGATGTGATAGGCGCTACACAAATGCTGGTCTTTTACCCGTCACTCTGGGATCATTTGGTGTTTACAGGCTCCGACCAATGACAGCACTCGGATCTCAGATTTACATATTTAAAGGGCCCTGCCACCTGAGCGAAGCAGGTGCTTCGATCTCCCAGCAGAGGCTGGCTGCTGAGACAGGGCCCGTGACCCCGATCTCGGGTTGTGAACGCAGTGGGGAGATGGAGGAATATTCAACCCCACTGTACAGAAGCACTTTGCAAAGGAAAAGCTCGCATTTCTCTATTAGCCACCGACCTCCCGACACTTTAGATTCTTCTCAACGCGAAGGCACCTTTTTGCCGTATTGGCAACGCCTCAGTCAAGTTGTGCACAGCAGGATCCCACAGAGGGCAATGACATGAATGACCAGTGAACTTATTGCTTAGTTGGTCAATTGATTGAGGGAGGAATGTCAGCCAGGGCAGTGGGGGTGATCCCCTTTTCTTCTGATTGTTGTTTTTCTGGGTTAGGGCATTAGGTGTTACAGACACAAGGTGGGCAGTTGGAGTTGTGGGACAGACAAGCCACAATTGAATTGAAATAGCAGAATAGTCTCGAAGGACTGAATGGCCTCCTTATCCTTTTCTTATACCCCAGTGTTCTTCGAACAATATCCTGATTCTTAAACAGGTTAACATAGAATCAGAGAGACTGAACTTCCAATAGTACAGAACTGCCTCAGCACTGGACTGGAAATGTTCACCAACATGATAAACTTTATTAATTTGCTTTGATTTATTATTGTCACATTGAATCATTGACTCCCTACAGTACAGAAGGAGGCCATTCGGTCCATCAAGTCTGCACCGACCACAATCCCACCCAGTACCTATCCCCGTAACCCCACGTATTTACCCTAGCTAATCCCCCTGACATGAGGGGAAATTTAAAATGGCCAGTCAACCTAACCCGCACATCTTTGGACTGTGAGAGGAAACCAGAGCACCCAGAGGAAACCCACGCAGACATGGGGAGAGTGTGCAAACTCCAATCATCATAGAAACCCTACAGTGCAGAAAGAGGCCATCTGGCCCATCGAGTCTGCACCGACCACAATCCCACCCAGACCCTACCCCCATATCTCTACACATTTACCCACTAATCCCTCTAACCTACGCATCTCAGGACACTGAGGGGCAATTTTAGCATGGCCAATCAACCTAACCCGCACATCTTTGGACTGTGGGAGGAAACCGGAGCACCCGGAGGAAACCCATGCAGACACGAGGAGAATGTGCAAACTCCGCACAGACAGTGACCCAAGCCGGGAATCGAACCCAGGTCCCTGGAGCTGTGAAGCAACAGTGCGAACCACTGTGCTACCGTGCTGCCACACAGTGACCCTAGCCGGGAATCGAACCCGGGTCCCTGGCGCTGTGAGCCACTATGCCACCATGCCGCCCCATGTATTAGGATACAGTGAAAAGTATTGTTTCTTGCATGCTATACAGACAAAGCATACCGTTCATAGAGAAGGAAAGGAGAGAGTGCAGAATGTTACAGTCATAGCTAGGGTGTAGAGAAAGATCAACTTAACGCAAGGTAGGTCCATTCAAAGGTCTGATGGCAGCAGGGAAGAAGCTGTTCTTGAGTCGGTTGGTATGTGACCTCAGAATTTTGTATCTTTTTCCCAACAGAAGAAGGTGGAAGAGAGAATGTCCGGGGTGCGTGGGGTCCTTAATTATGCTGGCTGCATTGCCGAGGCAGTGGGAAGTGTAGACAGTGTTAATGGATGGGAGGCTGGTTTGCGTGATGGACTGGGCTTCGTTCATGACCTTTTGTAGTTTGTTGCGGTCTTGGTCCTGTTGCTTTCAATATTAGGGTAAAAGGGCTTCAGAATAAGGGAGTCATCAACACTTCAGTAATGGGCGATGGATGTAACATCTTAGGTTCAAATCGCACTTGAGAAATTTGGGCACCGAATTCAAGGCTGACGTTGTGGTGCACTGTTCCTTGGGTGAGATGTTACACCGACGGCCCCTTCTGCCCCCTCTCGGGTGAATGTAAAAGATCCCGTGGCATTATTTTGAAAAGATGCAGTGAAGTATCGCTCGCTGCTGCCCCTGCCAATATTTATCCCTCAATCAACATTACCCACAACACAGATGATCTGCTGATTATCACATTGCTCTCTGTGGGAGCTTGCTGTGCACAGATAGAGGCTGCAGAGAGTTTCCTTCATTAAAATCATGACTATGCCTCAAAAATACTTAATTGGCCACCAACGTCCGTCGGTGGTGAAAGGCACTATAGAAATGCACGCCTTTCTCACTTTGCAAGACATACATTGGATGGTGGCGAGATTGCCAAGGTGTAAGTTCCTCTCCCCTCCCTGAGGGTTGAAGGAAATAGTCATCACCTCGTGCTCAGTCTGTGAACTGTCAGATGGATAGAGTGGACGTGGAGAGGATGTTTCCACGAGTAGGAAAAACTAGAACCAGAGGGCACAACCTCAGGCTGAAGGGACAATCTTTTAAAACAGAGATGAGGAGGAATTTCTTCAGCCAGAGAGTGGTGAATCTGTGGAACTCTTTGCCGCAGAAGGCTGTGGAGGCCAGGTCATTGAGTGTCTTTAAGACAGAGATAGATAGGTTCTTGATTAATAAGGGGGTCAGGGGTTATGGGGAAAAGGCAGGAGAATGGGGATGAGATAAATATCAGCCATGATTGAATGGCGGAGCAGACCCGATGGGCCGAGTGGCCTAATTCTGCTCCTATGTCTTATGGTCTTATGGTATTACGTTGACAGCTGGAGTTGCAGAACAGCTGTTGCCAGAAGGGCTTAAATATCTGATTCGTAATCAGCTGCTGTTCTTGTCAATTGTTCGAATAACTATTTACCAGAATTGGGTCCCCTCCTGTAATGATTTTAAGCAGGCAATTGCGGTGGGCCTGTTAGAGTTTGAACTCCCTGATTAAGGGCCAAGTTGATGGGCCAATCAGGGAGCCTCATGCTTTGTATTTAACCAGGCGTGTCAGTTCCTCTGGGACTCCGAGTGTAGGCTGCTGACTGAAAGCACTCTGTATGCTGTTGTCAGACTTGCCAATAAAGAGATTTTGGTGAAGGGACTTCTGCCTCCGAGGACTTATTACACCTCCTCAATCCTTCTTTGTTCCAGTCAGTTTGCTGTCCACCTTGGCACTTGGGGAGGCGATGGCCTAGTGGCATTATCGCAAGGCTATTAATCCAGAAACTCAACTAACGTTCTGGGGGACCCGGGTTCGAATCCCGCCACGGCAGATGGTGGAATTCGAATTCAATAAAAAAAAATCTGGAATTAAGGATCTACTGAGGACCATGAAACCATTGTCGATTGTCGGAAAAACCCATCTGGTTCTCTAATGTCCTTTAGGAAAGGAAATCTGCCGTCCTTATCCGGCCTGGCCTACACATGATTCCAGAGCCATAGCAACATGGTTGACTCTCAACTGCCCTCCAAGGGCAACTAGGGATGGGCAATAAATGCTGGTCCAGCCAGTGATGAATGAATGAAAAAAAACTTCTCACCCCCCCTCACCCCCACCTTGCCTCTGGCCTGATGTGGCTGTGGGTTTGAGTCCTGTTCCACAGTCAGAGGCACAACCTGGCTGGCACCGCACTACAGCACCGAGGGAGTGCTGTACTGCCAGAGATCCCGTCTTTCAAATGAACCATTAGAATAGGGAGCTGGCCCTATTCACAGGCGGATGGAGAAGATTCCATAATAAACCTGTTTGGAGGGGAGAGGAGGAATTCTCCAAGGTATGGTGGTGTTGTGGGAAAAATCCACTAGTAGTCAGATTTCGAGATTCAAAACACAATTTATTCAACGGAGCTCCGTGGAGACAAGGCACATGTCTGTAGCAAACCTTCTCTCCGTAAAATGCTGGGAACGGTCCACCTTTATACTTTTTACACAATAGATGGACCGGTGATTTGAACATTATCACATCGTTATAGGCAAATACAAACAGATACAGACATTTAACATAGTATTGTTCTTATGAATGGTACCTTTCCTATGTCTGTGGCTATCAATGGTTGGTTTCGGCTCATTCAGGTGCTAATCGGTTTCCCTGCATCCATATTTTCCCGCTCTTCCTATGACTAATCTATTCCCTTTGTCTCGGGTTTTTCCTTATCTAAAAGATGTCTCGATCCTTGGCTTGGCTTCCTGAGGTGTTTGTTTACTTTAAGTCACTGTCTGTGATTTAGAAATGGCTTGTCTGTTGGGTTTGATTTGAAGTGATCTTTGTATAAGTGGAAGCCGGTGTCTGCTTTATGGCTCCTTTCCCAGTTAACTCTTTATGTGCCAGGCAGTCATTTTAAAGTGTGCTTTCCTTACATTTTCCCCTTACAGTGGTCAATATTTACCCCTCAACCAGTGGATTCCCGAGATGAATGACCCACCGAATGTCAGTGGGAAGGCCAGACAAGCTGAGAATTGAAAAATGTGATTGATGGATAGATTTTTGCTGGGAAATGGTTCACTGATCGAAAGCAGGTGAATGCTGCTGAGGTAGACACCATCCAGGATCCAAGTGAATGTTGGAATAGCCCAGGGGGGCCGAATGGCTCCTGTTTCTAACACCAAGAGCTATCTGCAAATGGAAAGTATTTGAATAGCTTCCAGACTCCACATTTTAAGCCAGGGGCTCCCCATCTGTAAATCAAATTGGAGTTTTATTGTTTCCAATTACTTGCTGCAACACCAGGCGAGTCACTGGCTCAATAATGCAATATGTATTTGTTTGACCTTCAGGAACCAAAAGGACTACAAGCATAAAGTGGTAGAATCCAGTCCGCATCCTTTTGAGAACCCAGTGTATCTCATTGATGTCAGGCACCTCACCTTGTCTCCAGTAAGACCACATCGAAAGCCTCACAATCAAATATTGTCTTTTTTTACAATTTCATCTTTGTTCCATTATCGTCAGAACATAAGAACATAAGAACTAGGAGCAGGAGTAGGCCAACTGGCCCCTCGGGCCTGCTCCTCCATTCAATAACATCATGGCTGATCTTTTCGTGGACTCAGCTCCACTTACCCACCCGCTCACCATAACCCTTAATTCCTTTACTGTTCAAAAATTTATCTATCCTTGCCTTAAAAACATTCAATGAGGCAGCCTCAACTGCTTCACTGGGCAGGGAATTCCACAGATTCACAACCCTTTGTGTGAAGAAGTTCCTCCTCAACTCAGTCCTAAATCTGCTCCTTAGAACGAGGCTATGCCCCCTAGTTCTAGTTTCACCTGCCAGTGGAAACAACTTCCCTGCTTCTATCTGATCTATTCCCTTCATAATCTTGTACGTTTCCATAAGATCTCCCCTCATTCTTCTGAATTCCAGTGAGTATAGCCCCAGTCTACTCAGTCTCTCTTCATAAGCCGATCCTCTCAACTCTGGAATCAACTTCGTGAATCTCCTCTGCACCCCCTCCAGTGCCAGTATATCCTTTCTCAAGTAAGGAGACCAAAACTGTCCACAGTACTCCAGGTGTGGCCTCACCAGCACCTTATACAGCTGCAACATAACCTCGCTGTTTTTAAACTCCATCCCTCTAGCAATGAAGGACAAAATTCCATTTGCCTTCTTAATTACCTGCTGCACCTGCAAACCAACTCCTTGAAATTCCTGCACAAGGACACCCAGGTCCCTCTGCACAGCAGCATGCTGCAATTTTTTACCATTTAAATAATAGTCCATTTTGCTGTTATTCCTACCAAAATAGATTACCTCACATTTACCAACATTGTACTCCATCTGTCAGACCTTCGCCCACTCACTTAGACTATCCCTTTGTATCTCTTTTTAGACTATCTATATCTACATCAGGATTAATTGGTGCCCGGGTGAGGGCGGCACGGTGGCACAATGGTTAGCACTGTTGTCTCACAGTGTCAGGGACCTGAGTTCAATTCCTGGCTTGAGTCACTGTCTGTGTGGATTTGCACGTTCTCCCCGTGTCTGCGTGCGTTTCCTCCGGGTGACCTGGTTTCCTCCCACAGTCCAAAGATGTGCAGGTTAAGTGGATTGGCCGTGCTAAATTGCCCCATAGTGTCAGGGGGACTAGCTAGGGTCAATGCATGGGGTTATGGGGATAGGGCCTGGATGGGATTGTGGTTGGTGCAGACTCGATGGGCTGAATGGCCTCCTTCTGCACTGTAAGATTCTATGATTCTAAATTAATTCTGTGCTCGCCTGCCAAGACATTCTCCCTCAAGCACCGGCTTCAGTGTGCCACGGCTCAGGAACAGGTCAGAGCTCCCAGGACAGTGAACCCTCCCCTTGCAAATCAAAGGAGAGGGGGCATTTCCCCCCTTCTCTCTTACCCAGGCGCAGGCCTGAGGGGGGAGCCAATGGGCCAAGGGATAGATCTAGAAAGGCAGGATGTGTTACTCTGTAAACATGATGTGGAGATGCCGGCGTTGGACTGGGGTAAACACAGTAAGAGTTTTAACAACACCAGGTTAAAGTCCAACAGGTCTCTACTGCCTCCCTAAGATACACAAGGTAAACACACCCGGCCGTCCCATCGTATCGGGCAATGGGACCCTGTGCAAGAACCTCTCTGGCTATGTCGAGGGCATCCTGAAACCCATTGTACAAAGAACCCCCAGCTTTTGTCGTGACACTACGGACTTCCTACAGAAACTCAACGCCCATGGAGCAGTTGAACCAGGAGCACTCCTCGTCACAATGGATGTCTCGGCACTCTACACCAGCATCCCCCATGATGATGGCATTGCTGCAACGGCCTCAGTACTCAACGCCAGCAACTGTCAGTTTCCAGATACAATTTTACAACTCATCCGCTTCATCCTGGACCACAATGTCTTCACCTTCAACAACCAGTTCTTCATCCAGACACACGGAACAGCCATGGGGACCAGATTCGCACCTCAGTATGCCAACATCTTCATGCACAGGTTCGAACAAGACTTCTTCTCCGCACAGGACCTTCAACCGATGCTACACACGAGATACATCGATGACATTTTCTTCCTTTGGAGTCATGGTGAACAATCACTGAAACAACTCTATGATGACATCAACAAGTTCCATCCCACCATCAGACTCACCATGGACTACTCTCCGGAATCGGTTGCATTCTTGGACACACGTATCTCCATTAAGGACGGTCACCTCAGCACCTCACTGTACTGCAAGCCCACGGATAACCTCACGATGCTCCACTTCTCCAGCTTCCACCCTAAACACGTTAAAGAAGCCATCCCCTACGGACAAGCCATCCGTATACACATGATCTGCTCGGATGAAGAGGATCGCAACAGACACCTCCAGACGCTGAAAGATGCCCTCATAAGAACAGGATATGGCGCTCAACTCATCGATCGACAGTTCCGACGTGCCACAGCGAAAAACCGCACAGACCTCCTGATGCGCGTTATCACACACGAGGCTTGAGATGCTCAAGGAAATAAAGGCTTTTATTTACTATTACAACGAAGCTACCATGTATAGTACACGATCCCAGACTGAGGGGTCCCAGACAGAGCAGTGACCTTTATACCTCTCCCAGGAGGCGGAGCCCGACTGAGATGTACCATAATAACTATAATACAGGTGTAACAGCCCAACCCTAACCCCAACAGCAACAAGTAGAACAACCCATCCCTAACCCCAACAGCAACATATATACATACTTGTAGTACTGGCCAGACCCTGGCTCAGTACTACCTAGTGGGAACCAACGATGGTTCACCACACCTCCTCAGAAGACAAACATGGGAGACGGCGGACAGAGTACCCTTCGTTGTCCAGTACTTCCCCGGAGCGGAGAAGCTGCGGCACCTGCTCCGGAGCCTTCAACATGTCATTGATGAAGACGAACATCTCCCCAAGGCCATCCCCATACCCCCACTTCTTGTCTTCAAACAACCGCACAACCTCAAACAGACCATTGTCCGCAGCAAACTACCCAGCCTTCAGGAGAACAGGGACCACGACACCACACAACCCTGCCACAGCAACCTCTGCAAGACGAGCCGGATCATCGAACGGATGCCATCATCTCACGTGAGAACACCATCTACCAGGTACACGGTACCTACTCTTGCAACTCGGCCAACATTGTCTACCTGATACGCTGCAGGAAAGGATGTCCCGAGGCATGGTACATTGGGGAAACCATGCAGACGCTACGACAACGGATGAATGAACACTGCTCGACAATCACCAGGCAAGACTGTTCTCTTCCTGTGGGGGAGCACTTCAGTGGTCACGGGCATTCAGCCTCTGATCTTCGGGTAAACGTTCTCCAAGGCGGCCTTCACGACACACGACAGCGCAGAGTCGCTGAGCAGAAACTGATAGCCAAATTTCGCACACATGAGGACGGCCTAAATCAGGATGTTGGCTTTATGTCACATTATCAGTAACCCCCACAGCTTGCCTCCTGGACTTGCAGAATCTCACTGACTGTCCTGTCTGGAGACAATACACATCTCTTTAACCTGTGCTTAATGCTCCCTCCACTCACATTGTCTGTACTTTTAAGACCTGGTTGGCTGTAGAGATTCGCATTCTAATCAGTATTCTGTAACTTGATTTTGTGTCTCTGTGCCCTGTTTGAGAGCAGATTTCCAGTCCATCTGACGAAGGAGCAGCGCTCCGAAAGCTAATGGTATTTGCTACCAAATGAACCTGTTGGACTTTAACCTGGTGTTGTTAAAACTCTTACTGTGTTTACTCTGTAAAAGCAGCAATAATGTGGAGATGCCGGCGTTGGACTGAGGTGAACACAGTAAGAAGTCTCACAACACCAGGTTAAAGTCCAACAGGTTTATTTGGTAGCAAATACCATAAGCTTTCGGAGCGTGCACCTTCGTCAGATGGAGTGGAAATGTGCTCTCAAACAGATTTGCTGTCGTGTTTGAGAGCACATTTCCACTCCATCTGACGAAGGAGCAGTGCTCCGAAAGCTTATGGTATTTGCTACCAAATAAACCTGTTGGACTTTAACCTTGTGTTGTGAGACTTCTTAAAGCAGCAATACGTAGCATGCAAAAGTTACATCCAGCAGTTATTTCTGTTTAAACGTTTTGGGATCTGAGCCCTTTCCGCAGTTTCAAGCTCCTGTTATAAAGGTGGCAGGCAGGAATTGGCCAATCATCCTGGATTTATTTGAAGTCTTCCGGATTGAAACATTCATCCCCTGTGAACAAACTCCGGAGATCAAAGATCTGGGGCGGGATTTTCCAGCCACAGCTCGCTTCAAGACCAGAAAATTCCACCCGAGATCAACAGATCTTTGCGCGGTCCGTGTTCCGCCCACCCCGATTCCCATGGGTGGGTGGGCAGGGGGGGGGGCGGGGGAGGTGGGTGGGGGGGGGGTGGTGGGGGGCGGATGGGAAAATTCCACCCAGAGACAAATCTTCCTCCTTTACTTGTTCATACCGACTCATTGCAACAACAACCCTGGAGTGGACAATCCGAGGGTCAGGATGCCCAGAATGCATTGCATGCTCCATCTGGGTGGGTTCAGCACTACTGAGCACTGTGGGTACTGTAGTCACCATTAATTAATGACTAACAGATTGGCCAACCAATGGCAGCAGTGTGGGGGCAGAGCAGGAGGCTGTGTGATCAACCAGTCTGGAACTTCTCGAATGTGTTTCTATCAAATGGTACATTATTGTCTTGGTGTGTCACCCCAGGGTGAACCCTCTGAGAGTGCAGTGCTCCCTCCATGCAGGACTCCCTCAGTGCAGCGCTCCCTCAGTGCAGTTCTCCCTCAGTGAGGTACTCCCTTAGTGCAGCACGCCCTCAGTGCAGCACTCTCTTAGTGCAATGCTCCCTCAGTGCAGCACTCTCTTAGTGCAGTGCTCCCTCAGTGCAGCGCTCCCACAGTGCAGTTCTCCCTCAGTGCAGCGCTCCCTCAGTGCAGTTCTCCCTCAGTGCAGTACTCCCTCAGTGCAGCACATCCTCAGTGCAGCACTCCCTCAGTGCAGCACTCCCTCGGTGCAGCGCTCCCTTGGTGCAGCATTCCCCCAGTGCAGCGCTCCCTCGGTGCAGCATTCCCCCAGTGCACCGCTCCTCCAGTGCAGCGCTCCCTCAGTTCAGTACTCCCTCAGTGCAGCACTCCCTCAGTGCAGCTCCCCCTCAGTGCAGCACTCCCTCAGTGCAGAGCTCCCCCAGTGCAGCACTCCCCAGTGCAGTAACCCCTCAGTGCGGTACTCCCTCAGTGCAGCGCTCCCCAGAGCAGCACTCCCTCAGTGCAGTACTCCCGCAGAACTGCACTCACTCCATGCAGTGCTCCCTCAGTGCAGTATTCCCTTAGTGCAGCACTCTCTTAGTGCAGCACTCTCTTAGTGCAGCACTCCCTCAGTGCAACACTCCCTCGGTGCAGCATTCCCCCAGTGCAGTACTCCCTCAGTGCAGTACTCCCTCAGTGCAGCACTCCCTCAGTGCAGCACTCCCTCAGTGCAGCACTCTCTTAGTGCAGCACTCCCTCGGTGCAGCATTCCCCCAGTGCAGCACTCCCTCTGTGCAGCGCTCCCTCAGTGCAGCCCCCCCCTCAGTGCAGCACTCCCTCAGTGCAGAGCTCCCCTAGTGCAGCACTCCCCAGTGCAGCACTCCCTCAGTGCAGTACTCCCTCAGTGCAGCCCCCCCCTCAGTGCAGCACTCCCTCAGTGCAGAGCTCCCCCAGTGCAGCACTCCCCAGTGCAGTAAGCCCTCAGTGCGGTACTCCCTCAGTGTAGCGCTCCCCCAGAGCAGCACTCCCTCAGTGCAGTACTCCCACAGAACAGCACTCATTCCATGCAGTGCTCCCTCAGTGCAGTACTCCCTCAGTGCAGTGCCCCCTCAGTGGAGTACTCCCCCAGTACAGCACTCCCACAGTGCAGCGCTCCCTCAGTGCAGTGCTCCCTCAGTGCAGTGCACCCTCAGTGCAGCGCTCCCCCAGTACAGCACTCCCACAGTGCAGCACTCCCTCAGTGCAGCGCTCCCTCAGTGCAATGCTCGCTCATTGCAGTGTTCCTTCCATGCAGTACTCCCTCAGTACAGTGATCCCACAGTACAGTGCTCTCTCAGTGAGGAACTCCCTTAGTGCAGCACTCCCTCAGTGTAGTACTCCCTCAGTGCAGTATTCCCTTAGTGCAGCACACCCTCAGTGCAGTTCTCCCTCAGTGCAGTGCTCCCTCAGTGAGATACTCCCTCAGTTCAGCACTCTCTCAGTGCAGTACTCCCTCAATGTAGTGCTCCCTTACTGCAGCACTCCCTCAGTGTAGTACTTCCACAGTGCAGTACTCCCTCAGAGCAGTGCTCCCTCATTGCACTGCTCCCTCCATGCAATTCTCCCTCAATGCAGCACGCCCTCAGTGCAGTGCTCCCTCAGTGCAGTGCACCCGCAGTGCAGCGCTCCCTCAGTGCAGCACTCCCTCAGTGCAGCACTCCCTCAGTGCAGTGCACCCTCAGTGCAGCGCTCCCTCAGTGCAGTGCACCCTCAGTGCAGCACTCCCTCAGTGCAGCACTCCCTCAGTGCAGTGCATCCTCAGTGCAGCGCTCCCTCAGTGCAGTTCTCCCTCAGTGCAGCGCTCCCTCAGTGCAGTTCTCCCTCAGTGCAGTTCTCCCTCAGTGCAGCACTCCCTCAGTGCAGTGCACCCTCAGTGCAGCGCTCCCTCAGTGCAGTTCTCCCTCAGTGCAGCGCTCCCTCAGTGCAGTTCTCCCTCAGTGCAGCACTCCCTCAGTGCAGTGCACCCTCAGTGCAGCGCTCCCTCAGTGCAGCGCACCCTCAGTGCAGCACTCCCTCAGTGCAGCACTCCCTCAGTGCAGCGCACCCTCAGTGCAGCACTCCCTCAGTGCAGATGTTGGGCTGCGGATGGAGAAAGCTCTGTCTTAAGGTCAATAAATGCTGTTGTGTTGTGGAAACTGTTTCCTTTGGTGCGGGAACCATAATCAAGGGGACATCATTGACAGGATATCCCGATAGGACACCACTACACATGGCAGGAGGCAGACTCAGGTGGAACATAGAACGCCAACACAGAGCAGCTGGGCCGAATGGCCTACTCTTATGCTTGAACATACTCTGTCTTCAAAATAACAGAGAGGAACATTGATGAGGAAAAAACGTCCGAAAGATCATTAAGTACAGTAATGAATGATGTCTGAGTTTATCAATGAAATATTGAGTGTTTGAGTGATGACCCCAATCCCGGATTGACAAATCATCGACACACACTGATTTTCCACACGTTCCTCTGGCAGGGGGAGATTGCAGCTAGTTTTTAACAGCGTTAGAGAGGGCCCAATGCCTGCCTTTAGCTGAGTGACTCCGTATCAAATGGAATTCATTGGACAGCGAAAACAGTCTCCAGCAAAGATGGTAAGTAGCCTAAACCGCGACTAATCTCCAAAAGACGACTGACAGCATGACCTTTCTTCAGTAAACCGCGCTTCAACCCCAGAGAGACAGCAGAGGGGATTCCAATAAGCAAACACTTTTAGCAGGTGAAAGGTCAGCATGCTGACTGCGCTAACTGGGGAAACCTGCCTGGAATTGTAACTCCACCCTGGAGGAGCCGTTATCAGCTGCTTCCTGCTCAGAGCTGGAACGTGAGAGGTTGAGATTGATTTGATTTATTATTGTCACATGTATCAGTATACAGTGGAAAGTATTGTTTCTTGCGTGCTATACAGACAAAGCATACCATTCATAGAGAAGGAAAGGAGAGGGTGCAGAATGTAGTGTTACGGTCATAGCTAGGGTGTAGAGAAAGACCAACTTAATGCAAGGTAGGTCCATTCAAAAGTCTGACAGCAGCAGGGAAGAAGCTGTTCTTAAGTCGGTTCGTACGTGACCTCAGACTTTTGTATCTTTTTCCCGATGAAAGAAGGTGGAAGAGAGAATGTCCGGGGTGCGTGGGGTCCTTAATTTTGCTGGCTGCTTTTCCGAGGCAGCGGGAAGTGTAGACAGAGTCAATGGATGGGAGGCTTGTTTGAGTGATGGAGTGGGCTTCATTCACGACCCTTTGTAGTTCCTTGCGGTCTTGGGCAGAGCAGGAGCCATACCAAGCTGTGATACAACCAGAAAGAATGCTTTCTATGGTGCATCTGTAAAAGTTGGTGAGAGTCGTAGCTGACATGCCAAATTTCCTTCGTCTTCTGAGAAAGTAGAGGCATTGGTGGGCTTTCTTAACTATAATGTTGGCATGGGGGGAGCAGGACAGGTTGTTGGTGATCTGGACACCTAAGAACGTGAAGCTCTCGACCCTTTCCACTTCATCCCCGTTGATGTAGACAGGGGCATGTTCTCCACTATGCTTCCTGACTATCTCCATGGGAGACCTTTGGACCAATATAAAGTTAGTCTTTTGCCGAAACTGCCCACTGCCTCGCTGTTAGAGCTGCCTCTTTGAAATCCCCTCTGTGTCTCCCCACACTGCACAGAGAGTGTTACTGCTGCTGTACACCTTCCACTCTCTCGCCCTCACTGGCAGTTTGGACACACGGAGTGGCACAGTGGTTAGCACTGCTGCCTCACAGCGCCAGGGACCCTGGGTTCGATTCCCAGCTTGGCTCACTTTGCGGAGTCTGCACGTTCTCCCCGTGTCCGCATGGGTTTTTTTCTCCGGGTGCTCCGGCTCCTTCCCACAGTCCAAAAGACGTGCTGATTAGGCCATGCTAAATTCTCCCTCAGTGAACCCGAACAGGCACCGGAGTGTGGCGACTGGGGGATTTTCACAGTAACTTCATTACATTACTTGTGACACTCATAAATTTAAAAAGTACTGTGGTGTCCTGTCCTGCTGTCTGTGGTGGCGGGGTTCTGGGGTGGGAGCTCTGTATGTGGGAGTCCATCCTTTTCCCATCGGGGTGGGAGGGTGTTGCTAGCAGCCATGTGGTAAATAAAGCACAAAGTCGGTTCATGGTCTCCCCGTCTGCCTGGCATGCCTGCAGCCCTGCAGTTCCTGTTCCCCTTGTTTACACAGGTTGTAAGAGGCTGAAGCCCCTTTTTCACCATTTGAAGGGGCCACTCCTCAGTGTACGGTTGAACCTCAGTGCTGACCTTTCGTCACCTGGTGCGGGGAGGGGCTGATCAGTGGGACCCCCTCATGGGTCTACCCTTGGGCCTGCTTAAGGCAGCCATTGACATGTCCAGACAGTCATTCACCCTGACTGCCCGCTCCTCTTCTGTGGTAGCGTCAGTGCCTAAGTGTCCCTGGAGAGGTAACACCCCCAGTCCACCAGCATATTTGAGGCTCTGGGATGCCTCACAGCACCAGGGATGGGTTTGATTCCGGCCTTGGGCCACTGTCTGTGTGGAATTTGTCCGATCTCCCCTGTCTGCGTGTGTTTCCTCTGGGTGCTCCGGTTTCCTCCCACAGACCGAAAATGTATGGGTCAGATGGATTGGCCATGCTAAACTGTCTCTTAGTGTCCAAAGATGTGCTGGTTAGTGCTCTTTCAGAGAGTGCAGGCACGATGGGCTGAATGGCCTCCTTCTGCACTGTAAGGATGCTATTGTTCTATGGTTTCCACAAGCTGTGGACAGGTGATATCGTAATCAAGGGAAGGTGGTGACGTGGTGGTGTAGTGGTATTGTCACTGGACTGGTACTCCAGAGATGCAGGGTAATGTTCTGGGGACCCGGGTTCGAATCCCACCACAGCAGATGGTAAAATTTGAATTCAATAAAAATCTGGATTTGAAAGTCGAATGATGACCGTGAAACCATTGTCGATTGTCGGAAAAACCCATCTGGTTCACTAATGTCCTTTATGGAAGGAAATCTGCCATCCTTGCCTGGCCTGGCCGGCATGTGACTCCAGAGCCACAGCAATGTGGTTGACTCTTACATGCACTGTGAAGCAAGGGGAATCGGGGAGGGGCAATGAATGATGGCATAGCTGCTGATGCCCACATCCCATGAAAGAATAAAACATCAATTTGATAAGTTTCCGTTGTGGTTTGTGTTTTAATGACGAGGCCCCTTTACGGGGTTGTTAATTGGCTAATTTGTTTATTCTTGTTTATTCAGGATAACGAGGCTTGCCCTATCCCGTGTGAGTGTAACTGTTTCAACATCCTGGAAACAACCCATCAGCCACATCGTTACTCAATATCCAACACACACCAGATCCCTCCTTGTCCAGTTGTCCACCCTCTATCGCCCTTCTTCATCCCCACGGCAACCTGTCTGGAGAAGGGCTTGTTTCTACGATTGAAATCCCCTGAATTGATCGCACCCAGAGCTAAACTACGCCACAGACTGAACTCGCATTGAGATAGCGCCTTTCACAACCACCGGATGCCCCAGAGCTCTTTCCAGCCACTTTATCAAATCACCGCCGCTGTGGTCATGCAGCCACTTTGTGCACAGCAAGCTCCCACAAAGCACAATGTCACGATGGTCAGACAGTCCGTCTCTGTGACGTTGGTTGAGGAATAAATATGGTCCAGGACACGAGGTGAATGAACTTTCACTTCTCTCCCAGGCGGTGCCCTGGAATCATTTCTTTCAGCCTGAGTGGACAGATGGGCTGCTAGGATCAGAGGGGCCACTGATCGGGGAGCACTCTCTCAGTACAGGTGCTGGGGTGTAATAATATGTTTATAATTATAAGTTGTTGCTGTTACAGTCTTTAAGTTACATTTATAATTATAATTAAAATATTCTCTTATAAAGTATTTAAATCTGACCTTATCATTTTTAATGGGAGTGATGATGCTGCTATGTCTCACATTCACTCTCACGCACACTCACGCTCGCACACGCTTGCACACGCTCACGCACACACATGCACACATACACGCTTGCACACGCTCGCACACACACGCTCGCACACGCTCACACGCACACATACACGCTTGCACACGCTCGCACACACACACACGCACACGTACACTCAGAGACACACTCAGTCAGACACACTCAGACACTCACTGTCTCACACATACACAGACACTTACTCAGACCCTCTCTCAGACACGTTGACCTCAAAATAAGGAAGCTCATGTCTGGGCCAGACAAGTAACAATGCAGCTGGGAGTCGGGTGATGGAAGTAATGAGAGTGTCTGGGGCCGTGCCATTAACAAAGTCTCTCTCTGAAGGTACAAGCAGAGCTCTCCACCCATTCTCACCAGGATATTATTTCCATGTCAGATGCACAGACCCCTCACCTCTGCACAAAGCTGATGAGTGACAAGCTGATATCCTGGCAGACTATCACGGCACAAAGACCGCAAAGCTCTTTGACATTTTCTGCTTGTAATGTAACAAATGACGGACTCAGATCACAGATGGCAGTAACAGCTGACAGAGAGAGACAGAGGGGATGAGAAGGGAGTGACAGGTTCACAAAATTCACATGAAGAATCATTGCTGCCAACCAGAGCACGATGACAAATTAATTCTGCACAATTTATGAGTGAAAATAATGGAAGGCCTGAGGCTTCAGGAGGGAGGCAGGGGCGTCTGATATTTTGTCAGTGCAGTGAGCATCATAGTCCACTGCAACAGCGCAAAAACATCAGCAATACATCGAGTCATAGAGGTTTACAGCATGGGAACAGGCCCTTCGGCCCAACTTGTCCATGCCGCTCTTTTTTTTAACCCCTAAGCTAGTCCCGATTGCCCGCATTTGGCCCATATCCCTCTATACCCATCTTACCCAAGTAACTGTCTAAATGCTTTTTAAAAGACAAAATTGTACCTGCCTGTAATCACTCCACGGAGGTGAAAGTCCCGTCACCAAGTTACTTTATTTACACCATACATCTGTAAACAACCAGCTCTCCAGTTGCTCCCTGCTGAATGCAGGCTGAGAGTCTGACACACCTGCTTTAAATAGGGAGCATGAGGCTCCCTGGTTTAACCATCAACTAAGACTCATCAGGTATCTCTTTTAGGTACCAACCAAACCAAGACTCATCAGGTAGTTCATACTCTAGCAAGCCAACCTCATTAGCCTGGCTGAATTCATCACACCACCTCTACTGCAACTCCATGCATTTACTCCACTAATCCCCTGACACTAGTAACAATTTAGCATGGTCAATCAACCTAACCAGCACATCTTTGGAGTGTGGGAGGAAAACGGAGCACCTGGAAGAAACCCACGCAGACACAGGGAGAACGTGCAGACTCCACATAGATAGTGAGTGACCCAAGGCTGGAATTGAATCTGGGACTCTGGTGCTGCGAGGCAGCAGTGCTAACCACTGTGCCAGCATGCCGCCCACCTGTCCTATCCTAGCTGTGTCTTCATGTAGCTCAGTGTCAAATCTTGCCTGATTACTGTCCTGTGAAATAGCCTTCGATGTTGGACTGTGTTTGAGGCGCTATGTGAATGATGTGCTTATTCCTGAAGGGTGACTAGGGATAGGAGGAGAGAACGCGGCAGCAACAGTAACGTTGCTTTGCCGACTTGGGTAAGATGGGTATAGAGGGATATGGGCCAAATGCGGGCAATTGGGACTAGCTTAGTGGTAAAAATAAGGGTGGTATGGACAAGGTGGGCCGAAGGGCCTGTTTCCGTGCTGTAAACCTCTCTGACTCTATGTATTGCTGATGTTTGCAATGGACTATGATGCTCACTGCACTGACAAAATATCAGATGCCACTGCCTCCCTCCAGAAGCCTCAGGCCTTCCATTATTTTCACATTCCGCATTCAGAGAAGCTGCAATAAGAAAATGTGGGTGGCCCAAGGTTCCTGCATACTCAACGCCACAGCGAATGGCCAGAACTCCTAAATACACGTCATCGGAGGTATGTGACAGCACTGGAATGGGTGCAGAGGAGATTCACCAGGATGTTGCCTGGGATGGAGAGTTTTAGCTATGAAGAGAGATTGGATTGGGATTGTTTTCCTTGGAGCAGCGCAGACCAAGGGGGGACATGATTGAGATGTATAAAATTATGAGGGGCATAGATAGGAAGAGACTTTTCTCATTTGTGAAAGGATCAATAACTAGGGGGCATAGATTTAAGGTGAGGGGAAGAGGTTTGGAGGGGATGTGAGGAAATACTATTTCACCCAAAAGTGTGGTGGGAGTCTGGAACTCACTGCCTGAAAGGCTGGTGGAGGCAGAGACCCTCGTAACGTTGAAGAAGTATTTAGATGTGCATTTGCGATGCCAAGGCATACGAGGCTGTGGACCAAATGCTGAGAATTGGGATTAGAATAGAACAAAGAACAAAGACCAAAGAACAATACAGCACAGGAACAGGCCCTTCGGCCCTCCAAGCCCGCGCCGCTCCTTGGTCCAAACTAGACCATTCTTTTGTATCCCTCCATTCCCACTCCGTTCATGTGGCTATCTAGATAAGTCTTAAACGTTCCCAGTGTGTCCACCTCCACCACCTTGCCCGGCAGCGCATTCCAGGCCCCCACCACGCTCTGTGTAAAGTACGTCCTTCTGATATCCGTGTTAAACCTCCCCCCCCCCCCCCCCCCCCCCCCCCCCCCCCCGTCACCTTGAACCTCTGACCCCTCGTGAACATAACCACCGACCTGGGGAAAAGCTTCCCACCGTTCACCCTATCTATGCCTTTCATAATTTTATACACCTCTATTAGGTCACCCCTCATCCTCCGTCTTTCCAGTGAGAACAAGGCCAGCATAGTTACGATGGGCCAAATGGCCCATGTTGTAGACTGCTATTTGATTTGACTTGATTTGATTTGATTTATTATTGTCACATGTATTAACATACAGTCAAAAGTATTGTTTCTTGCGCGCTGTGCAGACAAAGCACACCATTCATAGAGAGGGAAAGGAGAGAGTGCAGAATGTAGTGTTACAGTCATAGCTAGGATGTAGAGAAAGATCAACTTAATGCAAGGTAAGTCCATTCAAAAGTCTGACAGCAGCAGGGAAGAAGCTGTACTTGAGTCGGTTGGTACATGATCTCAGACTTTTGTATATTTTTCCCGATGGAAGAAGGTGGAAGAGAGAATGTCCGGGGTGCATGGGGTCCTTAATTATGCCGGCTGCTTTTCCGAGGCAGCGGGAAGTGTAGACAGAGTCAGTGGATGGAAGGCTGGATTGTGTGATGGACTGGACTTCATTAATGACCCTTTGTAGTTTCTTGCGGTCTTGGGCAGAGCAGGAGCCATACCAAGCTGTGATACAGCTGGAAAGAATGCTTTCTATGGTGCGTCTGTAAAAGTTAGTGAGAGTCGTAGCTGACATGCCGAATTCCCTTAGTCTTCTGAGAAAGTAGAGGCGTTGGTGGGCTTTCTTAACTATAGTTAATGTCAGCCCGATAAAAACAGAGCAAACAGTAAGAGGCTTCAGTTTTTTCAGCGTGCTGAGCTGGAGATGTTTACAGTGTCGAACTTTATCCAAATGTCCAATCTCGCTGAATCCGATGTGCCAATTTAAACATGTCTGAGCCATACCATTGTGATGGCTCAGCACTCGACATGCCAAATCTCTGTGAATCAACTACAAACAAAACCATCGGAATGCTGGATTCTACTTCAAGGCCAGTTGACGGTGAGTTCAGAGTTGTCCAGTTCCCTGGTTAAACCACCTCTCCAGGTTTGTGTTCAGCTGAGGGAAATGAATTGCGAGGTAAACGTTTATCTCTTATGTTTCTGCTTTCATTTCACTTCTCTCACGTTTTGCAATGAATTTATTTTCAAAGGAGAAAAGGTGAGATGATGATCAGTCAAGCCCTGATCTCTCGCCATTTATTTATCGTTTTATTCATTCATGGGACATGGGCGTCGCTGGCTGGGCCAGCATTTATTGCCCATCCCTAGTTGCCCTTGGAGGGCAGTTGAGAGTCAACCATATTGCTGTGTCTCTGCAGTCACATGTAGGCCAGACCAGGTAAAGATGGCAGATTTCCTTCCCTAACAGGCATTAGATGGGTTTTTCTGACAATCGACAATGGTTTCATGGTCATCAGTAGATTATTGATTCCAGATTATTTTTATTGAATTCAAATTCCACCACCTGCCGTGGCAGGATTTGAACCTGGGTCCCCAGAACGTTAGCTGAGTTTCTGGATTAATAGTCCAGCGATAATACCACTAGGCCACCGCTTCTCCAGTCGCAAATTAGCCACTCCTCTCTGGACCCTATGGTTAGTTGTCTCAGTGCCATTCTGACCAGTTTTGCTGACTTGTGGAGGGTTCAGCAGTGACGGGCAGTTAGAGGAACATGAGAACATAAGAACATAAGAAATAGGAGCAGGAGTAGGCCATCTAGCCCCTTGAGCCTGCCTCGCCATTCAATAAGATCATGGCTGATCTGATAGTGGTTTAGTTCCACTTACCCGCCCGCTCACCATAACCCTTAATTCCCTTATTGATCAGAAATCTATCTACCTGTGACTTAAACATATTTAACGAGGTAGCCTCCACTGCTTCAATGGGCAGAGAATTCCAGCGATTCACTACCCTCTGAGAGAAGAAGTTCCTCCTCAACTCTGTCCTAAATTGACTCCCCCTTATTTTGAGGCTGTGTCCTCTAGTTCTTGTTTCCTTTCTAAGTGGAAAGAATCTCTCTGCCTCTACCCTGTCTGGCCCCTTCATTATCTTATATGTCTCTATAAGATCTCCCCTCAGCCTTCTAAACTCCAACGAGTACAGGCCCAATCTATTCAATCTCTCCTCATAAGCTAACTCCCTCATCTCCGGTATCAACCTGGTGAACCTTCTCTGTACTCCCTCCAAGGCCAATACATCCTTCCGCAAATAAGGGGACCAAAATTGCACACAGTACTCTAGTTGCGGCCTCACCAGTACCTTGTACAATTGCAGCAAGACCCCCCTGCTTTTATACTCCATCCCCTTCGCGATAAAGGCCAACATTCCATTTGCCTTCTTGATCACCTGCTGCACCTGCAAACTAAGTTTTTGTGATTCATGCACAAGGACCCCCAGGTCCCTCTGCACAGTAGCATGTTGTAATTTTGCACCATTTAAATAATAGTCCATTTTACTATTATTCCTTCCAAAGTGGATAACCTCACACTTGTCAACGTTATCCTCCATCTGCCAGATCCTCGCCCACTCACTTAGCCTATCCAAATCTCTCTGCAGACTTTCCGCATCCTCCACGCAATTCGCTTTCCCACTCATCTTTGTATCATCCGCAAACTTTGTTACCCTACACTCGGTCCCCTCCTCCAGATCGTCTATGTATATGGTAAACAGTTGAGGCCCCAGCACCGATCCCTGCGGCACGCCACTAGTCACCAACTGCCAACCAGAAAAGCACCCATTTATTCCAACTCACTGCTTCCTGTTAGATAGCCAATCCTCAATCCACGCTAACACTTTACCCCCAACTCCGTGTACCCTAATCTTCTGCAGCAACCTTTTGTGAGGCACCTTATCGAACGCCTTCTGGAAACCCAAAAACACCACATCCACCGGTTCCCCTCTGTCAACCGCACTCGTTACATCTTCATAAAAATCCAGTAAATTCGTCAAATATGACTTTCCCTTCATGAATCCCGACTTTCCCTTCATGAATCCCGACTTTCCCATCATGAATCATGAACAGCGATGTTAAACTGCACAGTAAGAGTTTCAGTTTAAATCAACTCCCACTGGCAGGAGGGTTTACCAACCTGTCAGAGGGGGATATCCTTTAAAAATGTATCCATCATTAAAGAGGTGTGAATGATGCCGTTAGCTGCATTGCCCATCAGTGTGAATTTAACCCGAGTTTCTGGGGACGCTGTGTCAGCTGCTGATTCCCAGATCAGATGTCGAATAGCTTTGGGTTGTCATTGGATTGTTTGCTTGCAGAGTGAGATGTTGCAATGTGCCAAATAAGTTTAACATCAATGCAAACGGCAAGGTAGAACGGAGAGTTCAAAGTGTCATTTTACACTTTTAGGAAACAGCTCTTTAATGTTTTCACACAATACAAAAGTGCCCAAATTCAAATACACATCATTGGTTAGAAAGCGCTGAGGTTGTGAAAGTTTTATTTTATTTATTAGTGTCATAAGTAGGCTTACATTATCACAGCGCCAGGGACCTGGGTTCAATTCCTGGCTTGGGTCGCTGTCTGTGCGGAGTTTGCACGTTCTCCCCGTGTCTGCGTGGGTTTCCTCTGGGTGTTCCAGTTTCATCCCACAGTCCAAAGATGTGCGGGTTTGGTGCATTGGCCATGCTAAATTACTCCTTAGTGCCAGGGGGATTAGCAGGGATAATAGGTGGGGTTACATGAATATGGCCTGGGTGGGATAGTTGCCGGTGCAGGCTTGATGGGCTGAGTGGCCTCCTTCTGCACTGTAGGATTCTGTAAGCACAGTAAGAAGTCTCACAACACCAGGTTAAAGTCCAACAGGTTTAACTTCTTACTGTGACTTCTTACTGTGTTTACCCCAGTCCAACGCCGGCATCTCCACATCATGACTACCATCGGATTCTGTAAGTCCAGGGATCTGCTGTATCCACTTTTTAAAGCAGACACTGCCTTGGTTTAAGGTTTTTCCAGAGCCAATACATCCTCCCCTTGGTACTGCAATGAAGTGTCAGTTTAGAGAAAAGGCACTCTTCCAGAGTCTCCGCTGTGGCTCAGTGGCTCACCTGCCTCTGATCCACAAGGTGCTGGCTCTGAGACCCACCACAGTGTTCCAACACAAGCATCAAGGCCGACACTGCAGTGTGATACTGCTGGAGTGCTGCACTGTTGGAGGTGTCAGCTTTCTGGATGAGCCATTAGGCCGAGGCTCTATCTCTCGGCTTGGGGGAGGGTGGAGGTGCAGTCGCTCCTGTGATACTGTTTCGCAGAATTGCTGGTGAGTTCTACCCAGTGTCCTGGGTAATATCTCTGCCCCCATCAACTTACTAAACAAATCTGCTCATTATCACATTGCTGTTTGTGGGAGCTTGCTGTGCACAAATTAGCTGCTGCATTTCCTACATTACAACAGTGGCTACTCTTCAAAAATACTTCATTGTCTGAAAAATCTGGTGGTCGTGATTGCAAATATTATCCTGTCTAAGTGGACAGGATCTCCAAGAAGATCGCGCATATCGACGCAGATGCAAGAAAGCAGTCTGTAACTTGATTTTGTGTCTCTGTGCCCTGTTTGAGAGCAGATTTCCACTCCATCTGACGAAGGAGCAGTGCTCTGAAAGCTAGTGACCTGAGACTGGAACCGAACCCGGGTCTGTGGCGCTGTGGGACAGCTGGGCTAACCACTGTGCCGCCAAAGTCCTTCGAAATAAATCAAAACTTGGGTGAGTTTGCACTAACAATCTCAAGCCCAGCATCAACCAGGGGAAATGGAGTGAATTGAAACAGTTACCGCAATGACTGTGAATGGGAGTGTCCCTTTAACCTCCCGTAACGCCCACAGTGAAATGAACACGCAGCCCATTAAGGTGTGACTGAGTGTGAAGTATCCTTGTAACCCCACACATTTACCCCACGAATCAGAGAATAATAGAATCATAGAATCCCTACAGTGCAGAAGGAGGCCATTCGGCCCATCAAGCCTGCACCGACCACAATCCCACCCAGGCCCTATTCCTGTAATCCCTCATATTTACCGTGCTAATCCCCCGACACTAGTGTTAATTTATCATGGCCAATCAACCTAACCTGCGCATCTTTGGACGGTGGGAGGAAACTGGAGCACCCGGAGGAAACCCACGCAGACGCAGGGAGAATGCAAACTCCACACAGACAGTGACCCGAGGATGGAGTTGAACCCGGGTCCCTGGCACTGTGAGGCAGCAGTGCTAACCACTGTGCTACCGTGCGAGTGACTCCATCCATTAGTCTCCATTTCTGGACACTAATGGGGCAAATTAGCATGGCCAATCCACCTAATTTGCAAATCTTTGGACTGCGGGGGAGGGGGTGGGGAATCGGAGGAAACACATGCAGACACGGGGAGAATGTGCAAACTCCACACAGCAGGGAGTCTAACAACACCAGGTTAAAGTCCAACAGGTTTATTTGGTAGCGAACGCCACTAGCTTTCGGAGCACTGCTCCTTCGTCAGATGGAGTGGAAGTCTGCTCTCAAACAGGGCACAGAGACACAAAATCAAGTTACAGACTGCTTTCTTGCATCTGCGTCGATATGCGCGATCTTCTTGGAGATCCTGTCCCCTTAGACAGTGACCCGAGACTGGAACCGAACCCGGGTCTGTGGCGCTGTGGGACAGCTGGGCTAACCACTGTGCCACCAAAGTCCTTCGAAATAAATCAAAACTTGGGTGAGTTTGCACTAACAATCTCAAGCCCAGCATCAACCAGGGGAAATGGAGTGAATTGAAACAGTTACCGCAATGACTGTGAATGGGAGTGTCCCTTTAACCTCCCGTAACTCCCACAGTGAACAACATAATGACTATAATGAGTTATTTTATCTGCGAGAATGCAGGAGATTAAAATGAACAGCTACACCCACGAACTACAGAGATTAATTGGACGTAAAACACACCTCACTGGGTGTAATTGATTCGGTTGGAGTGCTCAGCCAGTGCGATTGTTAAAACATCCCGACTGTGACACCCACATACACGATTCAAGGCTCAAATATTTCTGCACATTTCTCCACGGATCAGAGCGCGAATCTCTGAGCAGCCTTGGGGAATTTACTGGCTCCCAGTGAGAGTGAAAATCATTGTGGTGAAGACAAAATTATTCAACTTTCCACGCAGCTTAAGATAGTATCTGAGAGTGGATGAAACGTCCCCAGAAGTGGCATTTCCCCCGGTTAATTTTTCACTGCTTTACCGCAACACTGGCCTCGGTTGATTGGATATGAGCTGAGACTCAGCATCTCATTTCTGAGTCGCAACATCATCAAGTCCTGATCAAAATAAATGTCCAACAGGTTTATTTGGTAGCACGAGCTTTCGGAGCGCTGCTCCTTCACTCCACTCACCTGATGAAGGGGCAACGCTCCGAGAGCTCGTGCTACCAGATAAACCTGTTGGACTTTAACCTGGTGCTGTGAGACTTCTTACTGTGCCCACCCCAGTCCAACGCCGACAACTCCATATCACAATAAAGGTGAGAGCGGAACGCAGACAGAGGCCGGAATCTGACCACCGTTCACACCAGTGGGATTTTCCCATCCCGCCGCAGTGAGCGGCAACTTCTCCGACCTCGCTGCAGCGGGAGTGTGGCGTGAACGGCCGGTAAGATCGCGCCCAGGAACTTTCCCTCCCCGTGGACCCCAACCCCATTACAAAATCCCGCTCCCTGCATAATGCAACCCACCCCCCACACTCACCCCCCCCACCCACCCCCCCACACTCACCAGTTTTAACAATCGCACTGGCTGAGCACTCCCCCCACACTCACCGCCCAACCCCCCACACTCACCCCCCCACACTCACCCCCCCCACCCCCCCACACTCACCCCCCACACTCACCCCCCCACACTCACCCCCCCACACTCACCCCCCCCACACTCACCCCCCACACTCACCCCCCCCACACTCACCCCCCCCACACTCACCCCCCCCACCCCCCACACTCACCCCCCCACCCACCCCCCCCAACCCCCACACTCAGTGTCACAAGTAGGCTTACATTAACACTGCAATGAAGTTACTGAGAAAATCTCCTAGCCGCCACACTCAGGCGCCTGTTCGGGTACACTGAGGGAGAATTTAGCATGGCCAATGCATCTAACCAGCACATCTTTCGGACTGTGGGAGGAAACCGGAGCACCCGGAGGAAACCCATGCAGACACGGGGAGAACGTGCAGACTCCACACAGACAGTGATCCGAGCCGGGAATCGAACCCGGGTCCCTGGCACTGTGAGGCAGCAGTGCTAAACCACTGTGCCACTGTTTGACTCTCAACTGCCTTCGGGCAGCTAGAGATGGGTAATAAATGCTGGCCAGCCAGCGACACCCTTGTCCCACGAATAAATAATATATAAAAAAGTTAACTTTTATGTTTGCAAGTGAGTGAGACCGTGTGAATATCGAATGGCAGCGTGTGCATCCTGCTGATTGGAGGATTTACTCTGGCACCGGATTGGCTCATTCTGTCCTGCACTGGCCTGTGCTGCAGCGATGTCATTGGCCGATTTCTCCATCTCGAAGCTCGTCAGCAAGTTCCATGTTTGCCCGCCTCAGGACTCAGGCATCGTAATGTCGACCATCACTCTGACAATCGCAACATTGGCCACCTTTACTCTGAATCTGACAAGAGGTAAGCTTGGATTTCAATTCAGCAATTATTCAAATCGGCGTGTTTTTACAAGTGGAAAAACAGCGATCAGTTTGTGTATTTGTGTGGTTTCGGTGGGAGCAGGTGCTCCAGACAGGTTTCGGAGTCCTCCCCACCCACCTAACTTCAACTCCACCCACTGGTTACCCCTTGGGGGAGGGGAGGGCTCCTTCCTTTCTCTAATTGGGACCTGGTTGCTGAGACCACTTCTTAATTGAAAAGTTTTCAACGTTGGAGAGAGGGCGCTTCGATATGGAGGCAGGGGCGGCACGGTGGCACAGTGCTTAGCACTGCTGCCTCACGGTGCCAGGGTCCCAAGTTCAATTCCAGCTTCGGGTCACTGCCTGTGTGGAGTTTGCACATTCTCCCTGTGTCTGCATGGGTTTCCTCCGGGTGCTCCGGTTTCCTCCCACAGTCCAAAGATCTGCGGGTTAGGTAGATTGGCCATGCTAAATTTCCCCCATAGTGTCCAAAGAAGTGCAGGTTAGGTGGATTGGCCATGCTAAATTTCCCCCATAGTGTCCAAAGAAGTGCAGGTTAGGTGGATTGGCCATGCTAAATTGCCCCTTAGTGTCCAAAGATGTGCAAGTTTTTGGTTATTGTCACATGTATTAGTGTACAGGGAAAGTATTGTTTCTTGCGCGCTATACAGACAAAGCATACCGTACATAGAGAAGGAAAGGAGAGAGTGCAGAATGTTACAGTCATAGCTAGGGTGTAGAGAAAGATCAACTTAATGCAAGGTAAGTCCATTCAAAAGTCTGATGGCAGCAGGGAAAAAGCTGCCCTTGAGTCAGTTGGTACATGACCTCAGACTTTTGTATCTTTTTCCCGACAGAAGAAGGTTTAAGAGAGAATGTCCGGGCTGCGTGGGGTCCTTGATTATGCTTTGCCAAGGCAGCGGGAAGTGTAGACAGAGTCAATGGGTGGGAGGCTGGTTTGAGTGATGGATTGGGCTACATTCACAAACCTTTGTAGTTTCTTGCGGTCTTGGGCAGAGCAGGAGCCATACCAAGCTGTGATACAACCAGAAGGAATGCTTTCTATGGTGCATCTGTAAAGGTTGGCGAGAGTCGTAGCTGGCATGCCAAAGTTCCTCAGTCTTCTGAGAAAGTAGAGGTGTTGGTGGGCTTTCTTAATTATAGTGTCGGCATGGGGGGACAGGACAGGTTGGGAATCTGGACACCTAAAAACCTGAAACTCTTGACCATTTCTACTTCGTTCCCATTGATGTAGACAGGGGCAGGTTAGGGAAATTAGCAGGGTAAATGAGTGTGGTTACGGGAATGAGCGGGGCGGCGGTGTGAGCATGGGTGGGATGCTCTGTTGGAGAGTTGGTGCAGACCCAATGGCCCGAATGGCCTCCTTCTGCACTGTGGGGTTTCTATGATCCGACAATGTAGAGAAATACTCCAGCCAGTTTTCAGTTGCTCTGATAGGATTGTGTGCTGTATGTGTCGCAAAGCTGCTCCCTAAAACTGGGATCAGTCCGGGACTGACCTTTAAGGGGGCCTTGATGAACTTGCTGTTTAATCTGTTTAATCATCCACACCTCCTCCGCTGATCAGAGCAACTTTCGAATGGGGCTGACAGCACGGAAGGGGAAATTCTCGAAACACTATCATAGCAGCTACTCCCAAACAGAGGGCAGCCGAATCTGTGGATTGGTTTGCAATCCACAACAGAAGCAAAGCATTAGGCGAAGGGGGCAGTGCCATTGACAATGTGTTGCCGTTTCTGTGAGCCAAAGGAATGCTTGGGGTGTAATCCAATTTCGTGACTTTTGGCCTTGGAAAATGAGTCAACGATAAGAAAAATGGGAGCATATTTGATGGTAGAATAGGAATTGCAAAGAACAATTATCATCCACAGAGGGAGGCCCCAACAGACCGAGAGAAAGAAAAGCATTTTGAGGCATAATCCTTTAACTGTACATTTTACTGTAATGTGGAGATGCTGGTGTTGGACTGGATTTTACTGTAACCAGACTGTTTGTAGCTGTTTTCAATCTCTGCCATAAAGCAGCATAGAATCCCTACAGTACAGAAGAAGGCCATTCGGCCCATTGAGTCTGTACCGACCACAATCCCACCCAAGCCCTATTCCCATAACCCCACACATTTACCCTGCAAATCCCCCGATGCTAGGTTCAATTTAGCATGGCCAATCAACCTGACCCACAGATCTTTGGGAGCATATTCCTCTTTGCCACTTCACTGTTTGGAGCTCGCAGCCAAAGAAATTCTCATGCCAACGAGGTGTTGGATAGCCGACTACAGACTGTGCGGTCAATGGGTGCAATTTTCCCAAAGTGCCAAGTTCAGACTGAAAGCCGGCGTGTATCTCCCCAGAGTCTCTGGCACTCAGTGCACAGAGACTGGGGCAGCGGGCTGCGCGGGTGGGCGTTGGTGCCATCAGTTTGGCAGAGCGGGGCCTAGCAATGCCGGCTCCACAGATATCGGGGCATCATCTTTAAAGGGTGCCTTGATCTGTGCAAAAACTCCTCCCCCCCACCCCGCCTCAAGGACATGGAGCCCCCACCCTCCCCCCCTTCGCATCGGAGTGACCTTCCCCCACCACGTAAGCATTGGGGCACCTTTCTCTCAGGCAATGCCCTCCCCCTTCCCTACCCTAGGCATTGGGGTGCCCCTGGTTATCAGGCCACTACCCCCCCCCCCCTCACAGACATTGCCTACCCACCCCTCCCACTTCTCCCCCCCCCTCACAAGCATCAGGATGCACCCCCACACATAAGGGAAACCCCTCCAATGGGGCTCCCCGGAGGGGCCACCCCTGGCAGTGCCAACCTGGCGGGAAGGCACATTGAGGGCGGAAATAGTGGTGTTAAGTCCTGTAATGATATTCAAATTTATTATTTCTACCAAAATGCATCACTTCGCATTCATCAAGATTGAACTCCATCTCCCATTTCTTTGCCCAAATTTCCAGCCTATCTATATCCTTCTGTAGCTTCTGACAATGCTCCTCACTATCTGCAAGTCCTGCCAATTTTGTGTCGTCCGCAAACTTACTGATCACCCCAGTTACACCTTCTTCCAGATCGTTTATATAAATCACAAACAGCAGAGGTCCCAATACAGAGTGATGCGCGATATAACACACGAGAGGCTGGATGTACTCGGGAAATAAAGGCTTTTATTGCCAACAATAACAGAGCTACCATATACAGTATACGATCCCAGACTAAAGGGTCACCAGGCAGAGCAGTGACCTTTATACCTCTCCCAGGAGGCGGAGCCGACTGGGGTGTACCATAAGGACTATATTAACAGGTAGAACAGCCCAACCCTAACCCCAACAGTAACATATCTACAGACTCATAGTACTGGCCAGACCATGGCTCAGCACTACCTGGTGGGAACCAACAATGGTTCACCACACAGAGCCCTGCGGAACACCACTAATCACAGGCCTCCAGCTGGAAAAAGACCCTTCCACTACCACCTAGGGGAGGGGCGGGTCTGCCGGGGGGGGCCTGCCTCCCAGGGGGGTCCGATCCCGGGCGGCGGGGGGGGGGATCTGCCAGGGTGGTTAGCGGGGGGGGGGGTCCACGAAGGATGGTCGAGGAGGATGGTGATTTCACAAGGGCAGAGAGGGCTTCGGAGGTTCCCCTGCAGAATAGAAATCCACTTCGGACTTTTATTCTGCAGGTCGCTAAAAGCGCGGATTCGGAATGGGCCAGAAGACGGTAAAGTGGGATTTGGCGGTAGGGTTGGGCGCGCGGTTCATTAAGTCGATTTAAATGCATGCTAATGCACTTAAATCGTCGGGCCACCCGATTCGGGCGCTGGCCGGACCTGCACCCGAATCGGGTCTCAGAAAAGCTCGGAATCCGATGCAGATCGCGGTATAGGCCCGACGCCCAACTTTACCGCGATTTCGCGCCTGTTTCCGGGCGCAAAGTTTTAGTAAAATCGGGCCCTATGACTCCTAACTTTTACAGATGCACCATAGAAAGCATCCTTTCTGGTTGTATCACAGCTTGGTATGGGCTCCTGCTCTGCCCAAGACTGCAAGAAACTACAAAGGGTCGTGAATGTAGCCCAATCCATCACGCAAACCAGCCTCGCATCCGTTGACTCTGTCTACACTTCCCGCTGCCTCGGCAAAGCAGCCAGCATAATCAATGATCCCATGCATCCCGGACATTTTCTCTTCCAACTTCTTCCACCGGGAAAAAGATACAGAAGTCTGAGGTCACGTATCAACCAACTCAAGAACAGCTTCTTTCCTGCTGCTGTCAGACTTTTGAATGGACCTATGTTGCATTAATTTGATCTTTCTGTACACCCTGGCTATGACTGTAACACTACATTCTGCACCCTGTCCTTTCCTTCTCCCCTTTGTACTCTGTGAATGGTATGCTTTGTCTGTATGGAAACTGCACTGTATCCCAATATATGTGACATTAATAAATCAAATCAATGTTCTGGACACCCCCACTGTTGGGAATATCCTTTCTGCATCTACCCTGTCTAGTCCTCTTAGAATTTTATAGGTTTCTGTGAGATCGCCCCCTCATTTTCCTGAACTCAAGTGAATATAATCCTAACCCACTCAATCTTGATCAATTGGGCTAGTAGGCTGACGAATGGCAGATGGAGTTCAACTTAGACAAATGCGAGGTAATGCATTTTGGTAGATTGAACCAGGGCAGGATTTACTCAGTTAATGGTAGGGTGTTGGGGAGAGTTACAGAACAAAGAGATCTAGGGGTACATGTTCATAGCTCCTTAAAAGTGGAGTCACAGGTGGACAGAGTGGTGAAGAAGGCATTCGGCATGCTCGGTTCCATCAGTCAGAACATTGAATACAGGAGTTGGGATGTCTTGTTGAAGTTGTACAAGACATTGGTAAGGCCACACTTGGAATACTGTGTGCAATTCTGGTCACTCTATTATAGAAAGGATATTATTAAACTAGAAAGAGTGCAGAAAAGATTTACTAGGATGGTAACGGGACTTGATGGATTGATTTATAAGGAGAGGCTGAATGGACTGGGACTTTTTTCTCTGGAGTGTAGGAGGCTGAGGGGTGACCTTATAGAGGTCTATAAAATAATGAGGGGCATAGACAAGGTAGATAGTCAATATCTTTTCCCAAATGTAAGGGAGTCTAAAACTAGTGGGCATAGGTTTAAGGTGAGAGGGGAGAGACACAAAGTGTCCAGAGGGGCAATTTTTTCACACAGAGTGATAAGTGTCTGGAACAAGCTGCCAGAGGTAGTAGTAGAGGTGGGTACAATTATATCTTTTAAAAAGCATTTAGACAGTTACATGGGTACGATGGATATAGAGGGATATGGGCCAAATGCGGGCAATTGGGATTAGCTTAGGGGTTTTTTAAAAAAAAGAAAGGCGGCATGGACAAGTTGGGCCGAAGGGCCTGTTTCCATGCTGTAAACCTCTATGACTCTATCTCTCCTCAGACGTCAGTCCCGCCTGCCCAGGAACCAGTCTGGTAAACCCGTACAGCTGAGATGACCTGAATCGAGAGGGTTACATATCCAAAGTGTTTGATTTGGCAGCTTTTCAAACTCACCAGAACCACTATCTCAATACACAAAATAAACACAACGGGGAGTCCACTTAGTGAGCAAATTCCAACCCCAGTCTGACAAGAGAACTATTAATAGACAATGTTTTGATATGTTAGCATAGGTCTGTGAGTATGTGGAAGACGGACAGCTATCCCAGCTTTGCGAGGTTAGAGAATTGCTCAGATCAATCTAAACAAGCTCCTTGAGGTAGACAAGACTCCAGGAAACATAAGGGACAAGGGACGAGAGTGGAGTAGAGAGGAGGACAAAGAACGGGATGTTGGTATTTTTAATAACTTCAATTCTGGCCCCTTGCCTGCCCCGTTTTTCATTGTTTGCAGCCTTGCCTTCAGCTGCCTGCATCCTAAAGTTTGGAATTCCCTTCCTAAATCTCTCTGTCTCTCATTCGCTCTCTCGCCTCTTTTAAGGCGCTCTTCAAAACCTATCACCAAAAGAGAAAATGCTGGAAAATCACAGCAGATCTGGCAGCATCTGCAAGGAGAGAAAAGAGCTGACGTTTCGAGTTCAAATGACCCTTTGTCAGATTGGGTCATCTGGACTCGAAACGTCAGCTCTTTTCTCTCATTACAGATGCTGCCAGACCCGCTGAGATTTTCCAGCATTTTCTCTTTTGGTTTCAGATTCCAGCATCCGCAGTAATTTGCTTTTTTTCTTCAAAAGCTACCCTTTTGACCAAACTTTTAACCCTTATGTGGCTCAGTGTCAGATTATATCTCTTAATGCACTTGTGAAGTGGGAGATTTTATGATATTGAAGGTGCTATATCAATGGAAGTTTTGCACGACCAACCCACCTAACCCGCAGACCTTTGGACTGTGGGAGGAAACTGAAGCACCTGGAGAAAACCCACGCAGACACGGGGAGAATGTGCAAACTCCACACAGACAGTGGCCCAATGCTGGAATTGAACCCGGGTCCCTGGCGCTGTGAGGCAGCAGTGTTTGCCACTGTGCCACCGTGCCGCCCTCGTTGCTGCAACTAGTTAGGATTGGTAATAAAGAACATACGTACATTTCCAAAGATGCAATTATTTATAATTGAATGCTGATCAGCCTCTCTGGTACAGGAAGGGAACAATTTAAATTATTAACTTGTCGTAAATTCATTTTTGAAAATAGAAATTTCAAATTAAAATAAAAGGTTTTTCCCTTTCTGATTCTTTCTCTTTCTGGGCCTGGTGTGACTTAATTTCACCTTTTTAAAAAATCATTTACAAGATGTGGACATCGCTGGCTAGACTAGCATTTGTTACCCATCCCTAATTAACACTTGAGAAGGTGGTGGTGAGCTGTCTTCTTGAACTGCTGCAGCCCCTGAGATCTAGGTGCACCTACAGTGTGGTTAGGGAGAGAGTTCCAAGGATTTCGACCCAGTGACAGTGAAGGAATGGTGATATATTTCCATGATGTGGAGATGCTGGCGTTGGACTGGGGTAAACACAGTAAGAAGTCTTACAACACCAGGTTAAAGTCCAAAAGGTTTATTTGGTATCACAAACTTTCGGAGCGCTGCTCCCTCTTCAGGTGAGTGGAGAGTTCGGTTCACAAACAGAGCATATACAGACAAAGACTCAATCTTATCTTGCAATTGAGTCTTTGTCTATATATGTGGAACATTCCTTGTTCCAGGCCTACCCAAGTCCCCTCTCACAACACCTTTACTGGTACAGTGAAGACTATTTTGGTTTCATGCTCTCATCCAGACCTCAAAAAATTAATCAACTTTGCTTTCATTTTCCACCCCTCCATCACCTTTACCTGGTCCACCTCAGACACTTCCCTTCCCTTCCTTGACCTGTCTGTCTTCATTTCCGGCAATAGACTATCTACCAATAAAAAAAAAATTAGTGTTGAACTTTAACTTGGTGTTGTGAGATATATTTCCAAGTCGGGATGGTGAGTGACTTGTAGGGGAGCTTCCAGGTGGGGGTGTTCCCATGTGACTGCTGCCCTTGTCTTTCTAGATGGTAGTGTTCATGTGTTTGGAAGGTGCTGTCGAAGGAGTCTTGGTGAGTTGCTGCAGTGCATCTTGTAGATGGTACACAAAGCCACTGTGCGATGGTGGTGGAGGCAGTGGTCACAAGTTTGGAAGATGCTGTCGAACTTCCTTCTCTAGTGTTCCTCACTTTCAGTTTCGATCCTTAAATCGCATTGGTTAATGAGATGAACTTTGACCCTGCCCTTTAGCAAGGTCCCACATGACCTATTGTTCCGGCTGTGCTTTTAGCCAACTCCGAGTAACTCACAAGGCTGAAGGGTGAGGGGAACATGTTTCACTGACGGTGTGTGCCATCCCCCACCAGCACCATCCAATCCATTGGGTGGGATTTTGCGGCCTGAAACCATAAAATCCCACCCGAGGTCAATGGACCTTCCCATGGTGCACCCCTCACCCGCTCCGATTCCCAGGGAGGGCGGGACGGTAAAATGTCGGCCATTGTGTTTTCATAGCGCTTCCTTTGTTAAGAGTACGTTTGATATTGCACAAGGTCGGGTGTCTCCCCTGCAGAGAAAGTGGCGTCGCGAGACTGGGTCACTTACTCACAGATTAAAAAGAGACATAATTGATTCATTTTGGGAAATCAACTGGGAAAATGAATGGAATTGATGTTTCCGAATACCAAGGCACAGGCTGCAGTATCCTGAACATTTCCCCCGCTTGTAATCTTGGTGGAAACCCCCTCTACCTATGAGGATGTCAGTGCAGAAGGAGACCATTTGGCCCATCACTGAATGAACCTTATTCAAGACACAGAAAATACATGTCCGTCCCACCATACTGAATCTATCAAGTAACTCTCTGAGCCTCTCAAGGTCTGTGCCTCTCAAAGAGATTTTCCGACACAAACACCTTGAGAGATTTCACAGCAATGATAAAAATGATGTCAAAAATATCACTCTCCTCACCTGCCTTGTACTACTCCCCCCACTGATTGCAATCATTCTCAGCCAAAATAGTACTGGAATGCCCCCAAAGTTTTTCTCGCTCTATCTCTCAATAAAATACAGAACTTCCAGTGATTCCAAATGAATCAAAGTCATATTAAAAATAGAGTATTTAGGTGTAGGTAATTGGTAAATTAGTGACTATTGACACCATGACTGGCTGAGCTGCCAACAACAACGGAAAGGTCACTGAGACACTGCTCTGATGAAGAGTCCTCCAGCCTTCGGAACGTTGGCTCTATTCCCTCTCCACAGATGCTGCCAGACCTGCTGAGATTTTCCAGCATTTTCTGTTTTTGTTTCAGATTCCAGCATCCGCAGCAGCTTGTTTGTATCACTGAGACTATGACTGGCTGTACCATGGATGACCCTGCAATGACCCTTGACGTGGAGATGCCGACGTTGGACTGGGGTAAACACGGTAAGAAGTTTAACAACACCAGGTTAAAGTCCAACAGGTTTATTTGGTAGCAAAAGCCACACAAGCTTTCGGAGCCTTAAGCCCCTTCTTCAGGTGAGTGGGAATTCTGTTCACAAACAGGGCATATAAAGACACAAACTCAATTTACAGCTGCTTTCTTGCATCTTTGTAGAAACTTGATGTCTGTGTCGATATGCGCGATCTTCTTGGAGATCCGCTCCACTTGGAGCCGGCAGTTTGCAGTGTCGATGGCAGTCATGATGTGGAGATGCCGGCATTGGACTGGGGTAAACACAGTAAGAAGTTTAACAACACCAGGTTAAAGTCCAACAGGTTTATTTGGTAGCAAAAGCCACAAGCTTTCGGAGCCTTAAACCCCTTCTTCAGGTGAGAGAGTGGCTCCAAGTGGAGAGGATCTTTAACCTGGTGTTGTTAAACTTCTTACTGTGATGACCCTTGACTCCAGAGCTGGCTGCATCACCAGTGACATCGCAACAGTGATTGATAATATGATTAGCCGCATCATCTATGACGACGCAATGACTCTTGACCCTGCATCGCCAATGATGTCACAATGATTGTTGACATTATGACCGGCCTGTAGTGGCTGGTTGACAATGCCTGGACCTTGCGGTTAAGCTTTGAGTTTGGGACAGGGATGAGTGGTGGAAGATAGAGCCAGCGCAATACTGAAGGCGCACTGCTGTGCTGTTGAAGGTGCCATCTTCAGCTTAGATGTTAAACTGAGGCCCGACCTGCCTTTGGGGGAGGGGGTGGTGGGGGTAGGGGTGTAAGGAAGATCTTAAAACACTGCAATGGACTCTGGTCCTGTGCATACACAATTCTCATTGATTCAGTCCTCTGGGATCAGCCAGAGAATGTCTTCTTCATTTCTGTGTTCTGGGAACAGCGCCCAGATCTACTGAGAGAAAAATGTCCAGTTCATAGAATCCTACAGTGCAGAAGGAGGCTATTCGGCTCATCGAGTCTGCACCAACCACAAAGCCACCCAGGCCCTATCCCCATAACCCCATGCATTTACCCTAGCTAGTCCCTCTGACGCTAAGGGGCTTTTCAGCATGGTCAATCCACCTAACCCGCACATCCTTGGACTCTGGGATGAAATCAGAGCACCCGGAGGAAGCTCACGCAAATAGGGGGAGAACGTGCAAACTCCACACAAACAGTGACCCAAGCTGGGAATCGAATCCAGGTCCCTAGCGCAGATAGTGACCCCAGGCCAGAACCTGGGTCTCTGGGCGCTGTGATGCAGCAGTGCTAACCACCGTGCCACCAGTTTTTGGACAGCTGGACTTTTGATGTCATAACCATCACGCACGGTGTTTAACTCTGGGTATCACACTTAGAGTCATAGAGGTTTCCAGCATGGAAACAGGCCCTTCGGCCCAACTTGTCCATGCTGCCCTTTTTTATTTAAACCCCCTACGCTAGTCCCAAATAGAGGAGGGATGTGAAGGTGTTGGGGAGGGCGCAGGAAAGATTGACAAGATTGGTTCCAAAGATGAGGGATGTCAGTTTTGTGGATAGGTCAGTGAAGATGGGATTGTCCTTAGAGAAGAGAAGATTGAGAGGAGATTTGATAAGGGATGTCCAAAATCATGAGGAGAATGGACAGAGCAGCCAGGGAGAAACTATCACATTTGGCAGAAGGATCACTCACTCGGGGACACTGATTTGAGGTAATTCGCAAAAGAAGCAACAGTGACCCGAGGAAGCCGTTTTCACACCGTGAGTGGTTAGAATCCGGAATTCCCTGCCTGAGGGGGAGGTGGATTCAATCACGGCTTCCAAAAGGGAATTGGGTAAGTACCCAAAAAGAAACATAATTGCCGGGTGAAGGAGGACGTCAGTCGGATCGGTTTACTGGCAAGAAGGCAACGGAGTCGATGCAGGACGATTCCTCGAACAAGACGGTTTATTCAAGTTTGTAAGCAGGGGGGAAGCGCTCACAACCGCTCTCGAGGTACATGAGTTTATGTGAGCTACATTAACATGTTTATAAAAGTTGCATACTCATCCTCCCAACCGCTTACGCAAGCGGCCCTCCTTTCTTCCAACCCCTGCCCAGGCTGACCCTTTACATGGTTCTCTGCTCCTGTGACTAAATTACTCCCACATTGTTCTTCTTTTTGGTATCTTTTCCTGATTTTGAGATAGAATTGTCACATCTGATGACTGGTTTCTCCCCTAACACAATTATGTTGTAATTATGTGGGCGGCAGGGTGGCACAGTGGCTAGCATCGATGCCTCACAGCGCCGGGGACCTGGGTTCAATACCGGCCTTGGGTCACTGTCTGTGTGGGGTCTGCACATTCTCCCCGTGTCTGCGTGGGTTTCCTCCGGGTGCTCCGGTTTCCTCCCACACTCTAAAGATGTGCAGGTTAGGTGGACTGGTCATGCTAAATTGTCCCTTAGTGTCAAGGGAATTAGCAGGGTAAATGGGGTTATGGGGATAGGGCCTGGTGTGTTTGTGGCCGGTGCAGACTTGACGGGCTGAATGGCCTTCTTCTGCACCGTTGGGATTGTATCTCTCCTAACGCTATTAGAGGTCACGCTTAACACTTAACATCTTTTATGTCCCCTCGCATCAGGCTGCTGGGAAAAAAAACGGGGAGTGCGACCAGTTGAATTGCTCTTGCAGAGGGATGGACTGGACACAATGGGCCAAATGGCCTCCTTCTGTGCTGTTGCCATTGGAGTGAGGGGGTCCTAAAGGAGCCATTTGACCTCCACGGCTGCATATGCAAGGGGCTGAAAGCTTGTTGTAAACAAAATCAGACTCAGGTTTCGGACGAATCTCAGGTGTTTCTGTGACATGAAATTGGTCCACTCACCCTGTCCATGTCCAATTTGTACCCTGAAGTTTCCTTCGAGAACAGCGTTCCTCCATCACCAAAGCTGTGCGGTTAGTGTCAGCATTGGCCCAGTTGGTAGCACTCTCGCCTGAATCTCAAGGGTCCAGGTTCGAAGTCCCACTCCAGGGTTTGATTACAAAGCTCATGGCTGATGCTCTGGTGCAGTACTGAGGGAGTGCTGCACTGTCAGAGATACCGTGGGGGTGAGGGGTGGATTCACTGGCCGTTCACGCCGGTGGGATTCTCCGGACCTGCCGGCAATGCACATCCTCCCGTGGGTTTTGCGCTGGCAGGGGCGGGGGTGGCATCCGTGGGAAATCCCATTGACAGCAGAGGGACCAGAAAATCCCGCCCCCGTTGAATAGCGCGCCACCTCCTCCCACCAAGAAACCCATGGCTGGGAGACTGGAGAATTCCCCCCACCGTCTTTAGGATGAAGCATTAAAAGGAGCCTGTGTTTGCTGGTTCAGGTGGATGTTAAAGATCCAATGGTTTTGAAGAGGAGGGGGGCAGTCATCTCCGGTGTCCTGGCCAACATTCATCCCTCAATCAAAATTAAAAACAGACAGATTATCTGCTTATTATCACCTGGCTTCTTGTGGGATCTTGCTGTGCATGAATTGGCTGCTGCATTTCCTTCATTACAACAGTGACTACACCTCACAAAGTTCTTCACTGGCTGTAAGGTGTTCTGGGACATCCAGTGGGTGTGAAGTTATGAGTTGAATGGGTGTAAATTGAGAGAGGTGGATACTCAATGAGACCTTGGAGTCCCCGGGCATCAGTTGCTGAAAGTAAGCGCGCAGGTACAGCAGGCAGTAAAGAAGGCAAATGGTATGTTGGCCTTCATAGCGAGAGGATTCGAGTATAGGGATAGGGATATTTTGCTGCAATTATATAGGGCGTTGGTGAGGCAACACCTGGAGTATTGTGTGCAGTTTTGATGTCCTTATCTGAGGAAGGATGTCCTTGCTATAGAGGGAGTACAGCAAAGGTTTACCAGGTTTGGGATGGAAGGTCTGTCATATGAAGAGAGACTAAGTCGGTTAGGATTATATTCATTAGAGTTTAGAAGAGTGAGGGGGGATCTCATAGAAACTTATAAAATCCTAACAGGGTTAGACAGGGTAGATTCAGAAAAAATGTTCCCAATGGTGGGGGAGTCCAGAACTAGGGGGTCATAGTTTGAGGATAAGGGGTAAACCTTTTAGAACTGAGGTGAGGAGAAATTTCTTCACCCAGAGGGTGGTGAATGTGTGGAATTCACTCCCGCAGAATGTAGTTGAGGCTAAAACGTTGTCTGATTTTAAGAAGAAATTAGATATAGCTCTTGGGGCTAAAGGGATCGAGGGATATGGGGGGAAGGGGGGATCAAGATATTGAATTTGATGATCAGCCATGATCATAATGAGTGGCAGAACAGGCTCGAAGGGCCAAATGGCCTACTCCTGCTTCAAGTTTCTATGTTTCTATGAGAGAGACTATATAAATGCAAGTCTCCCTTCATGTTCCAGCTACTTGGCATGGTTTGTTAGAACTGTGGATGTTACGGTCTCCCCGATGCCTCCTCCTTGGTGAATGGCCAGCCCTGTACTTGCCCCTTCTGCCTCTAATAATGAAAGAAAATCAAGCTGTGACCTTTTAATCTTCAGCCATTACTGATAACCAGCCGAGACATACTGGGAACGGATCCAAGAATCCATTTAATGTTTCTCACAACCTTTTAAAACATGAGAAGCTGTAAGTACTACAGCCTTGGAAAAGCAAATTAATTGATTTTACTTTTAAACAGATAAAGACATAATCCTTTCTTCCCAATTTCCAGGAGTGAGATTCTGACTGTACTGGAACAGAAGTTGCTGATAATTGTAATGAGATAATTCTATATAATTAATCATCCTTCCCAGTGACAGTCACTTTGCAAAGTAATGTCATTGCCAGAAAATGTAGCCAGAATAAATCCTGATTACTGACTGTTAAATAGTAATTGTCTACTTTTCTCCTCAGTAACAGAATCGCTTCTGCCTCCCAACACATCCGAGTAAGTTGTATTATCAACAGGATCCCCAAAACATCATCTGCCGTTCCAGTCAGTCTTTTAGCCCTCCCAAGTGTTCTGATACTTACTTGCATCAAAAGCACCACTAAACCGGATTGAATCCCAATGGAAGTGTGGAAATAGCCTAGTGGTATTATTGTGAGACTACTAATCTAGAAACTCAGTTAATGCTCTTGCGACACGGGTTCGAATCCCGCCATGGCAGACGGTGGAATTTGAATTCAATAAAAATCCAGAATTAAGTATCAATTAATGCAGCCTCCCATCCATTGACTCTGTCTACACTTCCCGCTGCCTCGGAAAAGCAGCCGGCATAATTAAGGACCCCCACGCACTCCAGAAATTCTCTCTTCTATCTTCTTCCGTCGGGAAAAGGAGCAGTCATGTGAGAACATGATGATGCGGGATATAAAAGATGTCACTTGGTGGGAACGTGGGTGTTATCCCTGGGAGTGTGTGCAGAGCTACTAAGCGAGTCAATAAACGACATCCAGAAAAGTCCAGCTGTCCGCGCCCCGCTTCCGCTGCGAGCGAGGACGGAGAATGTGGCGCTCAGCCGAATCTCCGTTCACTGCAGCGGGACTGGAGAATCCTGCCGGCGTTGTGAATGGCTGGGAAAATCCGGCCTATGCTTTGTTGAAATATGGGCGTCGCCGGCTAGTCCAGTTAGGGAACTGGGTTCGATTCTCGGCCTTGGGTCACTGTCTGTGCGGAGTCTGCACGTTCTCCCCGTGTCTGCGTGGGTTTCCTCCGGGTGCTCCAGTTTCCTCCCACAGTCTGAAAGACGTGCTGGTTAGGCGCATTGGCCGTGCTAAATTCCCCCTCAGTGTACCCGAACAGGCACCGGAGTGTGGTGACGAGGGGATTTTCACAGTAACTTTATTGCAGTGTTAATGTAAGCCTTGTGACTAATAAACTTAAAACTTTATTTATAGAGTCATAGAGTCATAGAGGTTTACAGCATGGAAACAGGCCCTTCGGCCCAACTTGTCCATGCTGCCCTTTTTTAAAATTCCTAAGCTAGCCCCAATTGCCCGCATTTGGCCCATATCCCTCTTTACCCATCTTACCCATGTAACTGTCTAAGTGCTTTTTAAAAGACAAAATTGTATCCGCCTCTACTACTACCTCTGGCAGCTTGTTCCAGACACTCACCACCCTCTGTGTGAAAAACAATTGTCCCTCTGGACCCTTTTGTATCTCTCTCTTCTCACCTTAAACCTATGCCCTCTAGTTTTAGACTCCTCTACCTTTGGGAAAAGATGTTGACTATCTACCGACTGGGATTATTCTTCCCAGGTCTGGATGGTGAGTGACTTGAAGGCAACATGACCTATGCAAGTGTTATTATTGCACTTTCTGTATTGAACATTTGGAAGTGTCTGTAACGTTCTTTTGATTGTCTTGAAGCATTTCAGATTGCAACATGGCTTTGTGTAGAAATTATTGCACGTCCTGTGGTGGCCATTTTGAAATGTTTTATAATATCCTTTCAGATATTTTACAAATAAAGTATATTTTTGCAAAGTTAGAAGAAAGAAAGAGAACTTGCAGGTAGGGGTGTTCCCACGGTCCTGAAACCACGGGAACTGCAGCGGTTCAAGAAGGCGGCTCACCACTATCTTCTCAAGGACGATTCGCGATGGGGAATGAATGCTGGCCTAGCCAGCAACACCCACAGAATGAATATAAATATTGAAAAAAACTCCTTCAAACCTTCCTGTTTGACTAAATATTTGTTCTCCTGTCTGAATATCTCCTTAGGTGACTCAGTAAAAGTGTTGCTTCCGTGAAGCGGTTAGCACTGCCTCCTCACAACGCCAGGGACCCGGGTTCGATTCCCGGCTCGGGTCACTGCCTGTGCGGAGTTTGCACGTCCTCCCCGTGTCTGCGTGGGTTTCCCCCGGGTGCTCCGGTTTCCTCCCACAGTCCAAAGAAGTGCGGGTTAGATGGATTGGCCGTGTTAAATTGCCCCTCAGTGTCAGGGGGATTAGCTGGGGTAAATGTATGCGTTATGGGGATAGGACCTGGGTGGGATAGTGGGCGGTGCAGACTCAATGGGCCAAATGGCCTCTTTCTGTACTGTAGGGATTCTATGATAAGCGCATGGGAACGGTTAGCAAGGTTGAAGACTCTATACAAATGTAAGCAGTTGAAAGTATGAGGGCAGCTGTTCCAAAAAGGGAACAGATGTCTTACATAATCTTCAGAGAAGGAGTAATTGTTCCAGTTTATGTTTTGGTCGTGTTTATGTGATCTGATTCTTCTGTGGTGAAAACCACAGACAGTGTCCTGTGGTTATTGATTGCTGATGCCCAGCGCTGCAGAATTCTCGAATGTTGGTTTAATTAATAAGCTTTCAGCCTGGCACGCTTTCAGATTGATCGTCCTGTGCTCAGGACACCTCATCGTGTTTCCGGTTACTTCCATGGCTGCATCACCGCGAGGGGACCAGGAGCACGGCGGTAAAGCTTGATAGATGTCACAAGTGACACACATGTAGCAGCATGGTGCTACATTGGTTAGCACTGCTGCCTCACAGCGCAAGGGCCCTGGGTTCGATTCCCGGCTTGGGTCACTGTGCGGAGTCTACACATTCTCCCCGCGTCTGCACGGGTTTTCCTCCGGATGCTCCGGTTTCCTCCCACAGTCCAAAAGCCGTGCTGGTTAGGGTGCATTGGCCGTGCTAAATTCTCCCTCAGTGTACCCGAACAGGTGCCGGAGTGTGGCAACTGGGGGATTTTCACAATAACTTCATTGCAGTGTTAATGTAAGCCTACTTGTGACATTAATAAATAAACTTTAAACTTAAACTGTAGTGTGTGCAGTCATGTCCAAAAATTCTCAAACCCCCTCCTCATCACTTACTGCCTGGATCTATTCATTCCTGTAATATATTTGAATATATTTGTAATATATTTGATAACCTTACTGAGTTGCCTCCTTTGCTGGGGAGGTGATGGCCTTGTGGTATTATCGCTGGACTATTAATCCAGAAACTCAGCTAATGTTCTGGGGACCCGGGTTCGAATCCCGCCACGGCAGGTGGAGGAATTTGAATTCAATAAAAAATATCTGGAATTAAGAATCTACTGATGACCATGAAAGCATTGTCGATTGTCAGAAAAACCCATCTGGTTCACTAATGTCCTTGAGAGAAGGAAATCTGCCGTCCTTACCTGGCCTGGCCTACATGTGACTCCAGAGCCACAGTACTATGGTTGACTCTGAACAAGGGCAACCAGGGATGGGCAATGAATGCTAGCCAGCCATGGGGACCATGCTTACTGGGGACCCATATCCTGGGCGGTGTGTACGATGATACAAGATGGTGAACAAAACACTCTAGTTTCACCTTGGTAAAGTTTTGGAGCAAAAATCACAAAGCCTTCAAATTTTCCAATCATGTGGCAGATCAGATGATGTAAAACCAGGATGAAGTATGAGCGGTGGTGACTTCTTGCAAGCTGTGCCCAGCATACCCCCTCTCACTCTCCACTTTACCCTCGTTCTATGCTTCTAATGACTGTAACACTACATTCTGCACTCTCTCTTTTCCTTCTCTATGAACGGTATGCTCTGTCTGTTTAGCGCACAGGAATCAATACTTTTCACTGTATCTCAATACATGTGATAATAATAAATCAAAACAAATCAAAAAAATTATCTCATTACAATTATCGGCAGTTTCTGTTCCAGCACAGTCACAGTAAGAAGTCTCACAACACCAGGTTAAAGTCCAACGGGTTTATTTGGAATCACGAGCTTTCAGAGAGCTGATGAAGGAGCAGCGTTCCAAAAGCTTGTGATTCCAAATAAACCCTGTTGGACTTTAACCTGGTGTTGTGAGACTTCTTACTGTGTCCACCCCAGTCCAACGCCGGCATCTCCACATCATGAACAGTACAGTCAGGCATCCCCTAGAATCTCACCTCTGGAATTTGGGAAGCAAGGATTATGTCTATTGCCCAATTACACACCAGATTTCTTCAGTGCCTGTCTCACCCACTGTTCTGACACAGGCTGGGTGGAATCCAGGCAATGTAGCTCTCTCCGAGGCCCAGGGTCACAGAGTCAGAGATTCGGACTGAAGGAAACTCCTCCATTCTGACAACACTGACTGTCGGGAAGCAGGTAAGTTTCAAGGTCCCATTGGGTTCGATTCCTGGCTTGGGTCACTGTCTGTGTGGAGTTTGAACATTCTACCCATGCCTCCGGGTGCTCCGGTTTCCTCCTACACTCTAAAGATGAGCGGGATATGTGGATTGGCTATGCTAAATTGCCCCTTAGTGTCACAGGGCCGAGCTAGGGTAAATGCATGGGGTTACAGGGATAGGGTTTTGGTGGGATTGTGGTTGGTGCAGACCCGATGGCTGAATGGCCTCCTTCTGCACTGTAGGGATTCTATGAATCTTTAAAGTGACGGGTCAGGAGGAAGGTAAATGGATTTGGGGAGGGTTAGGCGTCAGATATCAGGGCGGGTGTTCAGATATTGGGGAGCAGGGAGGTTGAACTTTGGGGGGTGGGTGAGTGGGGTCAGGCCTTTGTTGGGGACAAAATCGGACCTTGGGGGATATGGGGGTGGTCGGTTGAGTGGGGGGTTGGACCTCGGGTTGAGGGGGGGGTTTGGACTTCGGAGGGGAGTGGTTAGAGGTTGAATGGCGGCAGCTGGTTGATCGAGGGGTGGGGGGATTGGTGTTGGTTGGAAAGAACGGGGATGGAAAGGGGTGTGTCCGGTCATGTTGGGGGTGTGAGTCAGGCCGGAAGTTGTGGAGGCGCTGGGGGAAGCTGAGCTTGTGCGGTGGGTTGTAGGGTTGATTCAAGCTGGGGGGTGGGGGTTGTCGGGTTGCGTGGGGGGGAGGGGTTGTGTCTGCGAGAGGGGTGGAGGGCAGAATGGTGAGGAGTGTTCAAAGTTCCTTAGACACCTTCCAAACCCATGACCACTTCCATCTAGAAACAAAGGGCAGCAGATACATAGGAACACCACCACCTGCAAGTTCCCCTCCAAGCCACTCAGCATCCTGGCTTGGAAATATATCACTGTTCCTTTGCAGTCACTGGGTCAAAATCATGGAATTCCCTCCCTAACGGCATTGTGGGTCAACCCACGGAACATGGACTGCGGCGATTCAAGAAGGCAGCTCACCACCACCTTCTCAAGGACAACTAGGGATGGGCAATAAATGCTGATGTGGAGATGCCGGCGTTGGACTGGGGTAAACACAGTAAGAAGTTTAACAACACCAGGTTAAAGTCCACCTGAAGAAGGGGCTTGGAGCTCCGAAAGCTTGTGTGGCTTTTGCTACCAAATAAACCTGTTGGACTTTAACCTGGTGTTGTTAGACTTCTTACAATAAATGCTGGCCCGCCAGCGACGCCCATGTCCCAACAATGAATTTTTAAAAATCCCTTGTGGAAGGGTGTTGGGGAACATCCTGAGTGGAGTTCACTATGGGAGTTGGGGTGTCCGCTGTGGGTTTTGGGTGTGGGGTGTGTCCTGTGGAGGTGTCAGTCTGATTGTTTCCAAAAATTACCCAGAAATTAGGAGAGTGTTTCACTCGAACTTTTTTTGAGTATTTCAGGGTTGGAAATCGGGTCTGACCTGTTTCAGGAGCACGACCTGTGACTCGGACAAAGCACACGCACCTCACCCCTTCCGACTGCACCCCACCCAGCAAGCTGGGCTCACCAACCCAACGCGTCAACGCTCGATTCAGTCATTCAGACTGAGCTGCTCCGAGGGCAATGGAAGCCGGCGGGTGGGGAGGGGGTGCGTTCATAGGCCTCAGGAATACCACTGAAGAGGAACACGTTGGGGCGGCACGGTGGCACAGTGGTTAGCACTGCTGCCTCACAGCGCCAAGGAACCGGGTTCGATTCCCGGCTTGGGTCACTGTCTGTGCGGAGTCTGCACATTCTCCCCGCGTCTGCGCGGGTTTCCTCCGGGTGCTCCGGTTTCCTCCCACACTCCGAAAGACGTGCTGGTTAGAATCATAGAATCATAGAAACCCTACAGTGCAGAAGGAGGCCATTCGGCCCATCGAGTCTGCACCGACCACAATCCCACCCAGGCCCTACCCCCACATATTTACCCGCTAATCCCTCTAACCTACGCACCTCAGGACTCCAAGGGGCAATTTTTAACCTGGCCAATCAACCTAACCTGCACATCTTTGGACTGTGGGAGGAAACCGGAGCACCCGGAGGAAACCCACGCAGACACGAGGAGAATGTGCAAACCCCACACAGACAGTGACCCGAGCTGGGAATCGAACCCGGGACCCTGGAGCTGTGAAGCAGCAGTGCTAACCACTGTGCTACCGTGCCGCCCTAAGGTGGATTAGGGATTAGGTGGATTGGCCGTGCTAAATTCTCCCTCAGTGTACGCGAACAGGCGCCGGAGTGTGGTGACTAGGGGATTCTCACAGTAACTTCGTCGCAGTGTTAATGTAAGCCTACTTGTGACACTAATAAACAAACTTTAACCTTAAATGGGTGACCCCTAATTTTTAAACAGTGACGACGATCTAATTAAATATGGCGCAGGCTTGGTGGGCCGAATGGCCTCCTCCAGCTCCTGTTTCTCATGTTTTCTCAAGCAGAGGCACTCTCTAGTTTTCCATTCAGAGACAGCCAGCCCTTACACACTGTTTCTCTCTCACACACCGTGACAATTTTATGATCTTTTAAAGTTTGCAGTGTGGATTTGTAATCATTCCTTAAGTACATTGGAAAAACATTATTGTAACTCGTAATTTATTTTAATAGTTCATTTATAATCCTCTATGAACCACTGATGCTTTCTTTCACATCTGCTGCATGATAGTTCACTCGAACGCTCGGTGCTTGTGTGGGACGCCTGCCAAGGTATGCTGAGAATGGCTTTGTGTGACGGATTTGATTAGCTCCAGCCCGGAATCTGCAGAATAAATCACCCATTCTGTGAATTAGCCGGGACAAAGGGCTGGATTGCAGCAAGATCAGCAGGCAATGGATTTTATTTTCGAACAAACCGACGGGTTTTGAAGAGCAGCGATGAAGCGATTAGAAAGGAAATTATCACTGGCCCCAACAGTGACGTGGGAGAAAGAGGACATCTGTGTCTCGACCGCCCTTCTCACCACCTCAGGACGTCCCAAAGCGCTTTACAGCGAATGGCAGACTGTTGAAGCGTGGTCACTGTTGTCATGTCGTGAACAAGGCGGCCAATTTGTGCACAGCAAGATCCCACGAAGAGTAAGGTTATCATCAGGGGTATGGACAGGGTGAGTTAAAGTAAAGTCAACTTGATTTATTATTCACAAGTAAGGCTTACATTAACACTGCAATGAAGTTATTGCGAAATTCCCCTAGTCGCTACACTCCGGCGCCTGTTCGGGTCAATGCACCCTAACCAGCACGTCTTTCAGACCGTGGGAGGAAACCGGAGCACCCGGAGGAAACCCACGCAGATACGGGGAGAATGTGCAGAATTTGCACAGACAGTGACCCAAGCCAGGAATCGAACCCAGGACCCTGGCGCTGTGAGGCAGCAGTGCTAACCACCGTGCCACCCAGCTCGTGTGACTGTAGTGGTAGATATTTCCGGGGTGGACTCGGTGGGCCGAAGGGCCTTTTCCGTGACTCTATGGGTGGGATTTTCCGGCCACGCTCACCCCAAAAAAATCTGCCTGAGGTCAACGGGCCTCTGCAGGGTCCCCCCCCCCCCCCCCCTGCCCGCTACGATTCCCGTGGCGGGAGGGACGGAAAAATTCCACCCAATGACTCTGTGGGCAGAGACTTTATTAGCAGCAATGCCAGGATAAATATTGTCCTGGAGACAGGGATAACTAATCACCATGGGAGGGCGGATGGGGCCTCAGTTTAGCCTTTCGTCCAAAATACGGCACCTGAGACAGTGCAGCACTCTCTCAGTACCGCACTGGGAGTGCCAGCCTGGATTGTGTGTTCAAGCCTCTAGGCTGGGGCTTGAACTCATGATCCTCTGACCCCAGGGGCAAGAGAGCTACCCAATGGGCCATGGTCAAAGTGACCTTTGAAGGCCTTGCACTGGGTGGACCATCAGTACATTTCACTACAAAGGAAGGCCCTCCCCTCAATCGTCACTCATTTAACCGCTGATGAAAACTGTTCCTCCTTTAATCAAACTTTCCAGGCCTTTGATTCAAATGTTCCCTGTTGACTGAAAGAAGATATCATCCCTCCTGTCTCTGGCCATCAGCCAGGGGCAGGGTTTTTGCCTCGATATGGGGACAGGGACGGAGGCTGGCGGGTGCATAATTTTGTGCCGTCGGTTAATGTGCCACTTTGGTGGCACCATCCCGCTCCTGGTCCATTTTCCCAGAGGCTGGGTCAGGGTGGAATGGGTAACTTGTTCCAATAACCGCAAGGCCAATTCAGGCCATGGGTCAGATAATGACTGGAATTTCCAAGTGGGCTTATAGATTCCCTGTGGCTTTGAGATGAAAGTGGCCAACTCGAGGCAGCCCCTCGGGGTGGACGGTGGGTGGGGAGACTAGGTCTCCACGCTGCATCCCTACACCACCCCTCTCCATCCCCAACACCACCCCCCCCCCCACCCACCCCCCCCCCCCCCTCCCCCCCCACCACCCCTCCATGCCTGACCATCCTGTCCAGCAGCTTTTCTTTGCACAGAGTTTTCAATAGTTGATAAAGGAGCATCTCAAACTGGAGGCAGCGTCTCTCTCTCTGACCCAGCTATAGCTCCCTCTGTGCAGTACGTGGGCCTTGCACTGACCCTCCCGCTCAGACAGCTTGCTGCATCAATGGTGGATTTACACTTCATTGGGCCCTGCGCTCACCTTCATTTCTGGGCTCCCCCAACTACCTTCACCCCTCACACTCCCCCTCACACTCCCCCTCACACTCCCCCTCACACTCTCCCTCACACTCTCCCTCACACTCTCCCCCCCACCCTCTCACATTCTCTCCCCCACCTCCTCACACTCTCCCTCCCCTCACTCCTTCACACTCTCCCTCCCTCCACCCCCTCAGACTCTCCCCCCAACCCCCTCGCACTCTCCCTCCACCCACCCCCTCACACTCTCCCCCCACCCCCTCACACTCTCCCACCCCCCACCCCTTCACACTCTCCCACCCCCCACTCCTTCACACTCTCCCCCCCACCCCTTCACACTCTCCCACCCCCCACTCCTTCACACTCTCCCCCCCACCCCTTCACACTCTCCCACCCCCCACTCCTTCACACTCTCCCCCCCACCCCTTCACACTCTCCCTCCCCCCACCCCCCACACTCACCATGCCTGGTTTCCTCTGCCCGTTCTGCTGCCTCGCCTGTTGCCCATCCGCTGAATTGGTTGTCAGGAGCCCAATGCCTTTGCTGAGGTATGCTGCCTCACCCTCGAGGCCTTGCTGCCTCTCCCTTGGGGCCTTGCTGCCTCTCCCTCGGGGCCTGGTTGTCTCTCCCTTGGGGCCTTGTTGTCTCTACCTCGGGGCCTCGTTGTCTCTCCCTCGGGACCTTGCTGAATCTCCCTCGGGGCCTTGCCACCACTCCCTCGGGGCCTTTCTGCCTCTCCCTCGGGGCCTTGTCGCCTCTCCCTTGGTGCCTTGCTGCCTCTCCCTCGAGGCCTTGCCACCTCTCCCTCGGGGCCTTGCCGCCTCTCCCTTGGGGCCTGGATGTCTCTCCCTCGGGGCCTCACTGTCTCTCCCTCGGGGCCTTGCTGCCTCTCCCTCGGAGCCTTGTTGCCTCTCCCTCGGGGTCTTGCTGACTCTCCCTCGGGGCCTGGTTGTCTCTCACTCGGGGCCTGGTTGTCTCTCCCTCGGGGCCTTGTTGCCTCTCCCTCGGGGCCTTGTTGCCTCTCCCTCGGGGCCTGGTTGTCTCTCCCTCGGGGCCTCACTGTCTCTCCCTCGGGGCCTTGCTGCCTCTCCCTTGGGGCCTGGTTGTCTCTCCCTCGGGGCCTCGCTGTCTCTCCCTCGGGGCCTTGCTGCCTCTCCCTCGGAGCCTTGTTGCCTCTCCCTCGGGGCCTTGCCGCCTCTCCCTTGGGGCCTGGTTGTCTCTCCCTCGGGGCCTCGCTGTCTCTCCCTCGGGGCCTTGCTGCCTCTCCCTCGGAGCCTTGTTGCCTCTCCCTCGGGGTCTTGCTGACTCTCCCTCGGGGCCTGGTTGTCTCTCCCTCGGGGCCTGGTTGCCTCTCCCTCGGGGCCTCGCCTGTCACTGGAGTCCAGCCCATTGAATTTTCCTTCTTGGTAACCATAACTTACCTTCCCGCCCAATCACAGGCTGATTCCTCCCTCCATTTGCTGCTGATAGGCTCAAACTAGTGAGGGAGGGAGGCATTAGCGATGATCGGATGAGCTGCCCCCCTCCCCCTCCCCCGCCCAGCCCCGTCACTCAGGGCCCTGTCCCTGGGCACAGTGGGTATCATTGCAAATCCACCGCTGTTTGCCATCCTTAACTGGATGATTTACACGACCTTATGGCCACTTATTGACTAATCCAGGTGAAAACATTGCCTGGTGCTTGCTTCAGACTCTGTGCTGGGTCGGGAACCACATTTGATCCCAATGTCCGATTCCCAAAATCCAAAACCCCAAATCCTGCCCCAGGTATCAGAGCAGAGTGGGACGTGGTTGTAAGGCTGGAGTTTCAATGGGAAATCAAGCCCTTGTCAATACAGCAACAGCGCTCAGTGAATCTCATCCGCAACGTGTAATGGAGCACAGCAATTCTGGAGGAAAGCTCATCGCCACCTTCTCAAGAATCACCTTGGATCGGACAATAAATGTCCACATCTCAGGGGGTGAATTGTACAAAAATAAATTCTTTCCATGTTTCCAACACCTTAGATCCGTTCAGTCTCAGGAAAATCCCAAAAACTTCATATCCAAGGAGTTACACTCGAAGCTCAGTCACTGATGAGCAAACGCGGCATCAATTTACACACAGCAGATGGAATGAACAGGTAGATATTCCTTATCTTGTTGCTGGGCAGATGTTAAGCGGGGACGCGGGGAAGAACGTTCTTTGCTCTTCTTTGGAAGGCTTTAACATCCAACCTGCCAGTCCCTCACCCCTCACCTCAGCACGGCACTGAATAACCAGCTCCGAGAATGGGCTTGAACTTCGACACTGCCCGAGACAAGAGGGAAGGCAGCAACATTGAGATAAATAAACTGCCCAAACACTCCACGTACGTCAGGCTTTTCATTCCCGGGATCATTCTTGTGAGCCCTTCCCCGGACCCTCTCCAAGGCCGGCACATCCTTCCTTAGATAAAGGAGCAGAGAGGGGTAAGGGTTTAGGGGAAGAATTCCGGAGCATGGGCCCTTGGCAGCTAAAGGCATGACTTCTATTGGCAGAGCAATTAAAGATGCCTGAGGGTCATTGTTGGCAGTTGGCTGATTCTGCAGATTTCATTCACACCTTTAACATTCCCCCCACAGAGCAGATTGTCAAAACTGACAACACGACTGGTCTGCAAATCCTAAACTCATGCTAATTATCACACAGTAAGAAGTCTCACAACACCAGGTTAAAGTCCTCCACATCATGATTATCACACCCAACAGGGATCGATTCAGATCTTACCAATTGTTGAAATCTTATCTGTGTAGATGTGTCGTTGCTGGATGCTGGTTATAATGTAAACCATGGCCCATAGTCCAGGCTGACGGTCCTGATACAGTTCCGCCAGAGTGCTGCACTGTTTGAGGTGCCGTTTATTAGATAGAGGATAACATGTTTGCCCTAAAGATTTGTACGGCTATTGTTTTGAAGGGAGCAGTGGGGAGTTCTCCCTCTCTGGGCCAATCTTTATCCCTCAACTAACATCACTGCAACAGACTAGCCTGTCATAGAATCATAGAATCCCTACAGTACAGAAGGAGGCCATTCAGCCCATCGAGTCTGTACTGACCACAATCCCACACAGGCCCTATTCCCGTAACCCTCATTTATCCTACTAACCCTCCTGACACTAGGGTCAATTTAGCACGGCCAATGCACCTAACCCACACATCTTTGGACTGTGGGAGGAAACCGGAGCATCCGGAGGAAACCCACGCAGACACGGGGAGAACATGCAGACTCCACACAGACAGTGACCCGAGGCCGCAATTGAAGCTGGGTCTCTGGGCACTGTGAGGCAGCGGTGCTAACCATTGTGCCACCTTGCTGCCCTATCATTGCTGTTTGTGGGAGCTTGCAATGCACTAATTTGCTGCGGCATTTTTGACATTATGAAGTGACTACTGTTCTAACAATACTCAATTAGCTGTTCAAGCACTTTGGGACTGATGACTTCAAGAAGAAATTAGATATAGATCTTGGGGCTAAAGGGATGTGGGAGGAAGGGGGGGATCAGGATATTGAATTCGATGATCAGCCATGATCAAAATGAATGGCGGAGCAAGCTCGAAGGGCTGAATGGCCTACTCCTGCTTCTAGTTTCTATGAAGTGATAAAAGGCGCTATAGAAATTCAAATCTTTCTTTCTTCAATCGCAATGATCAGTCTCTAATCAGTCTTCAGGAGAGCCAGACATGAGGTGAGCAAAGTCCCCAATGGGGGAGAGCTTCTGGGACCATAGGTCCAGTCACCTGTTCCTCTCTACTACCCCCCACTAACACGCCAGCTCTCAAATTCCTGGTGCGCTGAAATCCCAAAACGTCATTTTTGGAGATATTGGGGCAGAGGGGTAGGATATAAGGAGTGTTTTAAAGGAGGCGCAGAGGTTTAGCGAGGGACTTCTAGAACTAACAGACCATTTAACCAAGTACATAAAGTTTAAAGTTTATTTATTAGTATCGCAAATAGACTTACATTAACACTGCAATGAAGTTAGTGTGAAAATCCCCAAGTCGCCGCAATCCGGCACCTGTTCGAGTACACTGAAGGAGAACTTAGCACGGCCAATGCACCTAACCAGCACGTCTTTCAGACTGTGGGAGGAAACCGGAGCACCTAGAGGAAACTCACGCAGATATGGGGAGAACATGCAGACTCTGCACAGACTGTCACCCAGGGACGGAATCGAACCCGGGTCCCTGGCACTGTGAGGCAGCAGTGCTACCCACTGTGCCACCGTGCCGCCCATCAGAGAAGGTCTGATATTGGCTTGCCAAATACTGGAGTGCCAAAAGATGGGGTAGGCCATCCCAAAAAAAGAGGCGATGTGGGATACTCACCAGCCCTCCAACCCTGCCGAGACCCCTGTCACCTCCACAATATTCCGCCCGTGATCTTTAACCAAGTTCCCTGGAGGGTTAACCTTCTTAATCTAAGACTTTGACTCATCCAGCCCTCAGGCGCTGAATCATCTCAATGAAATAGCCACCGTTTTATCATTGCTTTGTCTTTATACAGTCTCAGCACCCTCTTACCTGAGTGAGATGAAACTCTTACCAAATGCACAGATGTTACCTTAATTACATCAATCTCACTTCACACCCTGTCTGGATGAATGCTTTGTGAGGGGGTTTCACTTGTTGGACTAACAGCCAAAACTGACATTTATAAGGTGCCTTCAAAATAGTAAAACCTTGTGGAGCTTGTAATAAAAGAAAATATTGATACTGAGACACAGAGTGAGGTAAGCAGAGTTTGCACATTGTCCCACGCAGACACGGGGAGAACGTGCAGACTCCGCACAGACAGTGCCTCGAGTCGAGAATGGAACCCGGGTCCTTGGCGCTGTGAGGCAGCAGCACCTTGCAAGCTACAAACTTGAACTATTGGATGCATCGTATGTCACTGATTTATCTTTTCTGCAAGGTTTTTTTAAAACCACTTCAAACAGCACAATCAAAGCTAAAGCAATATTTCTGACAAGGGGCCAGTTGTTAATGAGTTTTTTGTTCTGGTTGCAAATGTGCATCAAAAAACTATCTCCGTCAATGTTGGACACGAGGCATCAACCCAAGTCTTTGCTCTGTTTTCCTCCTACTATTTCATCCAAAAACGCATTACTTGCTGCGGTAAATTTTTCCATATGTGGCGAGATGGAGTGTGCCAAACCAAACGGCCCCTTGCAAGAGGGGAAAAATCACTTTTCTGTTGCTGCTGATTTCCTCTGCTAACAACACAGCATCTGTTCCACACTAACAGCACAGGCCCACTGCTTCCCCAGGAATTAAATAAAAGCAGATAATGGTTTACATTAGCTTTTGAAACCAGCCAAAAAAACAAATTAAATTAGTGCTTGAAAGGTGCATTGGGTTTCTGCAAGTTCAGTGTCGCAGACGCACCAACTTACGGGAGACAGGGGATTAGCAATTATCGAGTCAGAGGAACCTCTACACTGAGGGCAAATCGCAAGAGATGTGAACTGATTGGCTAAGGGCTATTGTAAACCCTCCCACTTGATAGAATAAAGATTTGTTTAAGCAAAGGAAATAAGAAAGACGTGCATTTATATAGCATTTCTCATGACACGGGTGGCATAGTGGTTAGAATTGCTGCCTCACACGGGTTCCATTCCAGCCTTGGGTCTTTGTCTATGCGGAGTTTGCATGTTCTCCCCTTGTCTGCATGGGGTTCCTCCGGCTGCTCCTGCTTCCTCCCACACTCTAAGAGTTTTAACAACACCAGGTTAAAGTCCAACAGGTTTATTTGGTAGCAAATACCATTAGCTTTCGGAGCGCTGCTCCTTCGTCAGATGGAGATGGAGTTCTCTGATGCTATTGATGACCTGTGTAATGTTATAGGACTCGTCTGTGACATGGGTTATGCACTTATTGCCTATAATTGTACACACTTCCCCTTGTTGTGCTAACTGATAGTCCACTGCGTATCGTGTCTGTTGTGCAGTCCTCCCACGCTCAATAGATGTGCAGGTTAGGCAGATTGGCCATGCTAAACTGCCCCTTAGTGTCCAAAGATGTGTAGGTTAGGTGGATTGGCGGAGTAAATGCGTGGGGATAGAGCGGTGGGGGAGGGGGAATGAAGGGGGAGGGGTGGGCCTGGTTAAGATGCTCCATCGGAGAGTCGGTGCAGACTTGATGGGCCGAATGGCACTAAAGGGCATTTTAGTATGGCCAATCCCCCAACCTACACATCTGTTGAGTGTGGGAGGAAGCAGGAGCTGCCGGAGGAAACCCACGCAGAAGGAGGCCATTCAAATTGGGATTCTATGACTCTACGACCAGCGGGCCTCTCACAGCTCTTCACAATCATGTTGACGAGAACGTACTTACGCAACGTAGGAAACGTGGCAGCCAATTCCCGCACAGCCAACTCACACACACAGCAATGTGATGATGACCAGATAACCTTCCTCTTTGTAACAATGATTGAGGGATAAATATTGGCCAGGGTACCGGCGAGGACTGCCCTTCCCTTCCTCAAAATAGTGCCATGGGATCTTTAAATCCCCCTTGAGTGGGGAGAGGGGGACTTGGTTTAACATTTCATCCAAAAGATGGCAGCTCTGACAGTGCAGCAGCCCCTCGGTACTTCACCACAGTGAGCCTACGCACCAGGAGCGTGACTTGAACTCAGTATCTCCAATTCACAAATGAGCCTGGGTCACAGCTGACAAAATGTCTGCATTTCCATAGCACCTCTCCTGATCTCAGGGCATCTCAAAGTGCTTTACTGCCAATGGAAGTGCATTTGGTGGTGGCATCATGCGGGAGGGAGCTGAAATGGTGGAGGATGTTCCTTTGAAGGTGGAAAGGGAAGGAGAGGGGAAGACTGTTGGGGTTCTGGGAGGGAGGGGGAGGGGAGGACTGTTGGGGTTCTGGGAGGGAGGGGGAGGGGAGGACTGTTGGGGTTCTGGGAGGGAGGGGGAGGGGAGGACTGTCAAGGTTCTGGGAGGAAGAGGGAGGGATGGACTGTTGGGGTTCTGGGAGGGAGGGGGAGGGGAGGACTGTCGCGGTTCTGGGAGGGAGGGGGAGGGGAGGACTGTCGGGGTTCTGGGAGGGAGGGGGAGGGGAGGACTGTCGGGGTTCTGGGAGGGAGGGGGAGGGGAGGACTGTCGCGGCTCTGGGAGGGAGGGGAGGACTGTCGGGGTTCTGGGAGGGAGGGGGAGGGGAGGACTGTTGGGGTTCTGGGAGGGAGGGGGAGGAGAGGACTGTCACGGTTCTGGGAGGGAGGGGGAGGGGAGGACTGTCACGGTTCTGGGAGGGAGGGGGAGGGGAGGACTGTTGGGGTTCTGGGAGGGAGGGGGAGGGGAGGTCTGTTGGGGTTCTGGGAGGGAGGGGGAGGGGAGGACTGTTGGGGTTCTGGGAGGGAGGGGGAGGGGAGGACTGTCACGGTTCTGGGAGGGAGGGGGAGGGGAGGACTGTCACGGTTCTGGGAGGGAGGTGGAGGGGAGGACTGTTGGGGTTCTGGGAGGGAGGTGGAGGGGAGGACTGTTGGGGTTCTGGGAGGGAGGGGGAGGGGAGGACTGTTGGGGTTCTGGGAGGGAGGAGGAGGGGAGGACTGTCGGGGTTCTGGGAGGGAGGGGGAGGGGAGGACTGTTGGGGTTCTGGGAGGGAGGAGGAGGGGAGGACTGTTGGGGTTCTGGGAGGGAGGGGGAGGGGAGGACTGTTGGGGTTCTGGGAGGGAGGAGGAGGGGAGGACTGTCGGGGTTCTGGGAGGGAGGGGGAGGGGAGGACTGTCGGGGTTCTGGGAGGGAGGGGGAGGGGAGGACTGTCGGGGTTCTGGGAGGGAAGGGGAGGGAGGACTGTCACGGTTCTGGGAGGGAGGAGGAGGGGAGGACTGTTGGGGTTCTGGGAGGGAGGGGGAGGGGAGGACTGTTGGGGTTCTGGGAGGGAGGAGGAGGGGAGGACTGTCGGGGTTCTGGGAGGGAGGGGGAGGGGAGGACTGTCGGGGTTCTGGGAGGGAGGGGGAGGGGAGGACTGTCGGGGTTCTGGGAGGGAAGGGGAGGGAGGACTGTCACGGTTCTGGGAGGGAGGGGGAGGGGAGGACTGTTGGGGTTCTGGGAGGGATGGGGAGGGAGGACTGTCGGGGTTCTGGGAGGGAGGGGGAGGGGTGGGGGCAGGAATGCAGGAAGTGGGTCGGGCAGGGTTGTGGTTCCCGCCAATCGCCATGAGGGAATTCTCAGTTGAGGAAAAAGGAAGACAAAAGAAGAGGATGGAGCTCTGCTTTCTCAGCCAGGACTCAGACAGAGTGGGAGACAAGGTTGTGGATTTGAGTCTCCGCCAGAGACCTGAGCACCTGATCCAGGCCAATGCTGTCGGTGCTGGGGTTTTAAACAGGTGAATGTAACACATCATGGCCACTGTTTCTGAAGAGGATTTCTTCCTGGTGTCTTGGCCAATATTCAACTCTCAAAGATCTCAAAAGAAAATTCCTTCTGGGGATGGCAGGACTGATGTACGAGGAGAGGTTGACTCGGTTTGGATTGTTTTCACTGGAGTTCCGACGAATGAGGGGGGACCTCGAAGAGACTTATAAAATTCTAACAGGACTAGACAGGGTCGATGCAGGGAGGATGTTCCCGATGGTGGGGGAGTCCAGAACCAGGGGCCACAGTCAGAGGATTCGAGGTAAACCATTTAGGACGGAGATGAGGAGACATTTCTTCACCCAAAGAGTGGTGAGCCTGTGGAATTCATTACCACAGGAAGTAGTTGATGTTAAAACATTGAATGTATTCAAGAGGCGGCTGGATATAGCACTTGGGGTGAATGGGATCAAGATTATGGGGAGAAAGCAGGATTCAGCTATTGAGTTGGACATTCAGCCATGATCGTGATGAATGGTGGAGCAGGCTCGAAGGGCCGAATGGCCTCCGCCTGTTCCTATCTTCTATGTTTCTATTCTCCAATCATCATCACATTGCTGCGGTGTTTCCTGATGTGTGGCTGTGGAATAGTTCTGGAAGAGACACCTCAGTATTCAGTGATTTAACACTGGCGATGAAGGTTGGAGTGCTCGATGGCTTGTAGAGTGAAGGACAGGGATCTTCAACACGGACCATCTGCAGATCCACAGTGCCCAGTAAAGCGGTAAGATGGTGTCGTGGGAAACAGCGAGTGGACGGACTCGGGAGCCGTCAACAGTTGCAAGTCGGTCTCCACGTCCATCGCTGGCATCGGGTGCCAGCCGTTCTGAGGAAGACTCAGTTGTCGGGTGTGGCAATGCTGAGTGCTCAGGGAGAAGCAAACGCAGGAACCAACCCGGGAATAACAGGCTTGAGGCCTAGTTCAGAGGCAGGAAAATCCCTGCCGCCAGCAAAGAGAAATGTCGGGGAAATTTGGGAGGATAGGGATGTTTGATGAAGAAGTTGCATTGTGAATGCTGCCATGTTTCCGACATTACCACAGTGGCTAACACTGCAAAGTGAAACGCTTTGTGACATCCTGAGGCTACTATAGAAATGTCCATCACACAAACCAGCCTCCCATCCATTGACTCTGTCTACACTTCCTGCTGCCTCAGAAAAGCAGCCAGCATAATTAAGGACCCCACGCATCCCGGACATTCTCTCTTCCACCTTGTCCCGTCGGGAAAACGATACAAAAGTCTGAAGTCACATACCAACTGACTCAAGAACAACTTCTTCCCTGCTGTTGTCAGACTTTTGAATGGACCTACCTTGCATTAAGTTGATCTTTCTCTACACCCTAGCTATGACTGTAACACTACATTCTGCACTCTGTCATTTCCTTCTCTATGAACGGTATGCTTTGTCTGTATCGCGTGCAAGAAACAATACTTTTGCCTGTATGTTAATACATGTGACAATAATAAATCAAATCAAATCAAATCAAACCAAACAACATTCTGGATAACCGTTTGATGAATGTGGCTGTGAGGAGTTGCAAGCAGACGATGTGGCACGATGGCACAGTGGTTGGCACTGCTGCCTCACAGCGCCAGGGACCCAGGTTTGATTCCCGGCTTGGGTCACTGTCTGTGTGGAGTCTGTACGTTCTCCCCGTGTCTGCGTGGGTTTCCTCTGGGTGCTCCAGTTTCCTCCCACAGGGATCTTGGGTTCATGTCACACTATGTGTAACCCCCATCATTTGGCCTGGGTTTGCAAAATCCTACTAACTGTCCTGGCTTGAGACAATTCACATCTCTTTAATCTGTGATTATCTCTCTCTCCACTCGCACTGTTTGTACCTGGAAAGACTTGATTACCTGTCAAGACTCGCATTCCAACCATTATCTTGTAAATCGAGTTTGTGTCTATATATGCCCTGTTTGTGAACACAACTCCTCACTCACCTGAAGAAGGAGCGACACTCTGAAAGCTTGTGCTGCCAAATAAACCTGTTGGACTTTGACCTGGTGTTGTGAGACTTCTTACTGAACCTGAACTATATTCAGGGATCCATTTGCTTCTTGGTGTGTGAGGTGAATGTTAATTTTTTGATTGCCAACAGTGGCCCAAGGTGCTGTTTCAGTTACCATTGCTTCAGTCAATAACAGGAAGTGAAACAGAGGAAACATTGTCTCACATCTGTGTCTCTGGAAGAAATCCCAGTATCACAGACTGGCAACAAGGAAGAGAGAACTGGGGCTATTGATATAAGGCTTGTCATCTCTCTGAACTTCAGCAATCGTTTCCCCGCTGCACACCATTCAGCAGGTTTATATTTCAAAAATCTGCACGCTTTAAAAATATTTCTCCAACATCTCCTTTTGCAAGGTTCGCTGCTTTGCAAATTGCTGAACTGATGAAATGGCTGGAATTCTCTGGCCATTCACAATGACAGGATTCTCCAGTCCCGCTGACAGCACAAGGACCCCCCTTCCCCCCCCAACCACCATCCCCCCACCCCCCCACACCCCCCACACCACACCCCCCCTCCCTCCCACCGCGGGACTCCCAGCCCCATGGGGTGAGTTCAATGGGAAATCCCATTGACAGCGGCGGGACCAGAGAATCCCGCCTCGAGCGGACGGTGTGCTGCCTCCCGCTGCCGAGAAGCCGTGGCTTGGAGGCTGGTGAGATCCCGCCCATTCAGTCCAAATTGGAATTTTGGAAAGTGAGATCTTGGGTTGGATTTTCCAGCCGCGCTCATCCCAAAACCGGAAAATCCCTCCCCCGATGTCAACGGACGTTTGCACGATCCCCCTCCCGCTGCGATTCCCGGGAAAATTCCGGTCCTTGTATTTAACCGGTCTCAGGATGTCTGGAACGTTTCACAGTCAACATTTCCTGAATAACCTAACGAGGTTAGTGGGACTGCATTGGCCATTTTCATTTCCTGTGCCTAGTTCGATGCCGGGTGGTTTCATTCCTTATTGGCTAATGGTTTGATACAACTAACTGGCTTACCCAGCCAGGATGTGGAGATCCAGTTCAGAGGGTATTTAATAGCCAATCACATCGCTATTTGTCTGCAAACTGGCTCTTTCTCAAGAGATAAAAGAACAAAATAACTTACATTTCTATAGCACCTTTCACAACCACAGGATAACACTGGTCCCGATGATGTCTGACGTGAAACAGGGCGGAACCTTGTGCCCTCCCCGCTATGGCGGTTTTGGTGTGGGGCAATGTTGCACAAACCCCTGGCTACAAGCATCAGGGGGCAACAAGAAACAGCGGTAAATAGTCACACACACCCGATGGGTACGATATTTTAGTAAGCACGACTAATCCCCACAATGAGGGTCCAAGATAGTGTAAACTTTGTGAACAATTGGACATGCAAACCTCACGGTATACTCCCTGTCCTGCCAAAGTGTTCAGTCTTACACCAGCTAGTCCCTGACTCAGGACTTTGCGTTCAAGTGTTGGTCCCAGGGTTCTCTCCACCAAGCACTCTGAGATCGCAATATCTCTTCACTTTGCCGACGTGACCAATTGCACCTTCCTCAAACTCGTCTCAACGATTCTATTGTAATCTTATCTCAACTCATTGATTTTATTATAATCTTATCATATCTCTTGCATCAACCTCCTTTGTGGTTTCTTCTCTTGGAACCTTCTGCGCTATTTCCCACTGCTTCCTCTTTCTAGAGTCACGCACCTCTCTGAGTTGACCAATTTCCCATCATTCAATCAGAGCCATTTTCCCCAGGGTGGAAGTGTCAATTCCAAGGGGGCGCAGGTTCAAGGTGAGAGGGAGAAAGTTTAACGGAGATGGGCAGGGGGAGGTTTTTCACGCAGAGAGTGGTGGGTGCCTGGAACGCGCTGCCAGAGAAGGTGGTGGAAGCGGGCACATTAGCAACATTTAAGAGACATCTGGATGGGTAGATGAATAGGGAGGGAATAGAGGGATATGGACCGAGTAAGGGCAGAAGGTTTTTTTTTAGTTCAGTGAGGGCATCATGATCAGCACAGGCTTGGAGGGCTGAAGGGCCTGTTCCTGTGAAGTACTTTTCTTTGTTCTTTGCCCTTTGAGCTTGGCCATGGTTAATTACTAACTGTCTCCTGGCTAATCTCCGACGGTTTTTCATCAGGTGGGAATGAGGCCGGTGGGTTTGCTGACACCTCCCAATTTCCACCTCGACTAAGTTCCTGTTGGGAAGGCCTGTGAGTGGCCCTCGTACTCTGCTGCTAATTATGGCCTACCTCGGGGCCTCATCCTGCAGTCACTGGTACTGAGCCAACAGCTGGCAGGAGGTTTACCCTGTGGGGAAGCACAACAAGCAAACCCTGGTGCTCGCTGTGAGCTACCCCCTACTGACCCTTCTGCCGACCCCAATAACCTCCTCCGGTGGCACAGTGGTTAGCACAGCTGCCTCAACCGCTAGGGTCCCGGGTTTGATTCCCGGTTTGGGTCACTGTCTGTATGGAGTTTGCACATTCTCCCCGTGTCTGCGTGGGTTTCTTCCGGGTGCTTCAGTTTCCCCCCACAATCTGAAAGGCATGCTGGTTAGGTGCATTGACCCGAACAGGCGCCAGAATTTCACAGTAACTTCATTGCAGTGTTAATGTAAGCCTTACTTGTGATGAATAAATAAACTTTACTTTAATACCCACCTGTGTCTCCCCGATCTGTGTCTGTGGGTGGGTGTCAGACCTCTCCAGTGCTATTGCTGAGGTCAGGAGTACTGCCAACCTCTGATTGGCATGCAGGTCTTGGCAGGAGCGATATCCGTCGCCCGGGTCCTTGGTCCCAGCGGAAAAGTTTAAAGTTAAAGTTTATTTATTAGTGTCACAAGTAGGCTTGCTTACATTAACACAGCAATGAAGTTACTGTGAAAATCCCCGAGGGGTGGCATGGTGGCACAGTAGTTAGCACTGCTGCCTCACAGAGTCCCAGGTTCAATTCCAGCCTTGGGCCACTGTGTGTGTGGAGTTTGCACGTTCTCCCCGTGTCTGCGTGGGTTTCCTCCGAGTGCTCCGGTTTCCTCCCACAGTCCAAAGATGTGTGGGTTAGGTTGATTGGCTGTGCCAAATTGACCCTAGTATCAGGGGGAATAGCAGGGTAAACATGTGCGTTTACAGGAATAGGGCCTGGGTGGGATTGTGGTTGGTGCATACTCGATGGGCCGAATGGCCTCCTTCTGCACTAAATGATTCTATGATCATGTTACCATCACTTTGTCTTTATACAGTCTCAGCACCCTCTTACCTGAGTGACATGAAACCAAACTCTTCCCAAATGCACAGATGTTACCTTAATTACATCAATCTGACTTCACACCCCGTCTGGATGAATGCTTTGTGAGGAGGTTTCACTTGTTGGATTAACAGCGACAATTGGCATTTATATGGTGCCTTCAAAATAGTAAAACTTCCTGGAAGTTGAATAAAAGAAAATATTGGAACTGAGACACAGAATGAGGTAAGCGGACAGGTGGCTAAATCTTCGCCAAGAGTTAAACAATAAGGAATGACTTAAAGGTGGTGAGAGATGTGGAGAGGTTTAGGGAGGGAATTCCAGATTTGGGGCCTAGGCAGCTGAAGGCACGTCCGCCAATGGTTAAATGTCAGTGCGTTTCCAGGGAGAGAATTGGAGTTAGCAGTTAGGGAAGGAGTCTTTAATCGAGGATCGAAAGACAAAATCTTCCCAATATTTAATGGGAGGAAGTTTCTCCTCATCCAGTCCTCGATGTTGAACCCAGTCTGATAATCTGGAGACAGTGGTGGGCGATCTGCAGCCCGGGTGCCACGGGCCTGGATTCTGAGTGCGGCCCACGAGAGATTTTGTTGACCGTTGCCCATGTGCAGAGTTGCCACATTCCCTGATTTCCGCCCGTGCGGCTTTTTTCCTGCCGGTCTGACTGAAGTGATTTACACGCAAGGGAAGGACAAGTGAGGTGAGGTGCGTGCTGATTGCTCACAACATTGAGTGTGAGAGCCGTGTGCTCCCTCTGTGTCCAAAGTGTGAATATCTCTTTAGTTTTTACCATTTGAAGTTGATGATAGCTTTATTAATGTATAAATGACGAAGCATTTTCTATAACCAGTTATGAAGTATTTGGCGTGTATTAAATGTATTTGATCTTATCCATTGAAGCAAGGTTAGTGAACAAGCCCAATTTCAATCTTGTGACCCACTGAGATGAAGGAGGGCCATTCACTCTTTGATCTGATCTGATTTGATTTATTATTGTCACATGTATTAACGTACAGTGAAAAGTATTGTTTCTTGTGTGCTTTACAGACAAAACATACCGTTCATAGAGAAGGAAACAAGAGAGTGCAGAATGTAGTGTTACAGTCATAGCTAGGGTGTAGAGAAAGATCAACTTAATGAAAGGTAGGTCCATTCAAAAGTCTGACGGCAGCAGGGAAAAAGCTGTTCTTTAGTTGGTTGGTACGTGACCTCAGACTTTTGTATCTTTTTCCCGAAGGAAGAAAGTGGAAGAGAGAATGTCCAGGGTGCGTGGGGTCCTTAATTATGCTGGCTGCTTTTCCGAGGCAGCGGGAAGTGTAGACAAAGTCAATGGATGGGAGGCTGGTTTGCGTGATGGATTGGGCTACATTCACGATTTTTTGTAGCTCCTTGCAGTCTTGGGCAGAGCAGGAGCCATACCAAGCTGTGATACAACCAGAAAGAATGCTTTCTATGGTGCATCTGTAAAAGTTGGTGAGAGTCGTAGCTGACAGGCCAAATTTCCTTAGTCTTCTGAGAAAGTAGAGGCGTTGGTGGGCTTTCTTAACTTTCTTAACCCGCCCAGGGTGGGGATCTAGCGACAGGGGAGACATTGAGAGAGGTGCTGATGGGGTAGAGCTGGGTGTTGTCAGTGTACATGTACCCACTGATTCCGTGTTCCACATGCTGAGGGGCAGCGTGTCAATGAGGGAGTCGCCGACAGCTCGCTGGGGGAGACTGGGAGTACGTTACGGGACAGAAAGAGAAGCCACAACAGGTAAATGTGAAAGATGCCATGATGCTACTGCGCAGAAAAGCAAGGCAGTTCTCCCTGGTGCCAGGGCAACACTAAGTCCCCCGTACAAAACTTAAAACAGATTATCTGGCCATTATCACATTACTGTTTATGGGATCCTAAAGTGCACAAATTGGTTCTGAAGTTTCCTACCTTACAACAGTATGGGCGGCACGGTGGCACAATTGTTAGCACTGCTGCCTCACAGTGCCAGGGACCCGGGTTCAATCCCAGCCTTGGGTCACTGTCTGTGTGGAGTTTGCACATTCTCCCCGTGTCTGCGTGGGTTTCTTGCGGTTTCCTCCCACAGTCCAAAGATGTGCAGGTTAGATGGATTGACCATCCTAAATTGCCCATAGGATTAGATGGATTAGCCGTGGGAAAGGTGTGGGGCTGTGGGGATAGGACGGGGGAGAGAGCCTGGGTAAGTTACTCTGTCAGAGAGTCGGTACTCGATGGGTCGAATGGCCTCTTCTGAACTGTAGGGATTCTATGACTCCACCTCCTTCTGGTTCTGTGCCCTAAGGGGGCGGTGGCATCCATGGACATGAGGGAGAATTTAGCATGGCCAATCCACCTAACCAGCATGGCTTTCGGACTGTGGGAGGAAACCCACGCAAACACGGGGAGAACGTGCAGACTCCACACAGACAGTGACCCAAGCTGGGAATCGAACCCGGGTCCCTGGCACTGTGAGGCAGCGGTGCTAACCACTGTGCCACCGTACCGCCCCATTGACAGTCCAGCGATAATACCACTGGGCCATCGCTTACCCAGTCAAGCAAGCGCTCCATTGGCTGTGAGGAGCTGAGCGAAGTTCTGTGAGGCTCAATATAAATACAGGTTTGATTTCTTTGCCATCTGGTCATTTATCTCCCTCCTTGTTTGAGGGAGTTTTCTGGGAGTGAATTGGCTCCCACGTTTCCGAACATTGCAAGCTCCAAACAGGAATCAGTTTGCCGGGAAGCTGTGTGTCGCCCTGAGGGCACAACACTGTGTAAACGCAAGGTCCTTCATTCACCACAAAAATAGTTCCATCGTCATGGCAACACTCGCTAGTTATTGAATTAGAAAAGATCCACAAATATTTGAACATGACCTCAAAGCGTTGGGAGATTGTGGGGAATTCCAGCGACGAGTCTTTCTTGGCAACTGTCTTGGTTACGAAGCAAGGTCTGGCCATCAAATGTGCGACCACAGTGGCACCTAGAGGGCCCGGCAAGAATAGCAATCCCCTTTCCTTCAAATTAAACTCTTTTTGCTTCGACTGCAGGCAGATTGCAGACTGTCCCTAGCCCGAATGGTGAGGTGCACACAGAGTTTTGGCAGATGACCAACTCCCTGCACTTCTCACAGGCGGTGGGATTCACGGTGGCACAGTGGTTAGCACTGATGCCTCACAGCGCCAGGAACCTGGGTTCGATTTCCGTCTTGGGTGGCTGTCTGTGCGGAGTCCGCTTGTTCTCTCTGTGTCTGCTTGGGTTTCCTCCCACAGTCTGAAAGACGTGCTGGTTAGGGTGCGTTGGCCATGTTAAATTCCCCCTCAGTGTACCCGAACAGGGGCCGGAGTGTGGCGACTAGGGGAATTTCACAGTAACTTCATTGCAGTGTGAATGTAAGCCTACTTGTGACACTAATAAATAAACTTAAACGTAAAACTTAGAGAAGTGAACAGGCCAATCCGAACTGTCTCCCTTGACTGTAACACCTCATTCTGCACTCTCTCCTTTCCTTATGAACGGTATGCTTTGTCTGTATAACGCGCAAGAAGCAATACTTTTCACTGTATCCCAATACATGTGACAATAATAATCAGATCAAAAATCAAATCAAACTGGTCCAAAACTGCTGTGCCCACTGACGGTAAAGGTACATCCTTCCATCCTGACGGCATTATCTTATCGAGGTTCCTCGCCGTGCAGTCCAATTCCCTCAGAAACTTCCCCTCCCCCACCCCCAGCCTGAAACCGGGAGGGAGCAGCAACCCCTGAATGCCTCCACGCTAACCATCGTACAGCCCCGAACAAACAGATGTGGCCCGCTCGGTAACACTGTCACCCCTGAGCCGCTGGATTATCAATTCCCCGTCCACAGATTTGAGGGCAAAGTTCGAGGCTGACACTGTCAGTAGTGGTACTGATAGAATGCCGCACTGTCAGAGGTGCAATCTCTCTCTGACGCGATGCCAAGCTGAAGGCCCGCCTGCTCTCTCAGGTAGATTTAACAGCTCATTGTGGGCCAGTTTGCATCCCTCAATCTCTGATAGATCCGTAGAATCACTACAGTGCAGGAGGAGGCCACTCAGCCCATCACGTCTGCACCGACTCCTCAGCAGAGCATCCCACACAGGCCTTATCCCAGTAACCCGTGGCGACACGGCGGCACAGTGGCTAGCACTGCTGCCTCACAGCGCCAGGGACCCGGGTTCGATTCCTGGTTTGGGTCACTGTGTGTGGAGTTTGCACGTTCTCCCCGTGTCTGCGTGCTCCTGTTTCCTCCCACAGTCCAAAGATCTGCCCTTCGTGTCAGGCAGACTGGCTAGGGTAAATGCATGGGGTTGTGGGGATAAGGTCTGGGTGGGACTGTGGTCAGTGCAGACTCGATGGATCAAATGGCCTCCTTCTGCACTGTAGGATTCTATGAACCCCACGTACTTACCCCGCTAACCCCTCTGACCGACACAACCTGGAACACTAAGGGGCAATTTACTCTGGTTAATCCACTTAACCTGTACATCTTTGGACTGTGGGAGGAAACCGGAGCACTCGGAGGAAACCCACGCAGACACGGGGAGAATGTGCAAACTCCACACAGACAGTGACCCGAGGCTGGAATCGAACCTGGGTCCCTGGCGCTGTGAGGCAGCAGTGCTGACCACTGTGCCACCGTGCTGAAGAGGGCTGAGAGCAAACCTAATAGAGGTCTTCAAAAATTATGGAAGGGCTCAAAATATGACGAAGATAAAAACCTGAACACACACCCCGTCAACTCTGACTGACCACTCCTCTGACTGCAGCCACCTGACCGTAAGGCGGTGGGATACCGGAGTCAGAAGGGGGCTACTTTTGGAGGTGCCCACCCAGGGCCTGAGCCCATTTATTTTTGGGCTTCCCCCATGCCAGGTAAATAAATCCTCCCGACAGCCTAAAAACTGAGGCAGAGCAGGAAATTGCTCTTAACCAGCCATTAATCGGGGCGAGGGCAGGTGCCCGGTCTGACGGCTCGTCCGCCCCGGGGTAAAATCACTGTGAGGTCAGGGCAGGCAGGGACCCAGAGAGAATCCCGTTCCTTCAATTTCACATTCTGTCACCACCCTCCCTCCCTGCCCCCATTCCCCCCACCACGACCCTCCTAAAACCCACGAAATCCAGGCCAAAGGAGATGTTTCCTCCCACAGGGTGTCCAAGACCAAGGCAGATAATTATTAAAACAGCTGCCAACAAATCCAATCAGGAATCTAGGAGAAACACCCTTAACCCAGAGGGTAGTGAGAAAGTGGAACCCACTCCCACAGGGAATGGCTGAGGCAAATAACAAAGCTGTACACACGGGGGGGGGAAGAGAAGGAGATGCTGATAGGGTGAAATGAGGTGGGGTGAGAGGGGGCTCATGTTGGGGCATAAACACTAGCATAGGCCAGTTGGGCTGAATGGCCTGTTTCTGTGCTGTGAGTTCACTGATACTCCTGTTATCAGTCAAGAGAGAGCCAACCAAGCAAAAGGGCAGCAGGGAAGATATACAGCGGGAATAAAAGCAAATTACTGCGGATGCTGGAATCTGAAACCAAAAGCTTTGACAAAGGGTCGTCTGGACTCGAAACGTCAGCTCTTTTCTCTCCTTACAGATGCTGCCAGACCTGCTGAGATTTTCCAGCATTTTCTCTTTTGTTAACAGCAGGAATAACCTTTTCCCGAAAGCCGCGACACCTGATGGGTTTTCTGGTGAAAATGATGTGGATAAATTTCCTTTGCGTTCAGTGATTCTCTTGATCCTTTCACTGGTTATTCTCTTAGAACCAGGCTGAGTCACCCAGGAGGCCTGAGGCCTTTGTCATCATGTACCCTTAGGCGTCCAACATGAAGCCTGAGTGAGCACATCTCAATAAAAATTCATGTTCCCATAAATTTGCACAAATCTGAAGACTCTGCCAGGAACCGATCTTGTTATGTTAAACTTTATAAACTATTGGTTAGGCCTTAGCTGGAAGATTGTGTACAACAGGCCAGGCTTTGATGCTCACTGCATATTTTATCTGGGCCAGAATTGAACAATCTCTTCCCAAATACGGGCAAGTCGTAACCCAAATGGTTTCCCAGTGAGTACCAACAATAACAGGAATAACTTGCATTTATATAGTGCCTGTAGTGTAGTGAAAGGTCTCAAGGCAGTTGATGGGAGTGACTATGAGATGAAATTTGACTCTAAGCTACATAAGGAGATACTAGTGCAGGTAACCATCAGTTTGGTCGAAGAGGTAGATTTTAAGGAGCATCTTAAGGAGGGGTGGTGTAGGAGGGGGAGGCAGTGGTGTAGTGGCATTGTCACTGGACTAGTAATCCAGAGACCCAGGGTAATGCTTGGGGACCCGGGTTCGAATCCCACCACGGCAGATGGTGGAATTTGAAAATTCAATATTAATCTGGAATTAAAAGTCCAATGATGACCATGAAACTATTGTCGTAAAAACCCATCTGGTTCACTAATGTCCTTTAGGGAAGGAAATCTGCTGTCCTTACCTGGTCTGGCCTACATGTGACTCCAGACCCACAGCAATGTGGTTGACGCTTATGGGCAGCACGGTAGCACAGTGGTTAGCACTGCTGCTTCACAGCTTCAGGGACCGGGGTTCAATTCCCGGCTTGGGCCACTGTCTGTGTGGAGTTTGCACATTCTCCTCGTGTCTGCGTGGGTTTCCTCCGGGTGCTCCGGTTTCCTCCCACAGTCCAAAGATGTGCGGGTTAGGTTGATTGGCCATGCTAAAATTGCCCCTTAGTGTCCTGAGATGCGTAGGTTAGAGGGATTAGCGAGTAAAAGTGTAGGGATAGGGTGTAGGTCCTGGGTGGGATTGTGGTCGGTGCAGACTCGATGGGCCAAATGGCCTCTTTCTGCACTGTAGGGTTTCTATGATTGTATGATTCTATGAAGGAGTGTCTGGGTGGCATGGTGGCACAGTGGTGCCTCGCAGTGTCCTCTCTCTTGACTGACAACAGGAGTATCAGTGAATTCACAGCACAGAAACAGGCCATTCAGCCCAACTGGTCTATGCTAGTGTTTATGCCCCAACATGAGCCCCCTCTCACCCCACCTCATTTCACCCTATCAGCATCTCCTTCTCTTCTCCCCCTGTGTGTACAGCTTTGTTATTTGCCTCAGCCATTCCCTGTGGGAGTGGGTTCCACTTTCTCACTACCCTCTGGGTTAAGGGTGTTTCTCCTAGATTCCTGATTGGATTTGTTGGCAGCTGTTTTAATAATTATCTGCCTTGGTCTTGGACACCCTGCGGGAGGAAACATCTCCTTTGGCCTGGATTTCGTGGGTTTTAGGAGGGTCGTGGTGGGCGGGAGTGGGGGCAGGGAGGGAGGGTGGTGACAGAATGTGAAATTGAAGGAATGGGATTCTCTCTGGGTCCCTGCCTGCCCTGACCTCGCAGTGATTTTACCCCGGGGCGGACGAGCCCTCAGACCGGGCACCTGCCCTCACCCCGATTAATGGCTGGTTAAGAGCCATTTCCTGCTCTGCCTCAGTTTTTAGGCTGTCGGGAGGACAGCCTGGCTTGGATCACTGTCTGTGTGGAGTTTGCAAGTTCTCCCTGTGTTTGCATGGGTTTCCTCCGGGTGCTCCAGTTTCCTCCCACAGTCCGAAAGACGTGCTGGTTAGGGTGCATTGCCCATGCTAAATTCTCCCTCAGTGTACCCGAACAGGCGCTGGAGTGTGGCGACTAGGGGATTTTCACAGTTACTTCATTGCAGTGTTAATGTAAGCCTACTTATGACACTAATAAATAGACTTTAACTTTTTAATGGAGGAGAGAGGGTTGGAGAGGGGGAGAGGGTTGGAGAGAGGGAGAGGGTTGGAGAGGGAGAGAGGGTTGGAGAGAGAGAGAGGGTTGGAGAGGGGGAGAGGGTTGGAGAGGGGGAGAGGGTTGGAGAGGGGGAGAGGGTTGGAGAGGGGGACAGGTTTAGGGAAGGAATGCCGGAGCTTAGGGCCCAGGTAGCTGAAGGCACAGCTCTCAATGGGGGGAGCAATTAAAATGAGGGCATGCTAAAGAGGCCAGAGTTGGAGGAACGCAGAGACCTTGGAGGGTTGTGGAGCTGGCGGAAGTTGCAGAGGTGGACGGGGGAGAAAGCATGGATGGATTTAAGCATGAGGATGGAAAGTTTAAAACTGAATCAATGCTGGACCAGTCTCCAATAAAGGTCAACAAACACAGGGTTACTGTGTGAATGGGACCAGGTGTAAGATAGGATGTGGGTAATATTACCCATCATGGTCAAAGATATTGGGGCGGCACGGTGGCACAATGGTTAGCACTGTTGCCTCACAGCGCCAGGGACCCGGGTTCGATTCCGGCCTTGGGCCTCCCTGTGTCTGCGTGGGTTTCCTCCGGGTGCTCCGGTTTTCTCCCACAGTCCAAAGATGTGCAGGTTAGGTTGATTGGCCAAGCTAAATTGACCCTAGTGTCAAGGGGATTAGCAGGGTAAATATGTAGGGTTACAGGAATAGGGCCTGGGTGGGATTGTGGTCGGCGCAGACTTGATGGGCCAAATGGCCTCCTTCTGCACTGTAGGGATTCTATGACGCATTCTTATGCAGTGATTATTTTTTCTCCAACTGCTTATCTAAAGATAATTGTTAATTGTCCTGTCGGGATATTAAGACAATGATCAGTTTGGAGGAATCTGGCCTTTTGCACATTATTGAGGCAGTGGGCAGCAACATATCAGCCTCCTGTGGAAAGTGTGAAGGGATCAACAATATCCATTCCTTTACCACCAACATGATCCCCCTCACTGGCAACTGTTTTGGGTTGAAGAGTATTCACAACCTCAGCACCTCATCCAACTCTCAGCTGCATTCCATCTTCCATATCCACTCCATTACAATGCTCACCTATTGCCACCTATTGCCATCTATTAAACATCACCCTTTGCTGCCTCAGCCCATCTCCTGCTGACTCCCTCATTTCTGTTTTTATTATCTCTGTACTCAACTATTTCAAAGTTGCCCAGACCATCCTTCCATCTTTTACCCTATGTCAACTTGAATTGATCCAAGACCCTGCAGTCGCTGTAATGTTGTTCACCAAGTCCCATTCACCTACTGACCCAGATTTGGCATCACTTCAAGTTCAACAGAATCATACTGTGTGCAGTTTTGGTCTCCTTTTCTGAGGAAGAATGTTCTTGCTCTCGAGGGAGTGCAGCGAAGGTTTACCAGGCTGATTCCGGGGATGGCGGGACTGATGTATGAGGAGAGATTGACTAGGTTAGGATTGTTTTCACTGGAGTTCAGATGAATGAGGGGGGAATCTCATAGAGGCTTATAAAATTCCAACAGGACTAGAAAGGGCAGATGCAGGGAGGATGTTCCCGATGGTGGGGGAGTCCAGAACCAGGGGTCACAGTCTGAGGATTCGGGGTAGACCATTCAGGATGGAGGTGAGGAGACATTTCTTCACCCAAAGAGTGGTGAATCTATGGAATTCATTACCACAGGAAGTAGTTAATGCCAAAACATTAAATGTATTCAGGAGGCGGCTGGATATAGCATTTGGGGTGAATGGGATCAAAGGTTATGGGGAGAAAGCAGGATTAGGCTATTGAGTTGGACAATCAGCCATGATCGTAATGAATGGCGGAGCAGGCTCGAAGGGCCGAATGGCCTCCTCCTGCTCCTATCTTCTATGTTTCTACAGAATCTTTACAATGCAGAAGGAGGCCATTCGGCCCATTGAGTCTGCACCAACTCTCCGACAGAGCACCTTACCCAGGCCCCCCCTGCAGCCTAAAGAGCTTCGGCTCAGAGTCATTGAACTGGAGGCCGAGCTGCAGACACTGCGACACATTGGGGAGGGAGAATGTTACTTGGACACTGAGGAGGTGGTCACACCCCTTAGGATAGGGTCTTTGATTTGATTGGTGGTCTGGGAGTGGAGGGTGTGACTGTATTTGAGGCAGGGAAGGAGACCCAGAGGGCAGGAGTGCAGGGGCCTCTGTCTTTACAATAGGTCTGAGTTTCTCTCAGCCTGGTTTGGTGGGTCTGAAGGCTGCAGGGTAGATGAGTAAACTGACCATGGCAGCAAGGTACAAGAAGTCATTCACGTGGGCCGGCGAGGAAGGGTGGGAGAGGGTGCGGGGACTGTGGGGTTGGGGTGAAGCACAAAGGAATGTAGCAGTAGTCGAGACAGTATAATAAAGAGGATTAACACCGTTCCCTGTCGCAAACAGCAAGAGTCGAGACGGCCGTGTTGCCTGCCTGGTGCCAGGGGTTTGGATAGCTGCTCTGGGCTGGAGAGGGACTTGGAGTGGGAGGGAGAAGATCCGGTGGCATTGGTCCAGGTAGATACTAATGACGTAGGCAGGATGAGAGAGGAGGATCTGCATTTTGGAGGTGTTTGATGAACTGACATCAGTCTTCACTGCAGAGGATGCAAGTAACATCCCAGAAATAGCTGTAAATCAGGAAATGGAAAGGAGAGAGGAACGCAAGAACATTACACTCACCAGGGAAGATTTACTCAGCACATTATTGGCTGCTGCAGACTGACAAGCCCTCAGGTCCAGATAGACTTCATCCAAGGGAAGGATGTGGCTAGAGAAATAGTTGATGCATTGGTTTTAATTTTCTGAAACTCCCTAGATTTGAGGAGGTCCCATTAGATTGGAAAATAGTGGATATAACTCCAAGCCGAAAAGGGGAGGGAGACAGAAAGTGGGGAACTACAGACCAGTTAGCCTAACATCTGTCGTGGGGAAAATGTTCGAAGATATTTTAAAGGCATTATAGCAGAGCGCTTAGAAAAAGTCAAGCTATAAGAGTGGGCGGCACGGTGGCACAGTGGTTAGCACTGCTGCCTCACAGCGCCAGGGACCTGGGTTCGACAGTTGGGTTGCTGACTGTGTGGAGTCTGCACGTTCTCCCAGTATCTGCGTAGGTTTCCTTTGGTTTCCTCCCACAGTCCAAAGACGTGCTGGTTAGGTGGATTGGCCAAGCTAAATTCTCCCTCAGTGACAGGTACTGGAGTGTGGCGACTAGGGGATTTTCACAGTAACTTCATTGCAGTGTTAATGTAAGCCTACTTGTGACACTAATAAATAAATAAATAATAATCCGGCAGAGTTTTGTGAAAGAGACATCATGTTTAACAAATTTATTGGAGTTCTTTGAAGAAGTAACATGCGCTGTGAATAAAGGGGAACTGGTAGATGTACTGTATTTAGAGATCCAGAATGCATTTGATAAGATTCCACATCAAAGTCTATTGTGGAAAATGAAAGCTCAAGGTGTAGGAGGTGACATATTGACATGGATTGAAGATTGGCCAGCTAACAGGAAATGGAGATTTGGCATAAATGGGTCTTTTGCTGGTTGGCACGATGTAGTGAGGGGTGGTGTGTGACAGGGATCAGTGCGGATCAATTTATACAATTTATATGCATGGCTTGTATGAAGGGACTGGTTGCTAAATTTGCTGATGACACAAAGATAGGTAGGAAAGTAAATTGCGAAGTGGACATAAGGAGGCTACAAAGGGATATAGATAGATTGTGTGTGGGTGACGATCTGGCAAATAGAGCATAATGTGGTCAAATGTGAAATAGAAATTTTGGCAGGAAGGATAAAAGAGAAGCTGATTATATTAATGGTGAGCTCTGAGGTGTAGAGGGATCTGGGTGCCCTGGTGCATGAACCAGAAAATGTTAGTATGCAGAAAGTAATCAAGCTAATAGAATGTCATTCTTTATTGTGAAGGGCATTGAATATCAAAATAGGGAGGTTATACTTAAGCCACACAGAGCATTGGTGAGGCCATGCAGGAATCTTCCATCTCCTCCCCATGTGGAAGGCAGTCTGCCATTGGCTGGCAGTGGGATTTTCCAGTCCTGCTGCTGTCAACGGGGTTTTCCGTTGTTCACACCCTCCACAGTGGGGTCGATGCTGCCAGCAGGTAATGACTGGAAAATCCTGCTCCACATCTGGAATTCTGTGTAGAGTATTGGTCTCTTTATTTCAGTAAAGTTGTCAATGCATTAGAAATAGTTCAGAGAATGTTCACTAGACTAATAACTGGAACGGGGGCGCGGCGGGGGGGGGGGGGGGGAGGGGGGGGGGGTGCGTAGGGTGGGGGGGGGGAGCGGGAGGTGGGATGGGAGCGGTTGTCTGATGAGGAAAGGTTGGAGAGATTAGGTTTGTATCCACTAGAGTTTAGAAGAGTAAGAGGCAACTTGACCAAAACCTTTAAGATCCTGAGGGGGTGGATGTGAAGATGTGTTTTCTCTTGTGGAGAATCCAGAATTTGGAGTTGCTGTTCAAAAATAAAGGGTCACCACACATTTAAGACACAGATGAAGAGAGTTTCTTACCCCTCTCTTCCTCAAAGGGTGGTAGATTCCTGTTGAATCTGTCTGTACTATTTTAGGGAGGCATGGTGGTGCAATGGTTAGCATTGCTGCCTCATAGCGCCAGGGACATGGGTTCAATTCTGGCCTAGGGTTACTGTCTGTATGCAGTTTGCCCGTTTTCCCCATGTCTGCGTGGGTTTCCTCCAGGTGCTCCAGTTTCCTTCCACAGTCCAAAGATGTGAAGGTTAGGTAAATTGGCCACACTGAATTGCCCCTTTGAAGCGCTATCAATTAGGCAAAAGACTACTTGTGTGCCAATACAACTGTAGGCTTTTATTCATTACAGAACTAGGAGCACATCCCAACAGATAACCGACCCAAACTGATCAAGGGGGAGGAAACAGCCACCTTTATACTAGGTGACAAGGGGAGGAGCCGGCAGGAGATGTGTCCAGGCATGACAAACACAACAACGGTGGTCCAGACAGGACAAAGGTGCAACTGTAGTCCACCACACCCTTAATGTCTAAAGATATGAAGGTCAGGTGGAGTAGCCATGGTAAATGCACGGGGTTACAAGGATAGGGCGGGGTGGGCCTGGGTGAGATGTCCTTTCATAAAGTCAGTGCAGACTTGATGAGCTGAATGGTCTCCTTCTGCACTGTAGGGATTCAATTTTCAGCAGAGTCCTTTTAAAGTAGACAGATTCTTGATAAGCAAGGGGTTGAAATGTTCTCAGGAGGAGGAGGGAATGTGGAGTTGAGGTTACAATCAGATACTCACCGAAAACCTCTGACCTCATCCGCGGCTGGGAATCTCCGCTGTCGCTGCAGTGATGGAGTTTTGGCTGGAACGCCCAATACTCCATTCTCACTGGCAGCGGGATGGGAACAGACAAGATTGGAGAATCCCACCCATGATCTTTTTGAATGATGGAGTAGGCTGATTGGCCTGTTCCTGTTCCTAATTCGTATGTAACTCAGTGGTGTCGTGGGATTTGAACTCACAACCTGCTTGAGAACGAGTGTTATCCACTGAGCTACAGTGAGCACCTTAATAAGAGTAAGAAAGCCTGAATAGGCCCAGCAGAGTGGAAGTGGCTGCTTCTTTATTAGACTCTAAAAAGGAAATCTGCAGAGAATTGACATTGACCGAGTAGGTGTCTTTAATGTGCTGTCAATAACTGACCTCCTTTCATCAACTTTACTTTGTCAACTCACTTCACTACTTCCCAGCTTTTAAAGGTGTCCACACAGCATTCAACCACAATGTTCCCACGCACGGCTCCCTCCCATTTACAGAGTTTATAGATGGAGTCCTCTCTGCTGAGAAAGACACTAACCAGCCTGCGTTTGGGGTTCTTCCATTATGTCACTGTTACCCAGTCACTATTGCCCAGTCACTATTACCCGGTCACTATTACCCGGTCACTATTACCCAGTCACTATTACCCGGTCACTATTACCTGGTCACTATCGCTCAGTCACTATTACCCGGTCACTATTACCTGGACACTATTACCTGGTCACTATTACCCAGTCACTATTACCCGGTCACTATTATCCGGTCACTATTACCCGGTCACTATTACCCAGTCACTATTACCCGGTCACTATTACCCGGTCACTATTACCCAGTCACTATTACCCAGTTACTATTACCTGGTCACTATCGCTCAGTCACTATTACCCAGTCACTATTACCCGGTCACTATTACCCATTCACTATTACTCAGTCACTATTTACCTGGTCACTATTACCCAGTCACTATTACCCAGTCACTGTTACCTGGGCACTATTACCAGGTCATTATTACCCAGTCATTGTTACCTGGTCACTATTATCCGGTCACTGTTACCCGGTCACTATTACCCGGTCACTATTACCTGGTCACTGTTACCCGGTCACTATTACCCAGTCACTATTACCTGGTCACTGTTACCCGGTCACTATTACCCAGTCACTATTACCTGGTCACTATTACCCTGTCAGTATTACCCAGTCACTATTACCCAGCCACTATTACCTGGTCACTATTCCCCAGTCACTATTACCCGGTCACTATTACTGTGCTATTGATGCTCAGCCAGTGTTTGTGCTGACTTTATAAATATTCCAGCTGTGTGGTTCTGACGAATAAACATCCTGACCTGACAGCCACATTTTATAAGGAACACCCTGTTCCTGACTCTGAGCTGACAATGATGCCTTCAATCATCTAATTCATATCAACAAGCTTTAGCCTGGTAGAAATGTGATGCTTCAGTACACAGAGGTCAGGATTACAGCTCCTTATGGGCCAATTTAACTGTTCATTAATCAGATTTTATCTGCTACTAATTTTTAAAAATGTGCCCTTGGTTAGGTGATTCACTCTATTCGTTTTTTGCTTAACCAAATCCTGTTTTATTAAAGTCTCCGATATATCTTGCCCCACTCAGTGCTGTCCCTCGCACGGCACTCAAAGGATTCCATTTCCCATTAGCATTCTACTGAACTAAAGGCATGTTCGCAATAGGCTCAGAGCTTGTTGCTTGTGTCCTGTGGGGCATCAGTGAGTGTTATTGATAACCTAGAATTACTTACTTAGTGCTCGCTGACCTACACTGGCTCTCAGTCTGGAAACACTTTGTTAAATTCCTTTTGGTTTCATATCACTCCATGTCAGTGTAATCTCCTCCAGCCTCACAACCCTCCGGATCTCTGCACTCCTCCAGATCTGGCCCCTTCCATATCCTCAATCAGTCAGAGAGACTGGGATCCGATGGCAGAGCCTCAGAATAAAGGGACGACCTTTTAGAACCAAGATGAGGAGGAATTTCTTCAGTCAGAGGGTGGTGAATCTACTATTACCCAGTGGTGACCGGATAATAGTGACTGGGTAACAGTGTCTGGGCAATAGTGACCGGGTAATAGTGACTGAGTAATAGTGGCCAGATAACAGTGACTGGGTAGTAATGACTGGGCAGTAGTGACTGGCAAATAGTAACCAGGGTATAATGACCCAAAGTGATCTGGTAGGGGCGGTACGCTGGCACAGTGGTTAGCACTGCTGCCTCACAGAGCCAGGGACCTGGGTTCGATTCCCGGCTTGGGTCACTGTCTGTGTGGAGTTTGCACATTCTCCCCGTGTCTGCGTGGGTTTCCTCCGGGTGCTCCGGTTTCCTCCCACAGTCTAAAGATGTGCGGGTTAGGTGGATTGGCCATGCTAAATTGACCCTAGTGTCAGGGGGATTAGCAGGGTAAATATGTGGGGTTACGGGGATAGGGCCTGTGTGGGATTGTGATCGGTGCTGATTCGATGGGCTGAATGGCCTCCTCCTGCACTGTAGGGATTCTATGATTCTATATGGAATTTATTGCCACAGAAGGCTGTGGAGGCCAGGTCACTGAGTGTATTTAAGTCAGAGATAGATAGGTTCTTGAGTGATAGGGGATTTAATGTTATGGGGAAAAGGCAGGAGAATGAGGTTGAGAAACATATCAACCATGATCGAATGGCAGAGCAAACTCGATGGGCCGAATGGCCTAATTCTTCTTCTATATCTTATGGTGTTATAATCATTCCACTATTGGTGGCTTCAGCTGCCTGGGGCCTAAGCTCTGGAATTCCCCCCTAAATCTCTCCTCCTCTCTACCTCTTTCCTGCTTTCTGACAAACCTTAAAACCCACCTCTTTACCCAAGATTTTGCTCACCGGTCCTAATAATTTCTCAGGTGAGTTAGTGTCACCTTTTGCTTTATAAAAGCCCCCTATGATCCGCCTCTGGATGTTTGATGACATTAAAAGTCTTTTATAAATGCAAGTTGTTGTTTTTGTTGCAGCGCCCTGAATTCCTGGTCAGTTCTTGACGCCAATCCTCACCGGTGTGTTGCCATGTTGGCTCCATCACATCGCCAACAGGTGGCATGGCCACTGTCTTCTCAAGGCTTTGGCTCCAGCTAACTCTGCTGCTGGTAACGGCACTGGCAAAAGGCAGCTCAATTGCCAAAAGGAATCAGAAACCCGAGCCAAAGTACGAGGCCGTTGATGCAGGATTCATTCCCGAGGTTGGACGGAGGAGTGAGCTGAGATGAGCAGCGGTCAGGCAAAACCAAACTTGGGATTTTGCAGAAACAGAAAGGATCGAGCGAGCCCCTCACTTGCAGCAGCTAGGACTGGACAACAAAACAACTTCGATAGACTGAACACGGAGTCCATACGGTCGAAAAACATCTCCCCTGCCAGATAAATGCTGGAAAATCTCAGCAGGTCTGACAGCAGGTCGTGACGAAGGGTCATCCAGATCCGAAACATTGTCTCTATTCTCTTTCCACAGATGTTGTCTGAGATTTTCCAGCATTTTTTGTGCTGAGTCTGCATGTTCTCCCCGTGTCTGCGTGGGTTTCCTCCGGGTGCTCCGGTTTCCTCCCACATTCTGAAAGACGTGCTGGTTAGGTGCTTTGGCCATGATAAATTCCCCCTCAGTGTACCCGAACGGCGCCGGAGTGTGGCCACCAGGGGATTTTCACAGTAACTTCATTGCAGTGTTAACGTAAGCCTACTTGTGACACATATAAATAAACTTAAAAGTGATGGAAGGGGTCATCAACAGCGCTATAAAGCAGCGCTCACTCAACAATAACCTTCTCCCTGACGCTCAGTTTGGGTTTCATCAGGGTCACTCAGCTCCTGACCTCATTACAGCCGTGGTTTAAACATGGACAAAAGAGCTGAATTCCAGAGGTGAGCTGAGACTTATTGCCCTCGACATCAAGGCAGCATTTGACCGAGTGTGGCATCAAGGAGTCCTCGCAACACTGGAGTCAATGGGAATCAGGGAAAACCCTCCGCTGGTTGGAGTCATACCTAGCGCAAAGGAAGATGGTTGTGGTGGTTGGAGGTCAGTCAACTCAGGGTAGTGTCCTAGACCCAACTGTCTTCAGCTGCTTCATCGATGACCTTCCTTCCATCATCTGGTTAAAAGTCAGAATGTTCGCCGATGATTGCACAATGTTCAGCACCATTCATGATTCCTCAGATACTGAAGCAGTCCATGTTCGAATGCAGCAAGACCTGGACAATATCCAGGCTTAGGCTGACAAGTGGAAAGTAACATCTTTATTTTTTTTATTAGTGTCGCAAGTCGGCTTACATTAACACTCCAATGAAGTTATTGTGAAAATCCCCTAGGCGCCACACTCTGGCGCCTGTTTGGGTACACTGAGGCAGAATTTAGCACGGCCAATGCACCCTAACCAACACGTCTTTCGGACTGTGGAAAGAAACCAGAGCACCTGGAAGAAACCCATGCAGACACGGGGAGAACGTGCAGACTCCACTCAGACAGTGACCCAAGCCGGGAATCAAACCCGGGTCTCTAGTGCTGTGAGGCAGCAGTGCGAACCACTGTGCCACCGTGCTGCCCCAAAACATTCACGCCACAAAAGTGCCAGGTAATGACCATCTCCAACATGATTGTCTATGGTGTTACCATGACTGAATCCCTTTACCATTGGCTAGAAATGTAACAGGAGCAGTTGTATAAACACAGTGGCTATAAAAGCAGGTCAGAGGCTGGGAACACTGCGGTGGGTAACTCACCTCCCGACTCCCCAAAGCCTGTCCACCTTCTACAAAGCACAAGTTCAGGAGTGTGATGGAATTCTCTCCACTTGCCTGGATGGCTGCAGCTCCAACAACACCCAAGAAGCTCGACACCATCCAGGACAAAGCAGCCCACTTGATTGGCACCCCATCCACTACTTTGAGCATTTAATCCCTCAACCACAGACGCACATTGGCAGCCGTGTGTACCATCTACAAGATGCACTGCAGGAACTCACTAAGGCTCCTTCGACAGCACCACAAAATCAACCAAGACAGAGAATAGGTGCCCGAGAACATCAATGCCCACAATTTCCTCTTCAAGCCTCTCATCATCTCGACTTGGAAATATATCATTGATCTTGTCACTGTTACTGGGGAAAATCCCAGACCTCCCTCTCTGACAGCACTGTGGGAGTACCTACACCTCACAGCTCAACATCAGCTTCCCCAGGATGACCTTCTCTGACAGCACTGTGGGAGTACCTGCACCTCACGGCTCACCATCAGCTTCCCCAGGATGAGTTGGAATGGTTCTAGACTTGATGGCTGGGGCAGGGGGACGGCTGGGGGAGTACCGCAAGGTGTCCTTGTGCGGCTTGGAGGAACATTCTTGCTCTTCGAGGTCTTTTTCCCAGGGTGGAAGTGTCAATTACAAGGGGGCACAGGTTCAAAGTGAGAGGGGGAAAGTTTAAGGGAGATGTGCAGGGGAAGTTTTTCAAGCAGAGAGTGGTGTGTGCCTGGAACGCGCTGCCAGAGGAGGAGGAGGAGACAGGCACATTCGCAACATTTAAGAGGCAGCTGGATGGGTAGATGAATAGGGAAGGAATAGAGGGATACGGATCAAGTAAGGGCAGAAGGTTTTTTTTTAGTTTAGTTCGGGCACCATGATCGGCGCAGGCTTGGAGGGCCAAAGGGCCTCTTTCTGTGCTGTACTTTGTTCTTTGTTCTTCTTTGTTCAGAGAATCATAGAATCCCTATAGTGCAGAAGAAGGCCATTCGGCCCATCGCATCTGCACCAACCACAATCCCACCCAGGCCCTATCCCCGTAACTTCACATATTTACTCTGCTAGTCCCCCTGACGCTAAGGGGCAATTTACCATGGCCAATCCACCTAACCTGCACATCTTTGGAGTGTGGGAGGAAACTGGAGCACTCGGAGGAAACCCACGCAGACATGGGAGAACATGCAAACTCCACACAAACAGTGACCCAAGGCCGGAATTGAACCCCAGGCCCCTGGCACTGTGAGGCAGCAGTGCTAATCACTGTGCCACTGCTCTAAGAACATTTCCTTCACAGTCTCATCCGCTCCATGGTATCAGTCCCAGTGTTTGGTCTGGTGCTGGGTGGGGAGGGGTACAGAGGCAGTAACAGAGGAGATACACCATTGTTTCCCCCTGCTCACCTATCCGACAGAAATTAGACCATTGAGTCTTGCTCTTCCTTTCTCAGCAGGGCCCTGGCATCTTGGGACAATGATCCTGTTTGCTTGTGACTAACAGTGAGAGGTTTAGAGAGAGAGAATTTCAGAGCTCAGGGCCCAGCCAGCTGAAGGCACTGACATCAAATGGCGCAGTGATCCAAGTTGGGATGCAGTTGGATTGAAAGGAGGAGGACGTCTCCCCTCTGTTGGAACTGTGACCACCCTGTGCCCACCCCCTGGTTACTGCCTGATGGGATCACAATTCTGGGCCAGAACTCGTCCCTTAGATAGACTGAGTGAGGAGCCAGACCAGCCAATGCTGCCCAATGAAAAATGCCCTGTAGGGAATGAGAACACTCATCAATGTTCTTCAAAGTGTAATTACAAACCATCTCCAGCTGTATGGAAAGGCTTAACAAGGTCTTTTAAGTGTATTTCCTTGTTTGAAATTTTTGCAAGGCAGTCTAGACAGACGGTTGGAAAAGCACACAGGCTCCAAAATGTTTTGGCAAAAATAGGCCGAGCAGCAGATGTTGGCCGAATATTTCCCGTGATCGCTTCAAGATGTGTCGTTGCTCCCCCAGTCCACACAGCTCATTGACACTCCAGCTCTAAGCACCACAAAAACTGACAAATTACACTTCAGAGCCTTTCTCAAATTGTAAAACATTAAATATTCTTCTAAAATGTTCCTTTCGTAGAATCCCTACTGTTCAGAAGGGGGCCATTCGGCCCATTGAACCTGTACCGCCCATAAACCCACCCAGGCCCTATTCCTGTAATGCTTATTTACCCTGACACTAAGGGGCAATTTAGCACGGCCAATCAACCTAACCTGCACATCTTTGGAGTGTGGGAGGAAACCGGAGCGCCCGGAGGAAACCCACGCAGACATGGGGAGAATGTGCTGTTTGGAATGCGTGCAGTAAATCTCTGCTGGTGAGAGGTGTCGAACACAGCTTCACCTCCCTGCATTATCTTTATGTCATAGATTCACAGTATCCCGACAGTGCAGAAGAGGCCATTCAGCCAATCAAGTCTGCGCCGACTCTCTGACAGATTATCTTATCCAGGCCCTGTCCCTCACCCTATCCCCATAACCCCACTCCTTTCCCATGGCTAATCCATCCTAGTAAGAAGTTTAACAACACCAGCCTTAAGCCATTTACCCCAGCCGGCATCTCCACATCATAATCCATCCTACGCATCTTGGGACACTAAGGGGCAATTTAGCACGGCCAATCCAACTAACCTGCACATCTTTGGAGTGTGGGAGGAAACCGGAGCACTCGGAGGAAACCCACGCAGACACAGGGAGAATGTGCAGACTCCGCACAGACAGTGACCCAAGCCGGGAATCGAACCCGGGTCCCTGGCGCTGTGAGGCAGCAATGCTAACCACTGCCCTTTGTGCTCATAATCTATACACCTCCTTCTTAAGTATATTCGACAATGGAGAAGCCAGGACCCTCTGGGGTTGAGAATTCCAAAGATTCGCAATCCTTTGGGTGAAAAGATTTCTCCTCGTGTCAGTCCAAAATGGCCGCCCCTTTGCCCCCTGGGATGGTGACGCTATGTTCTCAATTCCCCAGCCATTGGATGTAATTTCTCAGCATCGACCTTGTCTAGTCCCTTGAGAAATGAATGCTTCAATTAAATCAGTTTGCATTCTTCAAAACGGCCAAGGACATCGGTCGAATTTGCTCAATCTCTCCTCATTGGACATCCCATCATCCCAGGAGCAAGTCGAGTGAATTGTTATTGTATTCCCGCCAGGGGCACGATGGCACAGTGGTTAGCACTGCTGCCTCACAGCGCCAGGGACCCGGGTTCGATTCCCAGCTTGGGTCACTGTCTGTGTGGAGTTTGCACATTCTCCCCATGTCTGCATGGGTTTCCTCCGGGTGCTCTGGTTTCCTCCCACAGTCCAAAGATGTGCGGGTTAGGTTGATTGGCCGTGCTAAATTGCCCCTTATTGTCAGAGGGATTAGTAGGGTAAATAGGTGGGAATAGGGCCTGGGTGGGATTGTGGTCGGTGCAGACTCGATGGGCCGAATGGCCTCCTCCTGCACTGTAGGAATTCTATTCTAAATATATTCTTCTTTGAGTGTGGAGGTCCAACCTGCCCACAGTGTGTGAGGACTTACCAATAATCGTAGTTTGAGTCCTTTAAGGCTGAAAATATGCTCGGAATTCCTCGCACGCGCCAACATATTATCACGCATCATTCTGTGTGGAGTCTGCATGTTCTCCCCGTGTCTGCGTGGGTTTCCTCCGGGTGCTCCGGTTTCCTCCCACTGTCCCAAGATCTGTGGGTTAGGTTGATTGGCCGTGCTAAATTTCCCCTTAATGTCAGGGGGATTAGCAGGGTAACTACGTGGGGTAATGGGGATAGGGCCTTGGGTGGGATTGTTGTCAGTACAAGCTTGATGGGCTGAATGGCCTCCTCCTCCACTGTAGGGACCCCATGATTCTATGTGGGGTCGTGTTCCCACCACTCTTACGCTGGTTTTGTTCAGTACAGAAGGCTGGAGGGCCAACGAATCAGGAGGCCGGCTGCGTTGTTTAAATTTTATTCAAGTATTTGAAGTCATTAGTGACCCAATTGTCTGCAATAATTGTTAACGTCAGCAACAGTACCCTCGCAGAGTCTGTTCAACCCCGGGTGGGACTTCCGTTATTCGTGAGACACTTTGTTAGGGTGGGTTTAAAAGGTTCACCCTGAGTCTCATCTCTGGCAGCTCAGAGTTCTGTAAGAAGTTTAACAACACCAGATTAAAGTCCAACAGGTGGGTTCGTGATCTGTAGTCCTTTCGGTATCTTAGCTCAGAGTTCTGTCACTGTTGGGGTGGCTTCAGACAAGAAATAGAGTTTCCATTTACAACTTTTATTAATTAGAGGCCTTTTGGCTAAGATCAAGTGCAGTCTTGGCATCCGGCACTTGGTTGAAGTCATGAGGTTACACCGAGGCTTCATTTGAAGCACTTTTTTAAAGCGGTATCTCGGCCTTTTGGCTAAGGTGCAAATGAGATCAAGCCTTGGAGAAGGTGCAATGCCTGCTCCAATCAAACCCAAATGTGGCAATGCCGGCGTTGGGCTGGGGTAATTATGCTCATTGCCCGACCAAGCCCCAGACAGGAAGTGGTGAGCCTGTCTTGTCAACTTGGATCTGGAATGTTTCACTTGCTGAGACTTTGAATTGGATTGAGTAAACAAAAAATAAATCAGAGGCCTTTTACCCACCCGCTGAGTGCTCTGTTTATTCTGTGCCCACTGGCCCAGCCTGTAACACAGCTGAGAACAATATGCATTGCCGCCTCAGAGACAGAGACAGCGTCCAATGGGGAGGATGAGACTGAGGAGAGAGGAGAGTTAGCATGGAGAGAGGATTGGATAACTGATAGCAATCAGAGAATTGGGATAAGAGGGACATTTTCAGGATGGCGACCTAGAACTAATGGAGTGACACAGGGATCAGTGCAAAGCCACTATTATTTACAATAAGGAAAGTGAACGATGCAATGCAATGTTAGCAGATGAAACAAAAATAGGTGGGATGGCGAGAGGCAAGCTTAATGCAGTCTGATACACAACACTGCTTCTTAACGCAGTCTGATACACAACACTGCCTCGTAACGCAGTCTGATACATAACACTGCTTCGTAACGCAGTCTGATACACAACACTGCTTCTTAACGCAGTCTGAAACACAACACTGCTTCTTAACGCAGTCTGATACACAACACTGCTTCGTAACGCAGTCTGATCCACAACACTGCCTCGTAACACAGTCTGATACACAACACTGCTTCGTAACGCAGTCTGAAACACAACACTGCTTCGTAACGCAGTCTGATACACGCCACTGCATCGTAACGCAGTCTGATACACAACACTGCCTCGTAACGCAGTCTGATACACGCCACTGCATTGTAACGCAGTCTGATACACCCCACTGCATCGTAACGCAGTCTGATACACACCACTGCATCGTAACGCAGTCTGATACACATCACTGCATCGTAACACAGTCTGATACACAACACTGCATCGTAACGCTCTGCGCTTCCCCCCCAACCAACACCCCCTCCTCCCCCCCCACACCCACCCACCCACCGTCCACAATTCCGACCTCTTGAACATCTCTGATCTGAAACCAATTCTTCATCCAGACACACGGAACAGCCATGGGGACAAAATTCACACCTCAATATGCCAACATCTTCATGCACAGGTTCGAACAAGACCTCTTCACCCCACAGGACCTTCAACCGATGCTATACGCTAGATACATCGATAATATTTTCTTCCTTTGGACTCAAGGGGAACAATCACTGAAACAACTATATGGTGACATCAACAAGTTCCATCCCACCATCAGACACACCATGGACTACTCTCCGGAATCGGTTGCATTCTTGGACACGCATCTCCATTAAGGACGGTCACCTCAGCACTTCACTGTACCACAAGCCCACGGATAACCTCACGATGCTCCACTTCTCCAGCTTCCACCCTAAACACATTAAAGAAGCCATCCCCTACGGACAAGCCCTTCCTATACACAGGATCTGCTCAGATGAGGAGGATCGCAACAGACACCTCCAGACGCTGAAAGATGCCCTCATAAGAGCAGCATATGGCACTCGACTCATCGATCGACAGTTCCGATGCGCCATAGCGAAAAACCACACCGACCTCCTCAGGAGACAAACACAGGACACGGCGGACAGAGTACCCTTCGTCGTCCAGTACTTCCCCGGAGCGGAGAAGCTACGACATCTTCTCCAAGGTGGCCTTCACGACACACGACAACGCAGAGTCGCTGAGCAGAAACTGATAGCCAAGCCACACATGAGGACGGCCTCAACCGGTATCTTGGGTTCATGTCACACTATCTGTAACCCCCACGACTTGCCTGGGCTTGCAAAATCTCACTAACTGTCCTGGCTGGAGACACTACACATCTCTTTAACCTGTGCTTAACGCTCTCTCCACTCACATTGCCTGCACCTGTAAAGACTTGATTACCTGTAAAGACTCGCATTCCAACCATTATTTTGCAAATTGAGTTTGTGTCTTTATATGCCCTGTTTGTGAACCGAACTCCCACTTACCTGATGAAGGGGCAGCGCTCCGAATGCTAGTGGCTTGTGCTACCAAATAAACCTGTTGGACTTTAACCTGGTGTTGTGAGACTTCTTACTGTGTTTATCCCAGTCCAACGCCGACATCTACACATCATGGCTTAATCATTCCACCATAGGTGACCCTCAGCTCCCTGAGTCCTAAGCTCTGGAATTCCCTCCATAAACAAGTTTTTCAAGGAAGTGACGAAGATGATTGATGAGGGTAAGGCAGTGGATGTTGTCTACATGCACTTCAGTAAGGCCTTTGACAAGATCCCTCATGGCAGACTGGTGCAGAAGGTGAAGTCGCATGGGATCAGACGTGAGCTGGCAAGGTGGATGCAAAACTGGCTCGGTCAAAGAAGACAGAGGGTAGCAGTGGAAGTGTGCGTTTCTGAATGGAGGGCTGTGACAAGTGGTGTTCCTCAGGGATCAGTGCTGGGACCTTTGCTGTTTGTAATATATATAAATGATTTGGAGGTAAATGTAACTGGATTGATTAGTAAGTTTGCGGAGGACACAAAGGTTGGTTGATTTGTGGATAGTGATGAGGACCATCAGAGGATACAGCAGGATATAGATCAGTTGGAGACTTGGGCAGAGAGATGGCAGATGGAGTTTAATCTGGACAAATGTGAGGTAATGCATTTTGGAAGGTCTAATACAGATAGGAAATATACAGTAAATGGCAGAACCTTTAAGAGTATTGATAGACAGAGGGATCTGGGTGTACAAGTACACAGGTCACTGAAAGTGGCAATGCAGGTGGAGAAGGTAGTCAAGAAGGCATGCGGCATGCTTGCCTTCATTGGCCGGGGCATTGAGTTTAAAAATTGGGAAGTCATGTTGCAGCTTTATCGAACCTTAGGCCGCACTTGGAATATAGTGTTCAATTCTGGTCGCCACACTACCAGAAGGATGTGGAGGCTCTGGAGAGGGTACAGAGAAGATTTACCAGGATGTTGCCTGGTACGGAGAGCATTAACTATGAGGAGAAACTTGGTTTGTTCTCACTGGAGCGACGGAGGTTGAGGGGCGGCCTGATAGAAGTCTACAAGATTATGAGAGGCATGGACAGAGTGGATAGCCAGAAGCTTTTTCCCAGGGTGGAAGAGTCAATTACTAGGGGGCGCAGGTTTAAGGTGTGAGGGGCATTGTTTAAAGGAGATGTACGAGGCAGATTTTTTACACAGAGAGTGGTGGGTGCCTGGAACTCGCTGCCGGGGGAGGTAGTGGAAGCGGATATGGTGGTGACTTTTAAGGGGCGTCTTGACATACATATGTATAGGATGGGAATAGAGGGAAATGGTCTCCGGAAGGGTAGCGGGTTTAAGTTCAGTCAGGCAGCATGGTCGGTGCAGGCTTGGAGGGCCGAAGGGCCTGTTCCTGCGCTGTAATTTTCTTTGTTCTTTGTTCTAAACCTCTCCATCGCACTTTCCTCCTTTAAGACGCTCCTTAAAATCTCCCTCGCTGAGCATGTCCTCGGTTCACCTTTCTCGCACCTTCTCAGGGCTCAGGGTCTAATTGTGTTTGTTAATTGTCCCACAATGCACCTTGGGATGTTTAACGACACAAAGCTTCTATAGAAATGCGATGAGTTGTTGGTGATGCTCATTGTGAGATCTGTACGATCAGCTTTCCTCGTTAGGTAACGAGCTGTCACAATAACACGTTAATTGGTTTCTCCTCATGTTTATCCATGGGAAACCGCACAACAAGGTGAGTGACTCGGTAATGGGCGATGGGAGCCAGATCAGCTGGCTGCACAGTTTGGAGACAGGGGAATGATGGTATACATAACGCTAATTATCTGACCCACGCTCCCTTTGGGCACTGCTTCACGCTGAGGTCACTGAATTGATCAATTTACTGTTAACTCGGGGAAATGATTGGACACATCACTGAGCAGAGCATAGTCCTGTGAGAATTGTGGTCTGCGTTTTGCCCCGAGTAATCAAGACTGAATAAACTACTGACTGACTGCAAGTTCGATACTGGTTCTAACTGGTGTCCCTTTACAGATGAAGGAAGAAAAATAGACTTGCATTTATAAGAACATAAGAACTAGGAGCAGGAGTAGGCGACACAGTGGCACAGTGGTTAGCACTGCTGCCTCACAGCACCAGGGACTCAGGTTCGATTCTGGCCTCGGGTCACTGTCTGTGTGGAGTTTGCACAGTCTCCACGTGTCTGTGTGGGTTTCCTCCGGGTGCTCCAGTTTCCTCCCACGCTACAAAGGTGTGGAGGTTAGGTGGATTGGCCGTGATGAATTACCCCTTAGTGTCAGGGGGACTAGCTAGGGTAAATGCATGGGGTTATGGGGATAGGGCCTGGGTGGGATTGTTGCCAGTGCAGACACGATGGGCTGAATGGTCTCCTTCTGTACTGTAGGGATTCTATGATTCTATGTCCTACAATGCTCGTGGCCTATTCAGACTGTCTTGAAAGCAGCATGCCACCTTAACCCGGTCCGTTTCCCTACACAGCTAGTTCGTCACATCCCCACTTGTGACCTTCCCTCCTTTATAAGGTTAGAAGTGGGGATGTTCGCCGATGATTGCACAATGTTCAGCACCATTCACGACTCCTCAGATACTGAAGTAGTCCATGTCCAAATACAACACGATCTGGACAATATCCAGGCTTGGGCTGAGAAGTTGCAAGTAACATTCACGCCACACAAATGCCAGGCAATGACCATTACCAATAAGAGACACTCTAACCACCGCCCCTTGACATTCAATGGTGTAACCATCACTGAATCCCCCACTGTCAACTTCCTTGGGGTTACCATTGACCAGAAACTCAACTGGACTCACCACATAAACACAGTGGCTACAAGAGCAGGTCAGAGGCTAGGAATACTGCGGCGAGTAACTCACCTCCTGACTCCCCAAAGTCTGTCCACCTTCTGCAAGGCACAAGTTAGGAGTGTGATGGAATACTCTCCACTTGCCTGGATGGGTGCAGCTCCATCAACACTCAAGAAGCTCGACACCATCCAGAACAAAGCAGCCCGCTTGATTGGAATCCCATCCACAAACATCCACCCCCTCCACCACTGACACTCAGTAGCAGCAGTGTGTACTATCTACAAGATGCACTGCAGAAATTCACCAAAGATCCTTCGACAGCACCTTCCAAACCCACGACCACTTCCATCTAGAAGGACAAGGGCAGCGGATAAATGGGAACACCACCACCTGCAAGTTCCCCTCCAAGCCACTCACCATCTTTACTTGGAAATATATCGCCGTTCCTTCACAGTCACTGGGTCAAAATCCTGGAATTCCCTCCCTAACGGCATTGTGGCTCAACCCACAGAACATGGACTGCAGCGATTCAGGAAGGCAGCTCACCACCTCCTTCTCAAGGGCAACTAGGGATGGGCAATGAAACTGCTGGCCTAGCCAGCGACGCCCATGTCCCATGAATGAATTAAAAAAGAGGCTGGTGAAGTGTGGTCCTTGCTGGTAACAGGCCAGCAGCAAAGTATAACTTGTCAAGTTAAATTAGATATGGTCTCATGTCGGGAATCTGACCCAGTAAGAAGTTTAACAACACCAGGTTAAAGTCCAACAGGTTTATTTGGTAGCAAAAGCCACACAAGCTTTCGAGGCTCTGAGCCCCTTCTTCAGGTGAGTGGGAATTCTGTTCACAAACAGAACTTATAAGACACAGACTCAATTTACATGAATAATGGTTGGAATGCGAATACTTACAACTAATCCAGTCTTTAAGAAACAAAACAATGGGAGTGGAGAGAGCATCAAGACAGGCTAAAAAGATGTGTATTGTCTCCAGACAAGACAGCCAGTGAAACTCTGCAGGTCCACGCAACTGTGGGAGTTACAAATAGTGTGACATAAATTCTGATTCTAGGATCGCATGATAAAGACTCAGGAGGAAAAAAGCAGAAATATTTATGTGAAATAGTGTGACATAAACCCAATATCCCGGTTGAGGCCGTCCTTGTGTGTGCGGAACCTGGCTATCAGTTTCTGCTCCGCGACTCTGCGCTGTCGTGTGTCGCGAAGGCCGCCTTGGAGAACGCTTACCCGAATATCAGAGGCCGAATGCCCGTGACCGCTGAAGTGCTCCCCAACAGGAAGAGAACAGTCTTGCCTGGTGATTGTCGAGCGGTGTTCATTCATCCGTTGTCGCAGCGTCTGCATAGTTTCCCCAATGTACCATGCCTCGGGACATCCTTTCTTGCAGCGTATCAGGTAGACAACGTTGGCCGAGTTGCAAGAGTATGTACCGTGTACCTGGTGGATGGTGTTCTCACGTGAGATGATGGCATCTGTGTCGATGATCCGGCACGTCTTGCAGAGGTTGCTGTGGCAGGGTTGTGTGGTGTCTTGGTCACTGTTCTCCTGAAGGCTGGGTAGTTTGCTGCGGACAATGGTCTGTTTGAGGTTGTGCGGTTGTTTGAAGGCAAGAAGTGGGGGTGTGGGGATGGCCTTGGCGAGATGTTCGTCTTCATCAATGACATGTTGAAGGCTCCGGAGGAGATGCCGTAGCTTCTCCGCTCCGGGGAAGTACTGGACAACGAAGGGTACTCTGTCCACTGTGTCCCGTGTTTGTCTTCTGAGGAGGTCGGTGCGGTTTTTCGCTGTGGCGCGTTGGAACTGTTGATCAATGAGTCTAGCGCCATATCCTGTTCTTATGAGGGCATCTTTCAGCGTCTGGAGGTGTCTGTTGCGATCCTCCTCATCCGAGCAGATCCTGTGTATACGGAGGGCTTGTCCGTAGGGGATGGCTTCTTTAACGTGTTTAGGGTGGAAGCTGGAGAAGTGGAGCATCGTGAGGTTATCCGTGGGCTTGCGGTACAGTGAGGTGCTGAGGTGACCGTCCTTAATGGAGATGCGCGTGTCCAAGAATGCAACCGATTCCGGAGAGTAGTCTATGGTGAGCCTGATGGTGGGATGGAACTTGTTGATGTCATCATAGAGTTGTTTCAGTGATTGTTCACCATGAGTCCAAAGGAAGAAAATGTCATCGATGTATCTAGTGTATAGCACCGGTTGAAGGTCCCGTGCGGTGAAGAAGTCTTGTTCGAACCTGTGCATGAAGATGTTGGCATATTGAGGTGCAAATTTGGTCCCCATGGCTGTTCCGTGTGTCTGGATGAAGAACTGGTTGTTGAAGGTGAAGATATTGTGGTCCAGGATGAAGCGGATGAGATGTAAAATTGCATCTGGAAACTGGCAGTTGTTGGCGCTGAGCACTGAGGCCGTTGCAGCAATGCCATCGTCATGGCGGAGCAGAAACTGATAGCCAGGTTCCGCACACACAAGGACGGCCTCAACCGGGATATTGGGTTTATGTCACACTATTTCACATAAATATTTCTGCTTTTTTCCTCCTGAGTCTTTATCATGCGATCCTAGAATCAGAATTTATGTCACACTATTTGTAACTCCCACAGTTGCGTGGACCTGCAGAGTTTCACTGGCTGTCTTGTCTGGAGACAATACACATCTTTTTAGCCTGTCTTGATGCTCTCTCCACTCCCATTGTTTTGTTTCTTAAAGACTGGATTAGTTGTAAGTATTCGCATTCCAACCATTATTCATGTAAATTGAGTCTGTGTCTTATAAGTTCTGTTTGTGAACAGAATTCCCACTCACCTGAAGAAGGGGCTCAGAGCCTCGAAAGCTTGTGTGGCTTTTGCTACCAAATAAACCTGTTGGACTTTAACCTGGTGTTGTTAAACTTCTTACTGTGTTTACCCCAGTCCAACGCCGGCATCTCCACATCGGGAATCTGACCTCCAGAGAGGTGACACTTTGGGGAGGATATTGGTCGGAGAGAGGAGCGAGGACAACTTACTCACAACCAGACAAACCCCACATGTTATATCGCAAGTGTCCTTTATTAATAACCCGTTGTTATCCATTAAGGTGATATGGACTATCATTAATGCTGCGTTCAAAAACTTATGACCCAGTTGTTACAGTAATTCATGACCTGTGAACAAGGCGGGAGCGATCTTTCTTCCAATGGACAAATTAATGGAATGTGAGTATTTTCTGTTTGATCAGAAAAAGTGAACCAATCACCACGCAGCCTGAGCTCGAAGAGGGTAAATATAAAATTAGTCTGGGGAACCGCTGTTCTATTTGACCTTGACTCACCATTTTATGCTGAGTTGGGACAGATTCCCAACAGCGCACACGGACCTCGTCAGACAGACATCACTGCTCTTTAGATCTCATACTCATAGAATCCCTCCAGTGCAGAAGGAGGCCATTTGGCCCATTGAGTCTGCACTGACCACAATCCCACCCAGGCCCTCTTCCCTATGTACTTACCCTAACTAGTACCCCTGACACTAAGTGGAAATTTAGCATGGCCAATGCACCTAACCCGCACATCTTTGGAGTGTGGGAGGAAACCGGAGCACCCGGAGGAAACAGGGAGAACGCGCAAACTCCACACAGACAATGATCCAATGGTGGAATTGAACCCGGGTCCCTGATGCTGTGAGGCAGCAGTGCTAACCACTGTGCCACCATATTTCCCACTCCTTTGCTGGGATGGGGTTATGGGATTGTGCCTTCCAATGCACAGACACAAGGAAGCATTTCCTGCAAGGTTGTAAAAGCCACAGTTAAATAACTACCTTTGATGGCTGGGCGCATGTTGACAAGTGAGGAAAATGGTGAAGCTCTGGAATGGAAGCTTTGCAGTTTAATGAAAGCAGAGATGCATTCTCTTCATATCTACGTCGATTATAGCACAGAAACAGGCCATTCGGCCCTAACAGGTCCATGCTACTGTTTCTGTCCCACTCTTACCATCTATCCTCATCTGATTGTATCAGCAGAACTCCATTCCCTTCCCATAGAATCCAGAGAATCAGAATCCCTTCAATACCAAGGAGGCCATTCGGCCCATTGACTTTGCATTGATTCTCCGAAACAGCATCTGCCCTATCCCCGTAAGCCCGCATATTTACCCCGCTAATCCCCCTAACCTACTCATCTTGGGACACCAAGGAACAATTTACCACAGTCAATCAACCTAACCCGCACATCTTTGCATTGTGGGAAGAAACTGGAGCACCCGGAGGAAACCCACGCAGACACGGGGAGAATGTGCAGACTCCACACAGAGAGTGACCTGAGGTTGGAATCGAACCCAGGTCCCTGGTGCTGTGAGGCAGCAGTGCTAACCACTGTGCCACCGTGCCGCCAACATGCCTTTATCTAGAGTTCACTTGAAAGCGTCTGTGCGGTTCTCCGGCCCGCAGTGTGACTGAGTTCCACATTCTCCCAATGTCTGAGTAAAGACATTTCGTCTGAATTCCCAACTGGATTCCTTGGTGACTATCTTTTATTGATGGCCCCATCTCCACAAGAGGAAACATTCTCTCCGTATTCACTCCATCCAAACCTGTCATGGTTTTAAAGACCTGTACTAGATCACTGCTCAGTCTCCTCATTTCCAGAGGAAAGCCATCCAGTGGAAGATTTAATGAGAGAAAAATACATTTTCTTTGATGTTTTCATGTCATAGAACATAGAACATAGAACATTACAGCACAGAACAGGCCCTTCGGCCCACGATGTTGTGCCGACCTTCATCTGAAACCAAGATCAAGCTATCCCACTCCCTACCATCCTGGTGTGCTCCATGTGCCTATCCAATAACCATGCTGGAGATACACATTAATTCAGACTTGTGTTTGGGCCCCAGGATAGATACAGCCTGAGGCTGAATGACCTCACGGCACCTTTAGAAGTGGAGTACGGGAGTACTCCCGGTGTCCTCGTTCAGCCCCACATGTTTGTATAGATCCTTTATCTGGTTCAGTGTGTCGGGAAAGGGTAAAGCAGACTGCCCTGGAGTCGATTGATGTTCTACCACGATTGATTTCTCGTTATGGTGTAGTAACGTTAACCTTTAGCCTGTGCCCGTTAAGCAGAATAAGTCAATTTAAGATCGCTGGGGGCTATTTCACCAGCACCGAGCTCGCAGCAATGGTCAGTTTCAGAATGAAGTAACAAGAAATTTAATTAAAGGCATCCCTTTGCACGCTGGCTAACAAGTTTCAGTAACTTTAATTATTTGATAACAGTTTTGTAAAGGAATATATCTGCCTACACATCTTCCATTTAATTGGTACCAGTGATCCATGTACAAAGACAGACATAATTATTTACAATTGGTACATGAACAGAGGATGCTTGACACTCGCTGTGATCTCCTTGTTTTTCTCTATCACATAGAAAACTCTTCTTTGTCAGATTTCCCTTCCCTCTCGCTTGGTTATTTTGTTTTTCCTACTTACACCTCCACTGCACCCTGCTCTGCCCAAGACCGCAAGAAACTACAAAGGGTCATGAATGAAGCCCAGTCCATCACACAAACCAGCCTCCCATCCATTGACTCTGTCTACACTTCCCGCTGCCTCAGCAAAGCAGCCAGCATAATTACGCATCCCAGACATTCTCTCTTCCACCTTCTTCCATTGGGAAAATGATACAAAAGTCTGAGGTCACGTACCAACCGACTCAAGAACAGCTTCTTCCCTGCTGCCATCAGACTTTTGAATGGACTTACCTTGCATTAAGTTGATCTTTCTCTACACCCTAGCTATGACTGTAACACTACATTCTGCACTCTCTCCTTTCCTTCTCTATGAACGGTATGCTTTGTCTGTATAGCGTGCAAGAAACAATACTTTTCACTGTATGTTAATGAATGTGACAATAATAAATCAAATAACGAATAACGTCTTTTTTTACCAATCACTTTTAGAAACATAGAACATAGAAAAACTACAGCACAAACAGGCCCTTTGGCCCACAAGTTGTGCCGAACACATCCCTACCTTCTAGACCTACCTATAACCCTCCATCCTGTTTGTCATTTACTCTCTCCTGCGCTCCACCCTATTACAGACCCAACTGTTTCATTCTCTCCCTGCTTTCCTATCCCCTTATGGGCAACACGGTGGCACAGTGGTTAGCTCTGCTGCTTCACAGTGCCAGGGGCCTGGGCTCGATTCCCGGCTTTGGTCACTGTCTTTACACATTCTCCCCGTGTCTGCGTGGGTTTCCTCCGGGTGCTCCAGTTTCCTTCCACAGTCCGAAAGACGTGCTGGTTAGGTACATTGGCCATGCTAAATTCTCCCTCTGTGTACCCAAACAGGCGCGCCGGAGTGTGGCGACTAGGGGATTTTCACAGTAACTTCATTGCAGTGTTAATGTAAGCCGACTTATGACACTAATAAATAATGTTTTTCTGTAAGGTGTACATCTTAAACATTTTACAGTTCTGATGAAAAGTCATTGAGCTGAAATGTGAACTTTGGGCAGGAGGTTGGGCTGGCCTTGGAAAGGGTTCAGAGGAGGTTCACAGGAATGATCCCTGGAATGAAGAGCTTGTCGTATGAGGAACGGTTGAGGACTCTGGGTCTGTACTCGTTGGAGTTTAGAAAGATGAGGGGGGATCGTATTGAAACTTACAGGATACTGCGAGGCCTGGATAGAGTGGACGTGGAGAGGATGTTTCCACTAGCAGGAAAAACTAGAACCAGAGGGCACAGCCTCAGGCTAAAGGGATGATCCTTTAAAGCAGAGATGAGGAGGAATTTCTTCAGCCAGAGAGTGGTGAATCTGAGGAACTCTTTGCCGCAGAAGGCTGTGGAGGCCAGGTCACTGAGTGTCTTTAAGACAGAGATAGATAGGTTCTTGATTAAAAAGGGGATCAGGGGTTATGGGTAAAAGGCAGGAGAATGGGGATGAGAAAAATATCAGCCATGATTGAATGGCGGAGCAGACTCGATGGGCCGAGTGGCCTATTTCTGCTCCTATGTCTTATGGCCTTATGGTTTGTCCTGTAGGTGGGACCATGTGGTTAGGGTCATTTGGGGGTCACAACCCGGCACTCAGTTCACCCGGATGTGATTTCCACTGAATTCACAGATCACAGAAATCACAGAAAACCTACAGTGCAGAAAGAGGCCATTTGGCCCATCGAGTCTGCACCAACCACAATCCCACCCAGGCCCGACACCCATATCCCTACATATTTTACCCGCCAGTCCCTCTAACCTACGCATCTCAGGACACTAAGGGGCAATTTTTAGCATAGCCAATCAACCTAACCCGCACATCTTTGGACTCAAGAATTGTCCAATTACAGGCCAGGGAACAGGCTCAGCATCCAATTAAGAACAGTGGGCAGGCTCTTGAAGTTGGAGGACCAATAGGAGGACCTTCAGGCCTGAGGGATCGGAGGTCAGCAGGTCAGGTCAAAGGGAGAGAGGGCGTTTCCATTTCCAGGTGCAATGACTCCAATCTCTTACATTTTTAAATTTAAAGATGGCTTCAACAGATAGGCCACCCTTGTGGAGGTGGAAAATAGCCCAGGTTGGTGATTCGTAGCCCCATAGATAGTGGCCACAAATCCTGGGATGGCTGCTAAAAATCTCGCGAGTGGCCAAAAGTGGGATTTGCATCAGTGAGATCTCAGCTTGAGGTCCCAGTCCCTCCCCACACTACCTGTGACATAATCAGGGTTCGTGCCCAGAAAGCAACATCATCTAACAACAGATAATCCACTCAGTACTTGATGGGAGCTTGCTGAGTGTAAATTGGCTGCCACACTATACACAGAACAACAGTGACTACAGCTCATTGGTTATAATCAAAGAGTCATAGAGGTTTACAGCATGGAAACAGGTCCTTTAGCTCTTTTTCTAACCACTAAGCCTGTCCCAATTGCCCACATTTGGCCCATATCCCTCTATACCCATCTTACCCATGTAACTGTCTAAACGCTTTTTAAAAGACAAAATTGTACCCGCCTCTACTACTACCTCTGGCAGCTTGTTCCAGACACTCACCAGCCTCTGTGTGAAAGAACTGCCCCTCTGGACCCTTTTGTATCTCTCCCCTCTCACCTTGAACCTATGTCCTCTAGTTTTAAACTCCCCTATATTTGAGAAAAGATGTCAACTATCTCGCTGATCTATGCCCTCATTATTTTATAGACCTCTATAAGATCACCCCTCAGCCTCCTACGCTCCAGGGAAAAAAGTCCCAGTCTATCCAGCCTCTCCTTATAACTCAAGCCATCAAGTCCCGGTAGCATGCTAGTGAAATGTAGAGTACAATGTAGCAGAGGATATCATCAAATCACACTTTCATCGAACAATCCCAGGTGCTAATTAAAATTCTGCCCAGCTGCTTTGTAAAATTGTTTTCAAATATGCGACTGACTCCTTGACCTTGTGCAATTTGAACCTTTCATCTTGCAGTCAGTAATAAGGTGAAGAAACAAGGTGCTTGCTTACTGTCTGTGACCATCTCACGCATGATGCACTCTAATGTGTAAATAAATTAAACCCAACCAGCCAGACAGGACAGCTCCCACATTACTTTAATTAACAGCCACAGTAAAAGCAAGTGTTGTTCCATCAAGACATCGACGATTGTTAATATACAGAAAGCTATCAGAATAATTAGATGCAAAATGTGTTAGCAAGTGTTGCTGTTAAAGGTGATTTGGTTAATGAGATGCTCGCATTGTCCCTGGACCTCAGTGAGTTAATTCTGCTGCTACCCTCAGGGTGTGATGTGCAGGTCCTATTGATCAAATCAGTGGTGCATGATATCCAGGGTCTTGAACCAAACTCATTCTGGGCATTGCTGGATCAGGGGCCTAGATACAAATGTCTGAGGTCACGTACCAACCGACTCAAGAACAGCTTCTTCCCTGCTGCTGTCAGACTTTTGAATGGACCTACCTCCCACGAAGTTGGTCTTTCTCTACACCCGAGCTATGAGTGGAACACTGGGGGAAGGCAATGGCCGAGTGGAATTATCGCTAGACTATTAATCCAGAAACTCAGCTAACGTTCTAGGGGACCTGGGTTCGAATCCCGCCACGGCAGATGGTGGAATTTGAATTCAATAAAAAAAAATCTGGAATTAAGCATCTACTGATGACCATGAAACCATTGTCGATTGTCGGAAAAACCCATCTGGTTCACTAATGTCCTTTAGGGAAGGAAATCTGCCGTCCTTACCCGGTCTGGCCTACATGTGACTCCAGAGCCACAGCAATGTGGTTGACTCTCAACTGCCCTCCAAGGGCAACTAGGGATGGGCAATAAATGCTCACCAACCAGCGACACCCATGTCCTGCAAATGAATAAAAAAAAGTTCTGCACTCTCTCCTTTCCTTCTCTATGAACGGTATGCTTTGTCTGTATAGCGCACAAGAAACAATAGTTTTCACATAATAAACCAAGTCAAATCAAAATCAAATCATCATAGAAACCCTACAGTACAGAAAGAGGCCATTCGGCCCATCGAGTCTGCACCGACCACAATCCCACTCAGGCCCTACTCCCATATCCCTACATATTTTACCCACTAATCCCTCTAACCTATGCAACTCAGGACACTAAGGGCAATTTTTAGCATGGCCAATCAACCTAACCCGCACATCTTTGGACTGTGGGAGGAAACCGGAGCACCCGGAGGAAACCGACGCAGACACGAGGAGAATGTGCAAACTCCACACAGACAGTGACCCAAGCCGGGAATTGAACCCGGGTCCCTGGAGCTGCGAAGCAGCAGTGCTAACCACTGTGCTACCGTGCCGCCCCAAATAGTGAAGCTCCACTCACACTGCAGGGTGAAGTTAATGTGTATTTTTTCCTCGTTAAATGATGCTGCCATTTGAAAAGTCTCATTCCTGTTTTCCTATCCATCCATGCGCTCTCCTCTGTGACTTCCACCAGCCTGACTGCGATCATAGATCCCAGCGCTCCTTCAATCCTGGCCTCTTCCAGATCCCCTCATTCTCCTCATTTCCATGCCTCCGGTTGCCTGAGTCCTGGACTCTGGAATTCCCACCCTCAACCTCTCTGCCTCTCTCTCCTCCTTTAAGAGTTTCTGGCTGGAATTTTATCCTCCCGCCCGCCCCGGGAATTGGAGCGAGCGAGGGGTGGACAATGGAAAGGTGCGTTGGGCAGGATTTTATGGTTTTGGGACGAGCAAGGCCGTAAAATCCCGCCCTCCATCCCTTTGACCAAGCTCACGTTTGTCAGGCCTGATATCCCTATGGTGTCCCAGGAAGTTCCTGGGAGGTTCGACTGTATAAAGGTGCTATATAAATGCAGCTTCTTGTTTTGTCAGGGCTGGTGTACTTAGTCACAGCCTTTGTCCCTTCCAACATGGTTGACTGAGACGGATGGCCTGGATTTCCGAGGGGCTGGTGGCGTATGGCTTGTTGCAGCAGGGACTTGGTCGAAGGTTTCATCCGCAATATTCCTGTGAAACACCATTGGCGGCACGGTGGCACAGTGGTTAGCACTGCTGCCTCACAGCGCCAGGAACCCTAGTTTGATTCTGGCCTTGGGTGACTGTGTGGAGTTTGCACGTTCTCCTCATGTCTGCGTGAGTTTCTTCTGGGTGCTCCAGTTCTCTCCCCCAGTCCAAAGATGTTCTGGTTAGGTGCATTGGCCGTGATAAATAGCCCCTTAGTGTCCGAAGGTGTGCAGGTTAGGGGGATTAGTGGCGTAGATACATGAGGATATGGGGATAGTGCAGAGGGAGTGCTGCACTGTCAGAGGGTCAGTACTGAGGGAGTGCTGCACTGTCAGAGGGTCAGTACTGAGGGAGTGCCGCACTGTCAGAGGGTCACTACTGAGGGAATACTGCACTGTCAGAGGGTCAGTACTGAGGGAGTGCTGCACTGTCAGAAGGTCAGTACTGAGGGAGTGCTGCACTGTCAGAGGGTCAGTACTGAGGGAGTACCGCACTGTCAGAGGGTCAGTACTGAGGGAGTACCGCACTGTCAGAAGGTCAGTACTGAGGGAGTGCTGCACTGTCAGAGGGTCAGTACTGAGGGAATGCCGCACTGTTGAAGTGCTGCATCCTTTCGATGAGACACTGAAATGACATCTCATCTGCCCTCTCATGGGACCATAGAATCACTACAGTGAAGGAGGAGGCCATTTGGCCCATTGAGTCAGCATCAACTCTCCGAAAGAGCATCCCATCCAGGTTTGATCCCCATAACTCCACATATTTTCCCCTCTAACCCACCGAACCAATACGTCTTGGGACACTAAGGGGCAATTTAGCACGGCCAATCCACCGAGCCTGTGCATCAGATGGATGTTTTTAAAAATCCCATGATACCACACATTATTTCACAGAAGAACAGGGGAGTTCCCCTCCCCGTCCAGTGTCCTGGCCAGTAATTATCCCTCAAGCAACATCACTGACACAGATTCTGCCCACCGGCACCTTGCTGTTTCTGGGAGATTCCTGTGAGTAACCTGCCTCCCTCAACTGCAACAGTGATGTAACCTTCAGAAGTGTGTCATTGGCTGCAGAGAGAGTTATGTCATCTTGAGGCAGTGAGTGGTGCTACATCAATGCAATCTTGCCCAATGGGTGTTTTATTCATTCGTTTTGTTTGAAATATTTTAAGTTTCCTTTGGGATTTGCTTTTAAAACCGTAGAATCCCTACAGTGCAGAAGGAGGCCATTCGGCCCATCGAGTCTGCACCAACCACAATCCCACCCAGGATCTATCCCCATAACCCCTCATATTTACCCTGTTAGTCCCCCAGACACGAAGGGGCAATTTAGCATGGCCAATCCACCTAACCCGCACACCTTTGGAGTGTGGGAGGAAACCAGAACACCTGAATGAAACCCACGCAGACACGAGGAGAATGTACAGACTCTGTACAGACAGTGATCCAAGCCGGGAATCGAACCCGGCTCCCTGGCACTTGAGGCAGCAGTGCTAACCACTGTGCTACCCTGAGCTGCCCATCATCAGTCAGTGGGGAACTTGAGGATCTAACAGAGGAATCTGTGAATAGAGGAATGAGGCCAACGGGTCTGGAAACCCCCCCCCTGGCCTCATTCTGGGGCATGGATGGGGTGTGTGTGGGGGTGGGGGGGGGCAGGAAACACTGCATGCTGGGAATTTGTCTCCCTTTCCTTTATTTGGCAATCTTAAGAATAAACACCAATCAAGCAAACACAGGACGGCGTGATGGCACAGTGGTTAGCGCTGCTGCCTCACAGCGCCAGAGACCCGGGTTCAATTGCGACAATGGATCACTGTCTGTGTGGAGTCTGCACGTTCTCCCCGTGTCTGCGTGGGCTTCCTCCGGGTGCTCCGGATTCCTCCCACACTCCAAAGATGTGTGGGTTAGGTGGATTGGCCACGATAAATTGCCCCATCGAGTCTGCACCAGACACAATTCCACCCAAATCCTATCCCCGTGTATTTATCCTAGCTAGTCCCCCTGACACTAAGGGGCAATTGAGCATGGCCAACCAACCTAACCCACACATCTTTGGAGTGTGGGAGGAATCCGGAGCACCCAGAGGAAACCCACGCAGACATGGGGAGAAGGTGCAAACTCCACACAGGCAGTGACCCGAGGCTGGATTCGAACACGGGTCTCTGGCGCTGTGAGGCAGCAGTGCTAACCACTGTGCCACCCTGCTGCACTGTCAGAGGGTTTGATGGTGTATTCATTTAAGGGGCTGTCGTTTTAGTTTGCCCCTTAACTTGTTAATTTAGTTTAGGATAAATGCGGTTCTATTTTTGAGGTAAGTAAGAGCAGTCGCCCAGCACCTTATGTTGTCGAAACCATGGGACGACTCTTCATTTTCAATGTTTCATCCCAGCCCCCCGATAATCTAAACAGTGGGGATCGGACCTGTAATTGTGGAATGAATCCGAACTCTGGGAGCAAGGATCAATTTGCAGGAAAATCCTATCACTCCAAAGGTGTGCGGGTTAGGTTGATTGGCCATGCTAAAATTGCCCCTTAGTGTCCTGAGATGCGTAGATTAGAGGGATCAGCGGGTAAATATGTTGGGATATGGGGGTAGGGCCTGGGTGGGATTGTGGTCGGTGCAGACTCGATGGGCCAAATGGCCTCTTTCTGCACTGTAGGGTTTCTATGATTCTATGATCACCTCCAGCTGCAGTGGAATGAAAGCTGCTTAGGTTCCAGAGCGGGTCACAGTGCAATCGTACATTAGTTCCTTGTCACTTTTCATCACGTCACTGCCTGAGGCTCCCAGGTCAGGTCTATCATCAAACTGGCAAACATAATCTGATTGCGCCAGATGTTTACAGCGAGAACATCTGCACGGCACTCTTCATCAGCAGGAGAGCACATTGAGAACCAGAGAAACATTTGCAACAACATTAACGGGAAAGCGGGAGATTTAGAGGGGATTTCAGGAACAACCTTTTCATCCGGAGGCTGGTGGGAATCTGGGATGAACTGCCTGGGAAAGGGAACAGAGGCCGGAGACCTTACAACCTGTAAAAAATATCGGGGCGGCACGATGGCACAGTGGTTAACACTGCTGCCTCACAGCTCCAGGGACCTGGGTTCGATTCTGGCCTCGGGTCACTGTCTGTGCAGAATCTGCACCTTCTCCCCGTGTCTGCGTGGGTTTCCTCCGGATGCTCCGGTTTCCTCCCACACTCCAAGGATGTGCGGGTTAGGTTCATTGGCCGTGCTAAATTGCCCCTTAGTGTCCCGGGTTGTGTATGTTAGAGGGATTAGCAGAGTAAATATGTGGGGTGTCAGGGATAGAGCCTGGGTGGGATTGGGTGCAGACACGATGGGCCGAATGGCCTCCTTCTGCACTGTAGGGATTCTATGGTTTCTGGGGATGAGCATTTGAAATAGTATTGAAGGATATGGGACAAGTGCAGGAAAATGGGAATAGCGCACCTCTAGTGGTAGTTATTGTCGGTGCAGACAGGATGGTTTGAAATGTCTTTTCTGCACCGCTGTATGGCTCACTGGCCGGAATTCTGCAACCTCGCTCGGGTGAGGCTCATAAAATCCCGCCCGAGGCCAATGGATATTTCCGTTCTCAAGCCTCTTGGGGCAGGCGTGCCGGTAAAATTCCAGCCTATGGGTGTGTAACGCTATAGTGTACAAGGCAACAGACCAAGTGCTGGAAATTGGGATTAGAATAGATAGGTGCTTGAGGGCCTACACAGACACAACGGGCTGAAATGTCTCTTTCTATGCTGTAAAACTTTATGACACTTGCCTTTCATAATCGCAGGATGCCCAAAACTGCTTCTCGGCCCGTGAAGCACTGTCACTGTTGCAGCTAGTGCACAGCAAGATCCAACAAACAGCTCTGGGATAATGTCCAGATAGTAGTCATGATGTGGAGATGCCAGCGTTGGACTGGGGTGAACACAGTACCAGTGTTTTCAGTCACGTTGATTGAGAGATAAATGCTCCAGACAGCAGGGAGAACTCTCCTGTTCTCCTTTGAAATAGTGAATAGTCTTTCACCTCCCCCCAAGAGGCCAGATAATGCTTTGATTTAGTTTCTTATCCAAAGGACGGAACCCTCTGTCAGTGCGGCACTCCCTCACCAGGGGGGCTACATTTTGTGCTCAAGTGTCTGAAATCGGATTTGAACCCACAATCTTCCGACTCCAATGCAAGAAATCTCCCACCTCAGGCACGGCTGACAGAGGGCGGCACGATGGCGCAGTGGTTAGCACTGCTGCCTCACAGTGCCAGGGAGCCGGGTTCGATTCCCAGCGTGGGTCACTGTCTGTGTGGAGTCTGCACCTTCTCCCCGTGTCTGCGTGGGGTTCCTCTGAGTGCTCCGGTTTCCTCCCACAGTCCAAAGATGTGCAGGTCAGGTTGATTGGCCATGATAAATTGACCCTAGTTTCAGGGGGATTAGTAGGGTAAATATGTGGGGTTGTGGGGATAGGATGGGATTGTTGTCAGTACAGGTTCGATGGGCCGAATGGTCTCCTTCTGTACTGTAGGGATTCTATGACTCTATTCTATAAATGCGGGAAAGCTGAACTCAATGACAGGCCCAACAGTTGACTGTGGAGTTTGCACGTTCTCCCCGTGTCTGCATGGGTTTTCCTCCCACAGTCCGAAAGACGTGCTGGTTAGGGTGCATTGGCCGTGCTAAATTCGCCCTCAGTGTTACCCGAACAGGCGCCGGAGTGTGGCGACTCGGGGATTTTCACAGTAACTTCATTGCAGCGTTAATGTAAGCCTACTTGTGACACTAATAAATAAACTTTAAGACATCATCCCCATTCTGCAATTGATTGGTCTGGCCTGGCCTCTATTCGAACACTGTCTGATTGGCACAGAAAGGAGTAAAGAAACTTCTGGAAGCTTTCCAGTGTACACAAATTGAAAAATAATTTGAAATGAGGTAGAAGCACAATTTGCGTGGAGTGAACTATAATTATAATTACCATGTATGAAACAATGCTTCATTTTTTCCTGTTAAAAGACTGCCGTCAGTGATCTCACTGCTCAACCAACTAAACTCAAACTGGTCACAACCTTCAGAGAAAATATATAATTTGCAACATTTCTTCCATTGAGCAGTGACCCTTGGAACAGAAATGTTAATTGATTGTCATTCTAGTTCTTGCTAGTGTTCACATTTTCTGCATGCCACACATTGTTGCGGGTATATTACTGGACTCCTAATCCAGAGGCCAGGATTATTCATTCAGAGAACATTTGCTTAATCCTTCCCAGGATAGGTTTAGGAATTTTAATTCATTCTTTTGCATCCAAGAATATAAAACTAGGATCAGTACATGGACCATGGAGCTGTTGTCAAAATGTAAATGGTTCGCTAATGTTCTTGAGAGAAGGAACGTCATTACCCAGCACGGACCAGTATGTGACAACAGTCCCATACTAATGGTGGTTAAAACTTAGCTGCCCTCGAAGATCACCTGGTGAGTAATACTGCCTCATGCCCTCGTGAGGCGGCACGGTGCTTAGCACTGCTGCCCCACAGCGCCGGGGACACAGGTTCGATTCCAGCCTCGGGTCACTGTCTGTGTGGAGTTTGCACATTCTCCCCGTGTCTGCGTGGGTTTCCTCCGGGTGTTCCAGTTTCCTCCCACAGTCCAAAAATGCACGGGTTAGGTTGATTGGCCGTGCTCAATTGCCCTTTAGTGTCAGGAGGATTAGCCGGGTAAATGAGGGTTACGGGAATAGGGCTTGGGTGGGACTGTGGTCGGAACAGACCCGATGGGTCGAATGGCCTCCTTCTGCACTGTAGGATTCAGTGAGTCTCTCTCGTGCGGTGAGCTGCTACACCAGTCCAAGAATGCAGTCATGAACAAGGGGAGGCAGTGGTGTAGTGATATTATCACTGGACTAGCAATGCAGGCAATCATAGAATCCCTACAGTGCAGAAGGAGGCCATTCAGCCCATCGAGTCTGCACCGATAACAATCCCAACCAGGCCCTATCCCCGTAACTCCATGTATTTACCCTGCTAATGCCCCTGACACTAAGGGGCAATTTAGCATGGCCAATCAACCTAACCCGCACATCTTTGGAGTTTGGAAGGAAACCGGAGCACCCGGAGGAAACCCACGCAGACAGGGGAGAAAGTGCAAATCCACACACACACAGACCCAAGGCCGGAATTGAATCTGGAGCCCTGGCGCTGTGAGGCAGCAGAGCTAACCACTGTGCCACCAGAGACCCAGGGAAATGCTCTGGGGGCCCAGGTTCAAATCCCAAAGCCTACTGATGACCATGAAACCATTGTCGATTGTCGGAAAAACCCATCTGGTTCACTAATGTCCTTTAGGGAAGGAAAACTGCCGTCCTTACCCGGTCTGGCCTACATGTGACTCCAGACCCCCAGCCAGTGACACCCACATCCCATAAAAATGAATTTAAAATGTTGTATTTTCCCTGGCCTGGTAATCCAGGGACCCAGGGTAATGTCCCCATGAGATCTGCCTTCACTCTTCCAAGCTCCAGCTAATATAATTCGAACTGAATCAATCTCTTCTCATACATCAGTCCCGCCATTCCAGGAATCAGTCTGGTAAACCTTTGCTGCACTCCCTCGAGAGCAAGAACATCCTTCCTCAGATCAGGAGACCAAATCTGCACACAATATTCCAGCTATGGCCTCACCAAGGCCCTGCTTAATTGCATCAAGACATCCCTGCTCCTGAACTCAAATCCTCTCACTAGAAAGGCCATCATACCAATTGCCTTCTTCACTGCCTGCTGCACCTGCATGCTTCCCTTCAGCGACTGATGTACGAGGACACCCAGGTCTCATTGCACATTCCCCTCTCTCAATCTATAGCCACTCAGATAACAATCTGCTTTCCCATTTTTGCTACAAAAATGGCTAACCTCACCTTTATCCACATTATGCTGCATCTACCACGCACATGCCCACTCACTCAGCCTGTCCAAATCACACTGAGGCATCTCTGCATCCTCCTCACAGCTCACCCTCCCACCCAACTTTGTGCCATCTGCAAATTTGGAGATATTATGTTTAGTTCCCTCATCTAAATCATGAATATATATTGTGAATAGCTGAGGTCCTAACACCGATCCCTCTGGTACTTTTAATAAATCCTGGCCCAGCCAGAAATGCACACATCCCATGAAAGTATTTTTTAAAAAACACTTCCTGGAGGAAGAAACTGCAGTGTGGATAAAGGGGAACCTGTGGATGTGGCGCGCTTAGATTTCCAGAAGGCCTTTGACAAGCTGTCACATCAAATGTTATTCCTGCTGAAGAAAGTTATTTTGTCAAAGTTTTTCATCTTGCACTCACCCAGGACAATAACAAGAATACCAATGTCAGGGGAAGCAACAACTTTATGAGAAGAGAGTGCTGATTGGTTGGTAAATGAATCCAGATTGTTAGAGGTGTTGCTCTGGAGAATGCATCAGTTAATGGTGACTGGCAGTTAACTGCCAAGCATTGCTTGAACATTTAAACCAGGCAGCTTGACTCAAGGGGATTGACAGGGTAGATGTAGAGTGGATGTTTCCCTTTGTTGGACATTCTAGAATGAGAGGCCATAGTTTTAGGCTAAGGGATGACGAGGAATTACTTTACCCAAGGGGTTGTGAATCTGCGGAATTCTCTACCCCGGAGTGCAGTGGACACTAAAACACTAAACAAATTTAAGGAGGAGGTAGACAGGTTTTTAATTAGCAGCGGGATGAAGGGTGATGTGGAACGGGCAGGAAGGCTGAGATGTGACCGAGATGAGATCGGCCGCGATTGTATTGAAGGCGGAGCAAGCCCAAGGGGCTGAATGGCTTCCTCCTGTTCCTAGTTCTTATACTCTTTGACTCTGGTCAAGGCATTGTCCTGAGGAATGAACCAATGAATAGCTATCAATTTGCCCCTTGGGCAGTGCCGGGGGTATAGGCTGGCATTGCCAGGGTGCCCATGCCTAAGGGACACCACCCCACCCACCGCCCGACACACTGGTGGGCCCCGATTGCCCCCCCTTCACTCCAGTGGGGTCTCCCGCTAGTTCCCCGAAAGTGGGGAGCTAGTGTTATCCCTGCTGGAGTGAAACGCTCTGGTGGGAGATGCTAGCGGGCGCAGGGTAATCAGTCCTGGGCCCACTAATCGCATTTAAATAGTATGCTAAATACTATTTAAATACTGACCCCACCGACTTCCGGCGCAGAACAGACTGTGCCGAAAATCTGGCGCTGGGAGACACAAGGATGATGCGAACGCTCACGGGAATCCCACAAACCGGCTGATGCATGATTCTCCCAGCCCGCTGCGCAGCTGGGATGGGAGAACTGCGGCCAGTGTTTTGAGTTTTGTAAGCACGAGGTGAATGAGTACCTTGCCACTGCAAAGAGCTGTTTGATATGATCCACCAGTCTTTGGAAAGTTCGGCCAACCTAGCTAGCATCACACTGACACTGAAATTCAAATAGCACATTATTCATTTGTCTTTTTGGCTTGACGGTAACTTCCGATTAGTGGCGAATACCACTCGCGTTGCTATTACATAGTAGCAGCTTAAAACAGCATTGCATTCTGGCACATTTTTGTGTACTGATGACTACATATATAATACACGGGGCCCTGTTCTTTGCAGACAGAACACTGACACATCTTAGACCCTAGTCTGGTCCATGCTGCTGACTGGCTGCTACCTGATCGGGAGAGTGGGTGCCTCAATTTTCCCCACAAGACAGACTGGATCCCATCGAGGAATGTTAGACTGTAACTGGTGAAAACTTTCTATTGGATGTACTGTGACCAATGGTAACAAGCTGTCAGGGTCAGCTGACCCAGTAAACCAATGACAGAATGATATGATGGTCAGCTGACCAGCTGACTCACTATAAATAAGAACCTGTTGGGAATTGTGGAGAGCTTGGAGTGGCCCAGGGCGAGGCCCCAAGTTTGGAGTAATGAAGTTTCTTTTTTAAACCCTTTCTTTGATTTATAAGTTGGAGTAAGTTTTGTTATGTTTTTATTGTCTGCATTTGAAGAGTTCCTTCTGAAGAAACAACGAACACCCTCATGAAGGTGGCTCTTGTCGCAAAAACAAAATCCTAAGGCCACTCCTCAGGGATCCTGGCCCGAGCCTCGAGACCTCTGTCCCTGATGAAAGGCTAAGCCCAGGCCCCGGGGGGTTAGAACTTCCCCGACTTTATTCCGCCGTCAGCTGTGGCTCTCAGGATGGACCTCTCAGTGCTCAGAGTTTCAAATCCCACTTCAGAAACTTGAGCACATAGCCTCGGTTTTTAAAGTTTATTTATTCAACACAAGTAAGGCTTACATTAACACTGCAATGAAGTTACTGTGAAATACCCCTAGTCGCCACACTCAGGCGCCTGTTCGGGTCAATGCACCTAACCAGCACGCCTTTCAGAATGTGGGAGGAAACCGGAGCACCCGGAGGAAACCCACGCAGACACGGGGAGAACATGCAGACTCCACACAGACATTGACCCAAGCCGGGAATCGAACCCAGGCCCCTGGTGTTGTGAAGCAGCAGTGCTAACCACTGTGCTACCGTGATACCCAGTTAACACTGCCAAGTGCGCTACTGAGTGACTTGGCTCCTCCACACGCTGCCCGAAGAAAACCACCCCTAAAAGACTCCAGAAACCTTTCCTCCACAACATTAAAGCTTCACCTGAGAGGGTAGATAGAAAGAAAGTTTCTTTATTAGTCACAAGTAGGTTTAAATTAACACTGCAATGAAGTTACTGTGAAAATTTCCTAGTCGCCACACTTCAGCGCCTGTTCGGGCCAATGCACCCAACCAGCACGTCTTTCAGACTGTGGGAGGAAACCAGAGCACCCGGAGAAAACCCACGCAGACACGGGGAGAACGTGCAGACTGCACAGACAGTGACCCAAGCCAGGAATTAAACCCGGGTCCCTGCCGCTGTGAGGCAGCAGTGCTAACCACTGTGCCACCGTGCCACCTTCAGCTTCATATCACACTGTGAGAAAGCATCTCTGACGGTGCAGCACTCCCTCAGTGTTTCCCAGGTGTCAGCCATGGGCTTGTGCTCCAGCCACCTGGAGTGGCCTTGAATCCACAACTCAGAACCAAGCTCGCCACGCGCTGAGCCACAGCTGACACTTTGACCGTTTACCCTCACTGTTCTGGATTAATCTCCAGAAACTCCAGCACCAAATCTAGGCCAAACTGATAGCTGCAGTGAAGGAGTGCAGCACTGTCAGACATGTCGCCATCAGGATGGGATATGATATGGAGATGCCGGCGTTGGACTGGGGTGGGCACAGTAAGAAGTCTCACAACACCAGGTTAAAGTCCAACAGGTTTATTTGAAATCACGAGCTTTTGGAGCGCTGCCCCTTCACCAGGTGAGTGGAGAGTTGGTTTCACAAATACGGCATATACAGGCAAAGACATAATTACAAGATAATGGTTGGAAAGCGAGTCTTTACAGGTAATCAAGTCTTTACAGCTACAAACAGTGCGAGTGGAGAGAGGGATAATCACAGGTTAAAGGGGTGTGAATTGTCTAAAGCCAGGACAGTGAGTAGGATTTTGCAAGCCCAGGCCAAATGGTGGGGGTTACATGTAGTGTGACAAGAACCGAAGATCCCGGTTGAGGCCGTCCTTATGCGTGCAGAACTTGGCTATCAGTTTCTGCTCAGCGATTCTGTGTTGTCGTGTGTCTTGAAGGCCGCCTTGGAGAATGCTTACCTGAAGATCAGAGGCTGAATGTCCTTGACTGCTGAAGTGTTTCCTGACTGGAAGGGAACACTCCTGCCTGGCAATTGTCAAGTGGTGTCCGTTCATCTGTTGTCGTGGATGAGATATTATAGCGAAGCCTTGTTTTCTCTCTCGGATGAAGGTCAAATACGGCTTGGTAGAATTTTGAAGGAGAGAAGAGGGAGTTATTCTCAGTGTCCCAGTCAGTATTTATTAACATCTAAAATGCATTGTCAGGTCACTAGCATATTGTGTGTGGGATTTAATTTTGATTTGATTTGATTTATTACTGTCACATGTATTAGTATACAGTGAAAAGTATTGTTTCTTGCGTGCTATACAGACCAAAACATACCGTTCAGAGAAGGAAAGCAGAGAGTGCAGAATGTTGTGTTACAGTCATAGCTAGGGTGTAGAGAAAGATCAACTTAATGCGAGGTAGGTCCATTCAAAAGTCTGACAGCAGCAGGGAAGAAGCTGTTCTTGAGTCGGTTGGTATGTGACCTCAGACTTTTGTATCTTTTTCTCGACAGAAGAAGGTGGAAGAGAGAATGTCCGGGGTGCGTGGGGCCCTTGATTATCCTGGCTGCTTTGCCGAGGCAGCGGGAAGTGTAGACAGAGTCAATGGTGGGAGGCTGGTTTGCGTGATGGATTGGGCTACATTCACGACCCATTGTAGATGTGGCTTCATCACTGAATGTCTGCCTGTCACTTTCAGACTTTTGAAATTAAATCAATGGTTGCGTGGGGGGAAAGGGGGAAATGGAATTCAACCCAGAAAGGTGTGAGGTAATGCATTCGAGGAGGACAAGCTAAGCAAGGGAATCAGCAATAAACGGGAAGATATCGAGAGGGGTTGAGGAAGTCAGAGACCTTGGTGTGAATGCCCACAGGTCCCTGGAGGTGGCAGAACAGATCGATAGGATGGAAAAGAAAGCGTATGGAACATTTTCCTTTATTGGATGAGGTATGGAGTACAAAAGCAGGGATGTAATGATGGAATTGCATAAAACGCTGCTTAGGCCACAGCTGGAGGTTTGTGTACAATTCTAATCATCACATTACAGCAAGGAGATCATTGTCCTGGAGAGAGTGCGGAGGAGATTTACAGGAATATTGGTAGCCGTGGTGTGGAGATGCCGGCGTTGGACTGGGGTGGACACGGTAAGAAGTCTCACAACACCAGGTTAAAGTCCAACGGGTTTATTTGGTAGCACGAGCTTTCGGAGCGCTGCCCCTTCATCAGGTGATGAAGGAGCGACAGGGTGGACAGGAAAGACTTGTTTCCCCCTAGTTGAGAGGTTCATTCGCAGGGGACACAGATTTAAGGCAATTGGTAGGAGGATTAGAGGGGACTTGAGGGAAACATTTTCCATCCAGAGGGTGGTATGTTCGCTGCCTGGTTTGGTGGAGGATGCAAAGACCCCACCTGATTTAAAAGGTACCTAGATCTCTGGCAAATGTTGTGGGCCAGGTGTTGGAAGGTGGGATTAGAATAGACAGCTAGTTGTTAAATTAAAAATGAATTGTTTTTCGGCCAGCGTAGATTCGAGGGGCTGAATGGCCTCTTGGCGTGCTGTAATATTTCTCTAGTTCTGTGACAGGTGCTGTAGAAACGGGGGTTACCACATGAGTCTCGTCTCGGGGAAAGTGGGTCACGTGCTGAGGGAACAGCCAACAAATTTCAAGAGTTGGAAATATTTTCACTGCTCTCACATGTTGAGCGGTGAGGGAGTCGGGCAAAATGCCAAGGCGTTGTGGAGTTTCTGAATTCAACAGAGGCCCTGGCAGTCTCCAGAGTCCTCGAGCCCATTAGGTTTGAGTGGCAGGAATGTGGCAGGTAAGCAGAGGGCGACGCATATTGCTGCTTATACTACCGTGGAAGATTGACAAATAGTTCCATGACTCACTGCCAGAGCAACGGTGATGAGTCCCTGGCAGCCCGTCAGGACACTTTCTCCGCTTGTGTCGTCAACAGCAGCAAAGTAATCCAATTAGCAAATAAACGGCCGTTTCCACCGGGGCCCCATGTGAAAGAAATCCATTCAAATCAGAATCATTCGGTGAGAGCTTTGAGACTAATGTCCAACCTGCCCAGGAATCAGCTCCCAGGAGCCCAGTCACTTCTGTCACTCTCACTCGTGTATCTGGGAGCCTCCTCCATGCAATTGCTGATCTAACCGGCAGTGTAGGCCTGGGTATTGACACCATTTATACTGGATTTGTTACACAGAAGGAGGGAATATTTGCCGTTTAACACAGGCGTGATGGACGTTTCTACCCCGCTCTGCTATTCAACACTGTTCTTCCTCCTCAATTCCACCTTTCAGCTTTCTCCCCATTTCCCATCATTCCCTTAGACCCAAACATCCATCCCAGGCACTGGCTTCCAGACACACACTGGCTCAGACACACACAGGCTCCCAGACACGTACTGGCGTCCAGACACGCACTGGCTTCCAGACATGCACTGGCTCAGATACACACTGGCTCCCAGACACACGCTGGTGTCCAGACACGCACTGGCTTTCAGACACACACTGGTGTCTAGACACACACTGACTTCCAGACATGCACTGGCTCAGACACACACTGGCTTCCAGACACGCACTGGCTTCCAGACATGCACTGGCTCAGACACACACTGGCTCAGACACACACTAGCTTCCAGGCACACACTGGCTCCCAGACATGCACTGGCTCAGACATGTACTGGCCCAGACAGGCACTGGTTCAGACACGCACTGGCTCAGACACACACTGGCCCAGACACACGCTAGCTCCCAGACACACACTGGCTTCCAGACACACACTGGCGCAGACACACACTGGCTCAGATGCACACTGGCTCCCAGACACGCACTGGCTTCCAGACACACACTGGCTCCCAGACAAGCATTGGCTCCCAGACAAGCACTGGCTTCCAGACACATGCTGGCTTCCAGACACACACTGGCTTCCAGATACACACTGGCTCCCAGACACGCACTGGCTTCCAGACACACACTGGCTCCCAGACACACACTGGCTCCCAGACACGCACTGGCTTCCGGACACGCACTGGCTCATACACGGACTGGCTCCCAGATACGCACTGGCTCAGACACACACTGGCTCAGATACACACTGGCTCCAAGACAAACACTGGCTTCCAGACACTCACTGGCTTCCAGACACACACTGGCTTCCAGATACACACTGGCTTCCAGACACGCACTGGCTTCCGGACACGCACTGGCTCAGACACGGACTGGCTCCCAGATACGCATTGGCTCAGACACACATTGGCTCAGACACACACTGGCTCCAAGACAAGCACTGGCTTCCAGACGCGCACTGGCTTCCAGACATGCACTGGCTTCCAGACACACACTGGCTCCCAAACAAGCACTGGCTTCCAGACACACACTGGCTTCCAGACACGCACTGGATCCCAGACATGCACTGGCTTCCAGACACACACTGGCTCAGACATGTACTGGCTCCCAGACACGCACTGGCTTCCAGACACACACTGGCTTCCAGACACACAGTGACTCCCAGGCACACACTGGCTCAGACATGCACTGGCTCCCAGACACTCACTGGCTCAGACATGCACTGGCTCCCAGACAAGCACTGGCTTCCAGACACACACTGACTCCCAAACACACACTGGCTTCCAGACACGCACTGGCTTCCAGACATGCACATGGCTCCCAGACACACACTGGCTCAGACACGCACTGGCTTCCAGACAGACACTGACTTAGACACGCACTGGCTTCCAGACACTGGCTCCTAGATGGACTCTGGCTCCACCTAACCAGCACGTCTTTCGGACTGTGGGAGGAAACCGGAGCACCTGGAGGAAACCACACAGACACGGGGAGAATGTGTAGACTCCACGCAGACAGTGACCCGAGACCGGAATTGAACCTGCGTCACTCATGCTGTGAGGCAGCGGTGCTAACCACTGTGCCCTTGTCTGGTCCCACTGACAGTGACCACTGGCGGGGGCCAGAGGGGGGTGAAACAACAGGAAAACCCATTGACAGTGGCAGGACCGGATGATCCCACTGCCGGCCAATGGCAGGCTGCCTCTGCCACCTCAAAACACCCCCTGGGTGCGGGGGGAGCAGGAAATCCCACCCACCACCTCGCGGTTGAGGTTTGAAAGCAAGGCTCGGGCTGCCTGTTTGGGTGGATGCAGCACACAGCAGCATGAAAAACATCACCAAAAAACGGAGGTACACGTATCAAAGAACAAAGAACAAAGAAAATTACAGCACAGGAACAGGCCCTTCGGCCCTCCAAGCCTGCACCGACCATGCTGCCTGACTGAACTAAAACCCCCTACCCTTCCGGGGACCATATCCCCTCTATTCCCATCCTATTCATGTACTTGTCAAGACGCCCCTTAAAAGTCACTATCGTATCCGCTTCCACCACCTCCCTCGGCAATGAGTTCCAGGCACCCACTACTCTCTGTATAAAAAATCTGCCTCGTACATCTCCTTTAAACCTTGCCCCTTGCACCTTAAACCTGTGCCCCCTAGTAATTGACTCTTCCACCCTGGGAAAAAGCCTCTGACTATCCACTCTGTCCAGGCCTCTCATAATCTTGTAGATTTCTATCAGGTCGCCCCTCAACCTCCGTCGTTCCAGTGAGAACAAACCAAGTTTCTCTAACCTCTCCTCATAGCTAATGCCCTCCATACCAGGCAACATCCTGGTAAATCTTTTTTGTACCCTCTCCAAAGCCTCCACATCTTTCTGGTAGTGTGGCGACCAGAATTGAACACTATATTCCAAGTGCGGCCTAACTAAGGTTCTATAAAGCTGTAACATGACTTGCCAATTTTTAAACTCAATGCCATGGCCGATGAAAGCAAGCATGCCGTATGCCTTCTTGACTGCCTTCTCCACCTGCATTGCCACTTTCAGTGACCTGTGTACCTGTACACCCAGATCCCTTTGCCTATCAATACTCTTAAGGGTTCTGCCATTTACTGTATATTTCCTACCTGTATTAGACCTTCCAAAATGCATTACCTCACATTTGTCCAGATTAAACTCCATCTGCCATCTCTCCGCCCAAGTCTCCAACTGATCTATATCCTGCTGTATCCTCTGATGGTCCTCATCACTATCCGCAAATCCACCAACCTTTGTGTTGTCCGCAAACTTACATTTACATTTTCCTCCAAATCATTTATATACATTACAAACAGCAAAGGTCCCAGCACTGATCCCCGAGGAACGCCACTTGTCACAGCCCTCCATTCAGAAACGCACCCTTCCACTGCTACCCTCTGTCTTCTTTGACCGAGCCAGTTTTGTATCCACCTTGCCAGCTCACCTCTGATCCCATGCGACTTCACCTTCTGCACCAGTCTGCCGTGAGGGACCTTGTCAAAGGTCTTACTGAAGTCCATGTAGACAACATCCACTGCCCTACCCTCATCAATCATCTTCGTCACTTCCTTGAAAACTCGATCAAGTTCGTGAGACACGACCTCCCCTTCACAAAACCATGTTGCCACTCACTAATACCTCCACTTATTTCCAAGTGGGAATAAATCCTGTCTCGAAGAATCCTCTCCAATAATTTCCCTATCACTGATGTAAGGCTCTCCGGCCTGTAATTACTTGGATTATTCTTGCTACCCTTCATAAACAAAGGAACAACATTGGCTATTCTCCAATCCTCTTGGACCTCCCCTGTACTCTTACTGTGTGTACCTCCCCTGTAGCCAGTGAGGATACAAAGATTTCTCTCAAGGCCCCAGAAATTTCCTCCCTTGCCTCTCTCAGTATTCTGGGGTATATCCCATCAGGCCCTGGGGACTTGTCTACCTTAATGTTTCTCAAGAACCCCAATACCTCCTCCTTTTTGATCTCAACATGGCTCAAACTATCTACACATCCTTTCCCAGACTCAGCATTAACCAAGTCCTTCTCTTTGGTGAATACTGATGCAAAGTACTCATTTAATACCTCACCCATTTCCTCTGGCTCCACACATAGATTCCCTCCCTTGTCCTTGAGTGGGCCAACCCTCTCCCTGGCTACCCTCTTGCTCTTTACATATGTATAAAAAGCCTTGGAATTTTCCTTAATCCTGCTGGCCAATGCTTTTTCGTGACCCCTTTTAGCCCTCCTTACTCCTTGCTTAAATTTCTTTCTACTTTCCTTGTATTCCACACTTGCTTCGTGTGTTCCCAGCCTCCTAGCTTTGACAAATACTTCCTTTTTCTCTTTGACGAGGCTCACAATATCTCTCATTATCCAAGGTTCCCAAAACTTGCCATACTTATCCTTCATCCTTCCAGGAATGTGCCGATCCTGAATCCCTATCAAGTTACACTTGAAAGCCTCCCACATGCCAGATGTTGATTTGCCCTCAAACATCTGCCCCCAATCTACATTCTTCAGTTCCTGCTTAATATTGTTATAATTAGCCTTCGCCCAATTTAGCACCTTAACTTGAGGACTACACTTATCTCTATCCATCAGTACCTTAAAGCTTACTGAATTGTGGTCACTGTTCCCAAACTGCTCCCCTACTGAAACATCGACCACCTGGCCGGGCTCATTCCCCAATACCAGGTCCAGTATGGCCCCTTCCCTATCATCAAGGTGTGTGAAACGATCCTCGAGTCAGTCAACCTGTTGAGCTTGTGTTTTATGGCCCAGAGATGATGCATTCCAGCTTCTACATGTGCAAGATGCGCTGCAGGAACTCACCAAGGCTCCTTAGGCAGCACTTTCCAAACCCACAACCACCACCAGCTTGAAGGACAAGGTCAGCAAATACTTGGGAACACCATCACCTGGATACTCCATCCAATAAGAAGTCTCACAACACCAGGATAAAGTCCAACAGGTTTATTTGGTAGCAAAAGCCACGAGCTTTCGGAGCGCTGCTCCTTCGTCGGGTAAGTGACCTGACGAAGGAGCAGCGCTCCAAAAGCTAGTGGCTTTTGCTACCAAATAAACCTGTTGGACTTTAACTTGGTGTTGTGAGACTTCTTACTGTGTTTACCCCAGTCCAACGCCGGCATCTCCACATCATGTATTCCATCCAAGCCACTCACCCAGTGGGTTTAAGGGGTGCCACGGTGGCATCGTGGTTAGCACCGCTGCTTCACAGCATCAGGAACCTGGGTTCGATTCCCGGCTTGGGTCACTGTCTGTGTGGAGTTTGCACATTCTCCCCGTGTCTGCTTGGGTTTCCTCCGGGTGCTCGAGTTTCCTCCCACAGTCCAAGGATGTGCGGGTTAGGTTGATTGGCCATGCTAAATTGCCCCTTAGTGTCAGGGGGATTTGCAGGGTAAATATGTGGGGTTACGGGAATAGGGCCTGGGTGGGATTGTGGTCGGTGCAGACTCGATGGGCCTCCATCTGCTCTGTAGGGATTCTATGAGACGGATAGGGTCTGCGTGGGATTGTTGTTGGTTCGGACTCGATGGGCTGAATGGCCTCTTTCTGCATTGTAGGGATTCTATGATTCTAATAGATCACAGAGGTAGGTTTTTGTAGAGCATCTTAAAAGAGGAAAGAGAGGCAGAGAGGCAGAGTGATTTAGAAAGGTGAATTTAAGAGCCCAGGCAGCTGAAGGCATGGTGGCCAAAGGTACAAGGAGTTAAAGATCGGGATGCTGAAGTGGCCAGAATTGGAGAGGCGCAGAGATCTCTCGGCGGTGTGTGTGGGCAGGCTGGGGGGGGGGGGGGGGGGCGGTGAGGGGGGGGGGGGGGGGGGGGGCGGTGGGGGGGGGGGGGGGGGCGGCAGCTGTGGGGAATTACAGATGTGGAGAGGGAGTTGAAAATCAGGATGGGAATTTTAAACAATGCATGACCAGGAGCCTCTGTGGGTGATTTGGTCTGAGTTTGGACGTGGGCAGCAGAGGTCTGGATGACAATAAAGGCATCAGTTATTGGGCCTGACATTGAGTTCAGCTTTTCCACATTCACAGAATAGAATCATAACATCCCTACACTACAGAAGGAGGCCATTCGTCCCATCGAGCCTAAACTGACAACAATCCCACCCTAACCCGCAACCCCACCTATTTACCCTACTAATCCGGAGGAGATTGGTGAAGCATTGAACCAATATTTCTCTTCGGTGTTCACGCAAGGGGACATGAATATAGCTGAGGAGGACACTGGGTTGCAAGGGAGTAGAATAGACAGTATTACAGTTGATAAGGAGGATGTGCAGGATATTCTGGAGGGTCTGAAAATAGATAAATCCCCTGGTCCGGATGGGATTTATCCAAGGATTCTCTGGGAGGCAAGAGAAGTGATTGCAGCGCCTCGGGCTCTGATCTTCAGGTCGTCGTTGGCCTCTGGTATAGTACCAGAAGATTGGAGGTTAGCGAATGTTGTCCCATTGTTTAAGAAGGGGAACAGAGACTTCCCCGGGAATTATAGACCGGTGAGTCTCACTTCTGTTGTCGGCAAGATGTTGGAAAAAATTATAAGGGATAGGATTTATAGTTATTTGGAGAGTAATGAATTGATAGGTGATAGTCAGCATGGTTTTGTGGCAGGTAGGTCGTGCCTTACTAACCTTATTGAGTTTTTTGAGAAAGTGACCAAGGAGGTGGATGGGGGCAAGGCAGTGGACGTGGTATATATGGATTTTAGTAAGGCGTTTGATAAGGTTCACCATGGTAGGCTTCTGCAGAAAATGCAGATGTATGGGATTGGGGGTGATCTAGGAAATTGGATCAGGAATTGGCTAGCGGATAGGAAACAGAGGGTGGTGGTTGATAGTAAATATTCATCATGGAGTGCGGTTACAAGTGGTGTACCTCAGGGATCTGTTTTGGGGCCACTGCTGTTTGTAATATTTATTAATGATCTGGATGAGGGTATAGTTGGGTGGATTAGCAAATTTGCTGATGACACCAAAGTCGGTGGTGTGGTAGACAGTGAGGAAGGGTGTCGTAGTCTGCAGGAAGACTTAGACAGGTTGCAAAGTTGGGCCGAGAGGTGGCGGATGGAGTTTAATGCGGAGAAGTGTGAGGTAATTCACTTTGGTAGGAATAACAGATGTGTTGAGTATAGGGCTAACGGGAGGACTTTGAATAGTGTGGAGGAGCAGAGGGATCTAGGTGTATGTGTGCATAGATCCCTGAAAGTTGGGAATCAAGTAGATAAGGTTGTTAAGAAGGCATATGGTGTCTTGGCGTTTATTGGTAGGGGGATTGAATTTAGGAGTCGTAGCGTTATGTTGCAACTGTACACAACTCTGGTGCGGCCGCACTTGGAGTACTGTGTGCAGTTCTGGTCCCCACATTACAGGAAGGATGTGGAGGCTTTGGAGAGGGTGCAGAGGAGGTTTACCAGGATGTTGCCTGGTATGGAGGGGAGATCCTATGAGGACAGGCTGAGGGATTTGGGATTGTTTTCGCTGGAAAGGCAGCGGCTAAGAGGGGATCTTATTGAAACATATAAGATGATTAGAGGTTTAGATAGGGTGGATAGTGATAGCCTTTTTCCTCTGATGGAGAAATCCAGCACGAGGGGGCATGGCTTTAAATTGAGGGGGGGTAGTTATAGAACCGATGTCAGGGGTAGGTTCTTTACCCAGAGGGTGGTGAGGGATTGGAATGCCCTGCCAGCATCAGTAGTAAATGCGCCTAGTTTGGGGGCGTTTAAGAGATCCGTAGATAGGTTCATGGACGAAAAGAAATTGGTTTAGGTTGGAGGGTCACAGTTTTTTTTTTAACTGGTCGGTGCAACATCGTGGGCCGAAGGGCCTGTTCTGCGCTGTAATGTTCTATGTTCTATGTTCTATGTTCTAATCCGCCCCCCCCGAAACTAGCATGGCCAATCAACCTAATCCGCACATCTTTGTGCTGTGGGAGGAAACCGGAGCACCCGGAGGAAACCCACGCAGACACGGGGAGAACGTGCAGACTCAGCACATTCAGTGACCCAAGCCGGGAATCGAACCTGGGTCCCTGGCGCTGTGAGGCAGCAGTGCTAACCACTGTGCCACCGTGCTGCCCCATTCCACTCCTCATTTATGGGGTATATAATTCAGATTGTACAACCAGTAAATTGAGATGGAAACCGTGCTCTTTCAAATAAAAATAAATGAGAAATAAGAGCAATTGATCACCTTTGTAATAAGGTAGGAAATTATTTCAGCCTTTGAGTTATCGCAGTGCAATGGCTGACTAGCTTTGTATTTTAACATGCCGAGGAACACAGCGTTGAAGTTGTTTAATTTCATTGTGTCCTCACATCTTTACAACCATCCTTCGGGGTGCTGAGGAGACTGATGGTCATTACTGATCTGAAGTCCAATTATAGATCCAATTTATGTGATTTAAGGACTGCCGATTTTTTTTTATTTAAAGAAAGCCTTGCTCTTAAAACTTAATTAAACACAGCCCCTTAGTCTCAATGATGATCTATCTATTTGGGTTTCCCCTACGCTGGGGAAATTGCAAAGCCTGTTCTGCATACACTTCCACATTGATTATCGCCTCGTGTGTGTCAGTCAAGGCTCAGAGATTAGGGGCAGGGTTTTACGTCCTCGCTCGTCTCCAAACCGGAAAATCCCGCCCAAGGTCAACGGAACTTCCCATCTCTGCCCCTTGCCCGCTCCGATTCCCGTGGCGGGCGGGCTGGTAAAACTCCGGCCTAGCTCCAATAACTGAAGGATTTGGCTGGAACCACACTGCACTAAGGGGGAACAGTAGGGGTGTGGGGCCAATTGGATAGCACCTTCAAAAAGCTAGTATGGGACACTATGGACTGAATGGCCTCCTCCTGCGCTGTATCTTGCTATGAAGAGCATCGAAGACTCCTTCCAGAATATTCCTGATGTCATTTTAGCCGGAATACAAAAGGAATGCTGGGGGTTAGAGTGGGCTCTGGACACACACCCCATCCCAAAACATGGCTCACACATTGCATGGGGGCGTGTGGAAGGAACAAGGGGTGCCAGGGTTACCCTTGTTTCTTCCACACCCCCCTATGATTGAGGAGGAAAATCAATCTGGCCCCAATTATGTCCCTCTCAGCAATGGCCCAATGATGGTATATCCCATTCCTGAGGGGGTGGAGGGGAGTTTCCATTGTCACAGCGAGAGTTTCAATGTGATGCGGAAGGAGGCAGAAAGATTAGTATTTCTATAACGCTTTTTACAAACTTTACATTCAATGAAATACTTATTGAGGTGCAGTCACTATTGTAATGTCGGGACGGTGGCAGTCCATTTGGCACTCAGCATGCTCCCACAAACAGCAACACGATGGTGACCTGGTCACCCTGTTGTGTGATTTGATTGAAAGTCTCCTCAGGGGACTTCCTCCTTTCTCCTAAGGGAAAGTCTCCTAAAGGAATTTCACAGTAACTTCATTGCAGTGTTAATGTAAGCCTTACTTGTGACTAATAAATAAACTTTAACTTTAAAGTTAAGTGCATTCATTGATCAACTCTCCAAGCCTCCTTTACCAGAAATTTCCTAAATTTTTCCACTATCGCCTCCCTCACCCTCTCTATCTCCTCCAGCCCTGCAACCCTCTCCACCTCTGTAATTTTTGATTTGATTTGATTTATTATTGTCACATGTATTAACATACAGTGAAAAGTATTGTTTCTTGCGCGCTATACAGACAAACCATACCATTCATAGAGAAGGAAGTGAGAGAGTGCAGAATGTAATGTTACAGTCATAGCTAGGGTGTAGAGAAAGATCAACTTAATGCAAGGTAGGTCTATTCAAAAGTCTGACAGCAGCAGGGAAGAAACTGTTCTTGAGTCGGTTGGTTCGTGACCTCAGAATTTTGTATCTTTTTCAGGAGAAGGTGGAAGAGAGAATGTCCGGGGTATGTGGGGTCCTTAATTATGCTGGCTGCTTTGCCGAGACAGCGGGAAGTGTAGACAGAGTCAATGGATGGGAGGCTGGTTTGCGTGGTGGATTAGGCTACATTCGCAACCTTTTGTAGTTCCTTGCAGTCTTGGGTAGAGCAGGAGCCATACCAAGCTGTGATACAACCAGAAAGAATGCTTTCTATGATGCATCTGTAAAAGTTGGTGAGAGTCGTAGCGAACATATCGAGTTTCCTTAGTCTTCTGAGAAAGTAGAGGCTTTGTTGGGCTTTCTCTGATGGCCTGTACTCTGAGGGCAGAATTTAATAGAGGTGACATGGATCTTACCCACTGGCTGCACCGCTGGCAGGAATGCCCCCCCCAATTGTTTCTCTTTAGGAAGGCCCACCATATTGAGTGCCAATCAGGGTGGCACCAAGACCTTCTCACGGACTCCGTGGGTGGAGGTCCTGCTAGAGCCAAGAGCTGACATTGGTGACTCTTCATTGCTCAGCAGTGCCACCAGGGAGGAGATGGCTGCTGCCAGTACTACACCCACCCAAGGCCGAGGATCACCGTGGACGCAAGCACGGGTGAGCGATGGTGAGTGGGAGATTGCGGGGTGGGTGTCACAGGAGCGGAGCGTGGGGAGATGGTTCCAGAAAGGGCAGGTTCTTTAGTGAGTCCTCCCTCTTCCTCGATCAAGTTGTGCTTGACAGCAAGAGAACCCCTTCGTTACCACATTGCCCCGTATGAATGCAGGCAGTGTTGTTATGATATTCCTTGTAATAATACAAGTTTTTCACCTGCTCTCCTTTATAATTCTTGCTCTATTCAGATCTCTCTGACAGTCAGAAGGATGTGTTCAGGTGTCATTATAACAAGTTCTATCTTATTTTGTGATCAACCATCCATATTTGATACAGAGAGTAAATGGACTCAAACCTCTGATGTTCACACCTGATACTGGGATTTAAAGTTTAAAGTTTATTCATTAGTACCACAAGTAGACTTACATTAACGCTGCAGTGAAGTTACTGTGAGAAGCCCCTAGTCGCCACACTCTGGCGCCTGTTCGGGTACACTGAGGGAGAATTTAGCACGGCCAATCCACCTAACCAGCACGTCTTTGGACTGTGGGAGGAAACCGGAGCACCCGCAGAAACCCACACAGACACATGCAGGCTCTACACAGACAGTGACCCAAGCCGGGAATTGAACCCGGGTACCTGGGGCTGTGAGGCAGCGGTGCTAACCACCGTGCCACCGTGCCGCCCCATGTGCTTGGCAATAATGGTTTAGCAGGCACTGGGGCTATTTTTGTTTCAAAACCGCGGTGGGTAATCTCACTGGGAACAGTGGGGCTGGCTGACTCACTACAGCTAACCGACATCCTTCTCTCTCTATCTTTTGGGTGTCACAGTGGCACAGTGGTTAGCACTGCTGCCTCACAGCGCCAGGGACTCGGGTTCAATTTTGGCCTTGGGTCACTGTCTGTGTGGAATCTGCACGTTCTCCGCGTGTCTGCGTGGGTTTCCTCTGGGTGCTCCGGTTTCCTCCTACAGTCTCAAGATGTGCGGGTTAGGTTGATTAGCCATGCTAAATTGCCCCTAGTGTCAGGGGGATTAGCAGGGTAAATATGTGGGTTTATGGGGATAGAGCCTGGGTGGAGTTGTTGTTGGTGCAGACTCAATGGGCCAAATGGCCTCCTTCTGCACTGTAGGGATTCTATGATTCTATCTTTCTCTCTATCTCATTGTGTGCATTTCTGTCCCTGTCTCTGTCTCTCTCTCTCTCTGTTCTGCTCTCTTTCTCTCTCTCTCTCACTTCTTCTCAACTTTGATTCTTGAGTAAAGAGGAGGTTTATTTGCTCCATTAGAGTGGACTTTTATAGTTTTATTAAACTTCCAAAGAAAACCGATGTTAATCTCCAACGTTGTGAAGTTGAGGTGAGCTCAGTGTTAAGGCCAGGGTGTGTGTGTGTGTGTGTCAGCCCTGTAGCAGTAGAGAAATGGACTGGTGACTTATTAAAAACTACTCCCATTTATATCTTATTTGTATTTAATAATTCCAAAATTTGCACAACACCTTTTGCAAATGTCAGTTTTCCCTCAGGGGTTTTACAGATTGCTCTGTCAGTACAAGCAGTAAGTTTGATCTCTGGGATCTGAGCACACAGCAATAAGTCGACAGGACCCTCTCTGTTTGACTTGGTGTTCAGGCCTGGGATAGGGGGCACCTCTGAGAAAGCTGACATTTAATGCCCGCCCCTTCAGTCTATGTATAAACCTTTCCCAGGAAACCAAGCTGCCTTCAACTTTGGGAGTTTAGAAGTCAGCCACCAAGAACAAACGTTTGTGCGCTTCCATTAGTTTCTCTTCCAACGAAAACTGAGGAACTGGTGGTGCCACTTTGCAACTTAAATTACAACGCAACGTCCCACTGTCCGGCGCATTGCCTCATGTCCGGGTGAACCTGTACGATACCGCTGTCCATATAACCTCACGTCAGCGAGGTATGAAAATCTAGCGGGGAGGGGGAGGGAGATCTGGCGAGGGGGAGTGGTTAATTATATTTAAATTTATTAAAATTGATGCAAATCAGGTTCTCACCCAGTATGGGCGTGAACTTGATGATGTCGCCAGAAATGGGCGGCAAAAATCGGGGGTGGAATTCTCCCAAAGAAAACTGGAGTAAATCCTGTTGGTTTTTTTCAGAGGGATTTTGACAATGAACCTCCCACACTCTGTGCACTGCAGAGTGCCCTAGCGTGAATCACGATAAAAACCGGGCTAGGATCTATTCCCGCTGGAGAGGCCGGCAGCACAGCGCTGAGTGAGCCACTGTGCGTGCGCCAATCTGTCAGCGCCGAGATCAGCACATGCGCAGTAGGCCCCACACTGCCAGCCTCCCGATTGCAGCCAATTCAATCGCTGGCCAGCCCCGTGACTCCACATCTTTGGCTGTATGACCCCACCCCCACGCCCCAATCGCTGGCCTCCTGGACGTGTCCGGGCCAGTCCCCCCACCCCGGCCCACCTCGACCTCCCCCCCCTGCCCTCCTCCCTCCCCCACCCCAACACCCCACAGCCCTTCCCTCCCTCCGTCATTGATCCAAATTGCTGAGTAGCAGCAGGACTCCACCCCCACTGATTTGCCCTCCCAGAGGCCCCGCCCCCAGTAGGCCCTGCCCGCTCTGACCCCACCAATCTGGACCCGCCCCCCCCCGGGCACTGCCTGATGCACGGTGGGCAGTGCCAAGGTGCCAAGTGGGCATTGCCACTTTGCCCCTTGGGCAGTGCCAAGGGGCCCAGGCTGGCACTGCCAGGCTGGCAATGCCCAAGGGGCACCCCCATTACCCTTTACCTCCTCTGGGGGGGCTTCCATGGCCCTTCTTCACTCCAGCAGGGTCGGGCCACCAGCTCCCCATTAGTGGGAAGCTGTTGTAAACCCTGCTGGAGTGAAACACCCCTGGTGATGGGGAGAGGCTAGTGGGCCTGGAGACTTCAGTCCCCGGGTCCGCTAAAAGGATTTAAATTAGAGTTTAAATATTTTAATCAGCTCTGTGCCAATTTCTGGCGTGGAGCTGACAACGCTGGAAATCCGGTGGCTGGAGACAAGCGGAGGCTGTGGCACCCAGTGGGAAGCCCGCTACACGGCCTCTGCTTCAGTCTCCCAGCCTGTTGCGCTGCTCGAGCAACACAGCATGCTGGGAGAATTGCCCCTTGGATGTTGCGATCTTGGTCGCGAGGGTTGGTGAAAATTGGATGTTGTGATCTCACTGGTGAGGTTAAGGCCCTTGGAACAGCTACAATGTGATCTGTTTGAATCCAGCTAAGTTCAACTGGCCCTGCTGGGTTTCCCTCCAATGAGAATCGTGCCCCTCCCCGCCCCCTTCTGGTAAATATTGAATCTGTCAGAAATGAGGCTGTGTGACGATACTGAGCCTTTAAGAAACGTATTGATATCATGTTTCTCGTAAGAAGCGGTGTTTTGTTGCAAGGAGTTGATATGGTTGGGAAAACATACAGCCCCATGCTGAGACTGCAGGATAATAACTAATTTCAGCTCATGGTATGTCTGTCTAAACAGAGTTAGTGCAAAGAACAAAGAAAACAAAGAACAGTACAGCACAGGAAACAGGCCCTTCGGCCCTCCAAGCCTGTGCCGCTCCTTGGTCCAACTAGACCAATCGTTTGTATCCCTCCATTCCCAGGCTGCTCATGTGACTATCCAGGTAAGTCTTAAACGATGTCAGCGTGCCTGCCTCCACCACCCTACTTGGCAGCGCATTCCAGGCCCCCACCATCCTCTGTGTAAAAAACGTCCCTCTGATGTCTGAGTTATACTTCGCCCCTCTCAGCTTGAGCCCGTGACCCCTCGTGATCGTCACCTCCGACCTGGGAAAAAGCTTCCCACTGTTCACCCTATCTATACCTTTCATAATCTTGTACACCTCTATTAGATCTCCCCTCATTCTCCGTCTTTCCAAGGAGAACAACCCCAGTCTACCCAATCTCTCCTCATAGCTAAGACCCTCCATACCAGGCAACATCCTGGTAAACCTTCTCTGCACTCTCTCCAATGCCTCCACGTCCTTCTGGTAGTGCGGCGACCAGAACTGGACGCAGTACTCCAAATGTGGCCTAACCAGCGTTCTATACAGCTGCATCATCAGACTCCAGCTTTTATACTCTATACCCCGTCCTATAAAGGCAAGCATACCATATGCCTTCTTCACCGCCTTCTCCACCTGTGTTGCCACCTTCAAGGATTTGTGGACTTGCACACCTAGGTCCCTCTGTGTTTCTATACTCCTGATGACTCTGCCATTTATTGTATAACTCCTCCCTACATTATTTCTTCCAAAATGCATCACTTCGCATTTATCCGGATTAAACTCCATCTGCCACCTCTCCGCCCAATTTTCCAGCCTATCTATATCCTGCTGTATTGCCCGACAATGCTCTTCGCTATCCGCAATTCCAGCCATCTTCGTGTCATCCGCAAACTTGCTGATTACACCAGTTCCACCTTCTTCCAAATCATTTATATATATCACAAATAGCAGAGGTCCCAGTACAGAGCCCTGCGGAACACCACTGGTCACAGACCTCCAGCTGGAAAAAGACCCTTCGACCACTACCCTCTGTCTCCTATGGCCAAGCCAGTTCTCCACCCATCTAGCCACTTCTCCTTGTATCCCATGAGCCTTAACCTTCTTAACCAACCTGCCATGTGGGACTTTGTCAAATGCCTTACTGAAATCCATATAGACGACATCCACGGCCCTTCCTTCATCAACCGTTTTTGTCACTTCCTCAAAAAACTCCACCAAATTTGTAAGGCACGACCTCCCTCTTACAAAACCATGCTGTCTGTCACTAATGAGATTGTTCCGTTCTAAATGCACATACATCCTGTCTCTAAGAATCCTCTCCAACAACTTCCCTACCACGGACGTCAAGCTTACCGGCCTATAATTTCCTGGGTTATCCCTGCTACCCTTCTTAAACAACGGGACCACATTCGCTATCCTCCATTTGTGTTTACTTAGGTTTCCTAGGGGTTTCAGAGTAGAGTCTTGATTAGGTTGATTGACAAGAGACAGAGTCATGTGCACATGGGAGGAGCTAAGCTTTCAGGAAGAAACGCAGTTTCTCTTTTAATTTTAAAACAGTCAGTTCCTGCCCGGTCCTGAAAGAAGCAACACGTGTCTCTCTATCTCTCTCCAGAGGCGCCCTGAGAGGTCTCGGACTGGTAACCTGAGTGCAAGCACGCAAACCTGTGTTTGCAACTGACTTTGAAGAGGGGTTTTAAGTCTGTAACAGGAATATTGCTTGAATTGGAACTCATAGAGATAAGTTAGCAACTATAACTTCTCATGTTTAAGTATTGTCCAATTGTTAAAAGTTAAGCTAATTCATTTGTTATAGTTAAACTGTGTTAAATAAAGTTTGTTTTGATAAAAACGCTCCAGTTTGTCAGTAGAATCAAGCCTGGAGTGAAACATTCTACCCTCACATTAATGCCAAAGTGGCCAGCAGTTGGAGCCCAATCTGACTTCATAATATACCTTGGGGTTTCCGATCCGTACCCGAACAACCGGGACTTCCCCATCTCAACTCCATGTGAATCCACCCCTCTTTCACTTTCCTAACTGTGACCCGGTGGGTAGTGCTCTCACCTGAGTCAGAAGCCTGTGGGCTCAAGACGCCCTCCAGAGGTTTGACTGCATAATGCAAGCTGACACTCCCAGTGCTGTACTGAGGGGAGTGCTGCATTGCCGGAAGTGCTGTCTTTCTCTAAAGGTTGAGATGTTAAAGTACGGCCCTGATTGCCCTGTATAAAGAAATCCCATGTCTCTATTTGGAAGGAGAAGAGTGGAGTTCTCCCGAGTGTCCTGACTAATATCTGTCTAGGGCGGCACGGTGGCACAGTGGTTAGCACTGCTGCCTTACAGTGCCAGGGACCCAGGTTTGATTCCTGGCTTGGGTCACTGTCTGTGAGGAGTTTGCACGTTTGTGGTGAACCATCGTTGGTCCCACTGTGGGGTTGTTCTAATGTTGTTGTTGGGCTAGGGTGGGATTAATACACCTGTGGTTGTTACTGTTGTGGCACATCCCAGTCGGGCTCCGCCTCCTGGGAGAGGTATAAGATCCCCTGCTTGGGCGGGACCTCGGCAGTCTGGGATGGTGTACTTACGTTCTAGTAGTTCCATTGTTAGGCAATAAAAGCCTTCAGTTACCGAAGCCTCGTGTCTTGAGTTCAATTGCCGTGCATCAATTTTATTGCCTAACACTAAGCTCTCGACGGAAAGGAGAGTATGGAACAAATCTTAAAGCCAGAGCGTCTGACGCTGGATCCACGTGTGGTGGGCGCCTCTAACACCTTCGACCACTGGCTGAAGTGTTTTGAGGACTACCTGGCAGCCTCTGCAGCGGTCATCACAGATGACGACAGACTCCGGGTCCTCCATGCGAGGGTAAGCGACACTGTCTACCTCGCGATCCGTGCGGCCACCACTTACCCGAGGGCCCTCGAGCTTTTAAAAAAGCGCTACACGAAACCTCCCAATGAGATCCACGCTCGTTACCTCCTCGCTACACGACGTCGGCAGTCGGGCGAAACCATGGAGGATTACGCCAATGAGCTCTTGCAGCTTGCCAGGGGCTGCGACTGCAAAGCTGTGTCGGCTGAGCAGTATATGTATGACCTCGCCCGAGATGCGTTTGTGGCAGGGGTAGGGTCTTCGTACATCCGTCTCAAGCTGCTAGAAAAGGGGAATCTCAACCTGACCCAAGCTATGGAAATGGCTGAAATGCTTGAGGCGGCTTCGAAGAGCTTGGTCCTGTGTCCGGAGGACCACGTGGAGACAACGTGGCAGGAGCAGTCACAAATCCCTCCTCGCCCCACGGGCTCGAAGTGCAGTGTTATGGCGTGCTCCCATGTAGACCCGACGACGGCGGCAGCCCCATGCGGCCCGCGGTGCTATTTCTGCGGAGGAGCCAAGCATCCACGACAAAAGTGTCCTGCTAAAGCGGTGGTCTGTAATCAATGCAGTAAAAAGGGGCACTACGCGAAGGTGTGCAGATCAAAGCCCAAGAACGGCAGTGCAGCCTGTGACCCTTCAGAACGGGGATCATCACCATCGACGTCGAAGTACCCACGGGGTTCGTCCACGTGCGAGTCCAGGACGACGCCATTGTGGTCGACGGAGTCGGAGGAGGATGACCACCGGGAGTCGCTACGCTTGGCGCCCTCAACCATGTGCGATTCATGGGGGCGGCCATTTTGGTCGATGACGACCAGGAGCGACCAGCAGGGGTCCTCAGCATCGACCTCAGCTGCCTGCAGTGACGTTCAAGGGCCAACGGTGGCGTCGATCACCCTGAACCAAGCTAAGCACCACAGGCTTGACTGTTCAATGATGGACATAGAGGTAAATGGTCGTGCAATTTATTGTCTGTTTGACAGCGGGAGCACTGAGAGCTTTATTCACCCTGACACTGTAAAGAGGTGTGGACTCCAGGTTCAACCTGCCAAACAGACAATCTCTATGGCATCACGGTCCCGGTCTGTCCCTGTTCAAGGACGTTGTGTGGTAACTCTGAAAGTGCAGGGCACAATTTACGAGCGATTCAGGCTCCTTGTGTTGCCGCATCTTTGCGCACCAATTCTCCTCGGACTAAACTTTATGGTCCACATGAAGAGTGTGATCCTACAGTACGGTGGGCCACTCCCTTCGCTGACAGTAGGGGAACAGCTGCAGTCTCCAAATTGTCCAAAGCGCCCCGCATGCAATCTTTCTACATTAAAGATCACCACACCCTCTTTATTCAAGAATCTGGTACCAGGCTGCAAGCCCATCGCTACTAAAAGTAGGCGTTACAGCGCTGAAGATCGGATCTTCATCAGATCTGAGGTTCAGCGGCTCCTCAAAGAAGGGATCATACAGCCCAGTGTTAGTCCGTGGAGAGCACAGGTTGTGGTGGTTAAGAGCAGGAACAAACCCCGGATGGTCATTGATTACAGTTAGACCATTAATCGATATACGCAGCTGGATGCGTATCCTCTCCCGCGCATATCTGATATGGTCAATCAGATTGCGCAGTACCGGGTGTTCTCCACCATAGACCTTAAGTCCGCCTACCACCAACTCCCCATCCGCCCAGAGGACCGACACTACACGGCTTTTGAGGCGGATGGTCGTCTGTATCAGTTTCTTAGGGTTCCATTTGGTGTCACCAATGGGGTCTCGGTCTTCCAGCGTGCTATGGACCGAATGGTGGACCAGAACGGGCTGCGGGCTACCTTCCCGTACCTGGATAATGTCACCATCTGCGGCCGTGATCAGCAGGACCATGACACAAATCTCCAGAACTTTTTACGCACTGCATCTCGCCTGAATTTGACCTACAACAGGGAGAAGTGTGTATTCCGTACGCGCCGGTTAGCCATCCTGGGATACGTAGTGGAAAACGGGGTTATTGGCCCTGATCCCGACCGTATGCGCCCCCTTGCTGAACTTCCTTTGCCTGCTAGCGCAAAAGCACTGAGGAGATGCTTAGGCTTCTTCTCCTATTATGCGCAGTGGGTCCCCAACTACGCGGACAAAGCCCGTCCGCTTATTAAGTCCACGACTTTTCCACTCACGCCAGAGGCCCAATTGGCCTTCAAGGCATTGAAACACGACATTGCGAAAGCCACGATGCACGCGGTAGACGAATCCATCCCTTTTCAGGTGGAAAGCGATGCATCTGATTTCGCCCTGGCCGCCACACTAAACCAGGCAGGCAGGCCCGTCGCATTTTTTTCCCGCACCCTCCAAGGTCCCGAAATTCGGCATTCAGCGGTGGAAAAGGAGGCCCAGGCCATTGTGGAGGCCGTCAGACACTGGCGCCATTACCTGGCGGGGAAGCGGTTCACCCTGATCACGGACCAGCGGTCCGTGGCGTTCATGTTCAATAACACGCAGAGGGGCAAGATCAAGAATGACAAGATCTTGCGGTGGAGAATTGAGCTCTCCACCTATAACTACGATATCATGTATCGTCCAGGGAAACTCAATGAGCCCTCGGATGCCCTCTCGCGCGGAACATGCGCTACTATGCAGGAGGATCGCTTGAACGCCCTCCATAATGACCTATGCCATCCTGGGGTCACTCGGCTCTACCACTTTATCAAAGCCCGCAACCTGCCTTACTCGGTGGAGGACGTCAGGTCAGTGACAAGGAGCTGTCGGATTTGCGCGGAATGCAAACCGCACTTTTACTGACCTGACTGGGCACATTTGGTCAAGGCCACTCGCCCCTTCGAGAGGCTGAGTGTGGATTTTAAGGGCCCCCTTCCCTCAACAGATCGGAACGTGTACTTTCTGAACATAATAGACGAGTACTCCCGGTTCCCGTTTGTTGTCCCCTGCGCGGACACGTCGACTGCCACGGTGATCAAGGCATTCCGTGATCTTTTTACCCTGTTCGGGTACCCCAGCTATATACATAGCGACAGGGGCTCGTCGTTCATGAGTAATGACTTGAGGCAATTCCTGCTCTCATACGGGATTGCCTCTAGTAGGACCACGAGTTACAACCCTAGGGGCAATGGACAGGTGGAGAGAGAGAAAGCTACAGTCTGGAAGGCTGTCCTATTGGCGCTGAAGTCCAAAGGCCTTCCAGTCTCCCATTGGCAGGAGGTCCTCCCAAATGCGCTTCACTCCATTCGCTCCCTCCTGTGTACGGCAACCAATGCTACTCCCCACGAGAGGATGTTCTCATTCCCTCGGAAGTCGTGCTCATGGATATCTTTACCAGCCTGGTTGACGTACCCAGGACCCATCCTTCTGCGGCAACATGTAAGGGCCCGCAAGTCCGACCCCTTGGTCGAACAGGTCCACCTCCTCCACGCCAACCCTCAGTATGCCTATGTGGCATATCCTGACGGGCGAGAGGACACAGTCTCGATCCGAGACCTGGCGCCCGCAGGGGATGTAGCACTCCTGTCGCTCCCATACCCCCAGTGACGAATCCCTTATTCCTTATTTCTCCCCCGGACGTGGCGCGGTCACCACCGGGACCAGTGCTTAACAGTTATACGCCAATGCACAGCTTGCCTGAGACCCGGAGATCGGCGCCATCGCAGAATGTACCGGGATCCCCTGCACTACCGCTTCATCAGGGTCAACTGGCCTGTGAGTCTGCGAGAGGACAGCCGGACGCTGTTTTGGAGAGAACGCCACCGCAAGCACCTACTCCGGTGTCACCGCCGGTATTGAGGAGGTCACAACGACGGTGCGGTCCTCCAGACCGTCTGGACCTATAATCTGTTGACTTTTTTTTTAGTCTGTTTTCGTACCCCGCCGGCCTTTGTTCTCAAAGGAGGGGTGAATGTGGTGAACCATCGTTGGTTCACACTGTGGGGTTGTTCTAATGTTGTTGTTGGGCTAGGGTGTTCACACTGTGGGATTGTTCTAATGTTGTTGTTGGGCTAGGGTGGGATTAATACACCTGTGGTTGTTACTGTTGTGGCACATCCCAGTCGGGCTCCGCCTCCTGGGAGAGGTATAAGACCCCCTGCTTGGGTGGGACCTCGGCAGTCTGGGATGGTGTACTTACGTTCTAGTAGTTCCATTGTTAGGCAATAAAAGCCTTCAGTTACCGAAGCCTCGTGTCTTGAGTTCAATTGACGTGCATCAACGTTCTCCCCATGTCTGCGTGGGTTTCCTCTGGTTTAGTCCCACAGTCCAAAGATGTGCGGATTAGGTGAATTGGCCATGCTAAATTGCCCCTTAGTGTCAGGGGCACTGGCTAGGGTAAATGCATGGGGTCATGGGGATAGGGCCTGGGTGGGATTGTGGTCGGTGCAGACTCGATGGGCCGAATGGCCTCCTTCCGCACTATAAGATTCTATCCCCCTGAGCACCATCATAAAAGCCGATTCCCTGGTCAATGTAACATTGCTGTTTGTGGGATCTTGCTGTGTGAAAATTGGCTGCCCTGTTTCTTACATTACAACAGGGACCAACACTTCACGAGTATATCATTGGCTGCAGTGTTTCAGGAAGGCAGCTCGCCACCACCTCCTCAAGGGGCAACTAGGGATGGGCAATAAATGCTGGCCTAGCCAGTGACGCCCATGCCCTATGAATGAATTTAAAAAATAATTTTGTGATGTTCTGGAATTGTAAAAGGTGTTGAAGAAATGACAGGCCTAAATTCTCCCTCATGTTAATTCAACTTCCCTTTAAATATATTGATTCGCCTCAGTCACTCCCTAAGTTCCACATTCTTGTTTTCTCGACTTAACAAAGGAGTTAATAAACCCCTTGTAACTACTTGTATACCCACTATTTCATTAATTGCCCACTTCCTTCCCTTCGCATTCTCATTCCCCTTTGGAGAAAGTCTGGGAGAGTTTGATTTTCGTCCATTTTCCTGACAGATTTCCATTTCTCGCAGTTCAGTCTGTCCTCAGCTGGAACCTGCGCACACAGACTCAGGATTTATTTACCTAGTTAGCCGAGATTGACAGCTAACCCCTCCAGAAGGTGATTTAAGTCACATTGTGCACGCTATCCTTTGAATAACTGGAGGATAAAATATAATGTGTCGCTGGAAATTGACTTGTTTTCTTATGACAGCTCTGGAAGGTGTACTGTCATGATTGGAAGAGAAGGGAGTGGTAATTCTATTACTGAACTGTCAGACTTAATAACATCAGCTTTTGTTCCAGTAAAAGCCAATCTCCTGATCTGATGTCTTTGTTTGAATTATCAGTTAATGCTCTGATAAATTGTCTTTGAAAATTTTCCAAGCTGTGTATTACAAGGTAAAGCTTTCTCTCTCTCTCCAGCATACATCACCTGGTTATTATGATCTCTCTCTCTCTCAGCCTCCATCTGGATATCTATCCCTCTCTCTCTGTCTCTATTTCTCTGACTCTAATTCTGTCTGCAGAATATAACACCTCACATAGCCTAGTGCTGTGGCACAGTGGTTAGCACTGCTGCCTCATAGTGCCAGGGATCTGGGTTCAGTTCCCGGCTTGGGTCACTGTCTGTGTGGAGTCTGCGCGTTCTCCCCATGTCTGCGTGGGTTTCTTCCAGGTGCTCCGGTTTCCTTCCACAGTCCAAAGATGTGCGGGTTAGGTGCATTGGCCATGCTAAATTCTCCCTCAGTGTACCCGAACAAGCGCTGGAGTGTGGCGACTAGGGGATTTTCGCAGTAACTTCATTGCAGTGTTAATGTAAGCCTACTTGTGACACTAATAAATAAACTTTAAAAAAAAACTTACATAGCCTAGTGCGGTGGCACAGCGGTTAGCAGTGCTGCCTCACAGCACCAGGGATCCGGGTTTGGTTCCCGGCTTGGGTCACCATCTGTGCGGAGCCTGCGCATTCTCCCCATGTCTGTGTGAGTTTCCTCTGGGTGTTCATAAGATATAGGAGCAGAATTAGGCCATTCGGCTCATCACGTCCGCTTCGCCATTCGATCAAGGCTGATACGCTCCTCATCCCCATTTTCCTGTCTTCTCCCCATAACCCTTCAACCCATTACCAATTAAAAATCTGTCTAACTCCTCCTTAAATTTACTCACTGTCCCAGCATCCACCGCACTTTGGGGTAGCGAATTCCAGTTTCCTCCCACAGTCCCGAAAGATGTGATGGTTAGGGTGCGTTGGCCATGCTAAATTCTCTCTCAGTGTACCCGAACAGGCGCCGGAGTGTGGTGACTAGGGGATTCTCACAGTAACTTCACTGCAGTGTTAACGTAAGCCGACTTGTGACAATAATAATTTTAGTTAATGGCATTCTCTCTCTCTTTGTGTCTCTGTCTCTCTCTGTTGCCAGCTCACTGACTTTATTCAGCTCACAGCAACTAGTTACCTGCATTCACTCTCTCTCTGACTCTCTAACATTTATACATCTTTCATTTCTCTTTTTCTTTTCTCCTTCCTTCTTGGCCACAGCATCAAGATTTCTTCCTCTTTCTCTCACTTTCTCTCTTTCTTGCTAATTGATTGACAGTAACTGTCCTGTCGCAGAGCGGGTGATTTGATGCAGAATGACATTCCGGTGACACGTCCCGCAAAGTCCCACGCTTCCTGCTCGGAGGGGGATTTGGTGGCCCAGGGCAGTGGGAACGTGGCTGCTGGGATTTGGAAAGTTAAGAGGTGATTTGATCGAAGTTTTCAAGTTCGCAAAGGGGAACAGACGGAGTCGATGGAGATAAACAGCTACCACTGTGTCCTAGTCAACCAATCAGAGCCAAACCTGTCAGGAGCAAAATTAAGAAACACTTTGACACACTGAGGATGGTCGAAACTTGGAATTCTCTTTTGTAAACGACTATTAATGCCGGATAAATTGCTCACTCTAAATCAGAATTTGACAGATTTTTGTTAACCAGATGTATTAAGGGATCTGGGGAAAAGGCATAGGGTCACAGTTCATGCATGACCTCACTGATCACATGACCTCGCTGATCACATGATCACACTGAATGGGGGATTAGACTCAAACAGCTAAAGTGCTTCTTTCTGTTCTGACATCCATATTTTCAACAAGTCATCACCTCATCCCAGGGAGCACTGCAAAAAAGAAATCTGTTTTTTGAAGTATCAATTTTGGTACCATTTCACCCTTTGATTGAATTTTTGTTTTATTCATTTATGGAATGTGGGCGTCACTGGCTGTCCAGCGTTTATTGCCCATCCCTACTTGCCTGAGGGCAGTTGAGAATCAACCACATTGCTGTGGCTCTGGAGTCACATGTAGGCCAGACCGGGTAAGGACGGCAGATTTCCTTCCCTAAAGGACATTAGTGAACCAGATGGGTTTTCCCGACAATCGGCAATGGTTTCATGGTCATCAGGAGATTCTTATTTTCGGATATAGTCCAGGTCGTGCTGCATTTGGACAAGGGCTGCTTCTGCAGTGATGTCCTGGAGCTGAGATGATTGACCTCCAACCACCAAAACCATCCTCCTTTGTGCCAGGGATGACTCCCAACCAGCTGAGGGTTTTCTCCGATTCCCATTGGCTCCAGTTTTACCAGGGCTCCTTGAAGCCACACTCGGTCAAATGCGGCCTTGATGTCGAGAGCCGTCACTCGCACCTCACCTCTGGAATTCAGCTCTTTTGTCCATGTTTGAACCAAAGCTGTAATGAGGTCAGGAGCTGATTGGCGCTGGCAGAAGCCAAACTGAGAGTCGCTGAGCAGATTCTTGCTGAGGAAGGCTATCACACCAATCTTCCTGAACCTACCTCTACTGGCTGAGGGAATCCTCGCAGAGACAGATTGCGACAGATTCAGGCTTTCCAGAGGAATCTCTGACATGGGCCTGAAATTTCCACCGTTCACATCAGCGAGATCTCCTGGTGCCGTTGACGGCACGCCCCCGCCGCGGTGTCCTGGCAGAATGGAGTGCAGTCAACGGGAAATCCCATTGACAGCGGCAGGACCAGAAGATCCCGCTGGCGGCAAACAGCACGCCCCCTCCTGGTGGGAGAAACACACTGCGGGGAGGCTCCCCCCCTCCCCCATTACCAGACAAAGCCTGTCGCAAAACGCACTAGGAACTGATTATCAACATGATCAAAGCCTCAGTAAATCATGAGGCTCTGTCCATGGTACTCCAAAGATTTGGATGTCCAAGAACCTTCATCACAATTTGACATTACCTCATGATGATACGACTGCAACTCTCTTGAATGGGAGACTTGAAACAGATGCCTTCCAAACCCAGACGGGGGTTGAGCAAGGCAATGTGATAGTTCCATACAATTTACAATCCACCTGACCGTGAAACTTAGTCTCAAACTGCCCTCTGGGGTCAGTATTAAATACTGTCTGGTGGAAAACTCTTTAACCTCAGTCGCCTCTCTGCTAAAACTAAACTGACCACTACATGGTCTACGGTTTGTGGATGACTGCAGTCTCGTTGCGAACACTTGATCCCTTCAGTTCTGTATACAGGAAGCTCAGCCTGCCCTTGAATGTTGTTAAAACAAAACTCTCATCAGCCCAGACCTGGTTGGCCAAGTATTCCACCTCCCAGATATGATGAGGGGGAGATTCTGGAAGATGTTGGGCACATCCCACACCTTGGCAGCTACCTCTTTCAAATAGTCCCATTAATGAGATCCAACACTGGATCAGCTGTCAATTCTTTGCTCACTCACTTAACCTGTCTATTTGCAGATTATCTCCACTACTTTCCTACCCATCTTAAGTTTAAAGTTTATTTATTAGTCACAAGTAAGGCTTACATTAAACACTGCAATGAAGTTACTGTGAAATGCCCCTGGTCGCTACACTCCGGCGCCTATTCGGGTCAATGCACCCTAACCAGCACGTCTTTCAGAATGTGGGAGGAAATCGGAGCACCCGGAGGAAACCCACGCAGACACAGGGAGAACGTGCAAACTCCACACAGACAGCAACCCAAGCCGGGAATTGATCCCAGGTCCCTGGCACTGTGAGGCAGCAGTGCTAGCCACTGTGCCACTGTGCCGCCCCTTGCTGTTGCAGGCAAATTTAGTGACCACACTTTTGGTCCCTTCATCCAAGTCATTTAGATTGTAAATAGCTGAGGATCCAGCATTATTTCCGCTGGCTACTAATTAAAGTAAAGAAGAAACTACAAAGGGTTGTGAATGGATCCCAATCCATCACTCAAACCAGCCTCCCATCCATTGACTCTGTCTACACTTCCCGCTGCCTCGGCAAAGCAGCCAGTATAATTAAGGACCCCACGCACCCCGGACATTCTCTCTTCCACCTTCTTCCGTCAGGAAAAAGATATGATGTGGAGATGCCGGTGTTGGATCGGGGTGGGCACAGTAAGAAGTCTCACAACACCTCACTTAATGAAGGAGTTGCTCCGAAAGCTCATGATTCCAAATAAACCTGTTGGACTTTAACCTGGTGCTGTGAGACTTCTTACGGGGAAAAAGATACAAAGGTCTAAGGACACATACCAACCAACTCAAGAACAGCTTCTTCCCTGTTGCCATCAGACTTTTGAATGGACTTACCTTATATTAAGTTGATCTTTCTCTACACCCTAGCTATGACTGTAACACTACGTTCTGCACCCTCTCCTTTCCTTCTCTGTGAACGGTATGCTTTGTCTGTATAGCACCTTGTTCCTGCAGCCTTCTTGCACCTTCTTTGCTAAATGGCATTTGCTACCAAATAAACCTGTTGGACTTTAACCTGGTGTTGTTAAAACTCTTACTGTGTTTACCCCAGTCCAATGCCGGCATCTCCACATCTCTGGAGAAACACAGGCCCCAGTGTTACTAACAAGACACTGGGCTGAGGGCACTGAGCCAATGGGGCGAATGGAGTTAAGGTTCAGTTCAGCCACTGAACAGCAGAATAGGATTGTTTAAAGTTTATTTATTGGTCATAAGTAGGGTTTCCAGTAACACTGCAATGAAGTTACTGTGAAAATCCCCTAGTCGTCACTCCAGTGGCAGTTCATAAGGTGTAAGAGCAGAATTAGGCCATTCGGCCCATCGAGTCTGCTCCGCCATTCGATCATGGCTGATATGCTCCTCATCCCCATTTTCCTGCCTTCTCCCCAAAACCCTTCAACCCACTCCCAATTAAAAATCCTCCTTAAATTTACTCACTGTCCCAGCATCCACCACACTTTGGGGGAGCGAATTCCACAAATTCACAACCCTTTGGGAGAAGTAGTTTCTCCTCAACTCTGTTTTAACTTTGCTACCCCCTTACTAAGAATTTAGCATGTCCGGTGCACCTAACCAGCATGTCTTTGGGACTGTGGGAGGAAACCGGAGGAAACCCACGCAGGCACGGGGAGAACGTGCCGACTGCACACAGACGTCGACCTGAGAATCGAACCCGGATCCCTGGCGCTGTGAGGCAGAAATGCTAACCAGCGTGCCGCTGTGCCTGCCCTCAAGGGGCTGAATGGCCTCCTCCTAAACATTCCTTCCGTAAACATCTGTAAAGAAACGTGCAAACCATTTGTAATTAGCATCTGAAGAGTTAAAGACGATGTGTGCGGTGTATGTGGTTCTGTAGCAGTCTAGTCGGCGCTGCTTCACACACAGGGGAACGGGCACGCAGGATGCAGATTCCAAACCTTCGCTGATGGGCGCTGCTTTCAGTTTGAACTGACAGCTTTGCTGAAACTCGAAGATGAAAAGCGTTGACCTGCCAGGCTAGATTATTCCACGCTTTCTTCTGCTGACTCACCCAGCACCAGCGGTGCTGCCGAGGCGGGGTGGCGGCGGGGGGCGGGGAGGATGGCGGGGGGGGGGGGCGGGAGAGAGGATCAGATGGGCCTTGTTTTCCATTCCTTTTGCTTCATTATCCGACATCCCTCGAGAGGCTCTGGGGAGATGTGCTACAAGAATTGGCTTTCATTTTCAATCTGTAAGCCCTGTAGCTGTCGACCTTCTGCCACAGCGAGTAACAAGATGCAAACTGGCTTGCCTTTGAGCTGGAGATCCATAGCAATCGCTTCACAATGCCTTTCAGTCAGCCTGACAAGCCAGAGGCAAGGCTCTGAAGCAACACTGATATTATCGCAGCCCAACTCGCCGCATTCTTATCCAGAAGATTATCACAAACTAGAGGACGGATAAAATCACGTCCAGAAGTGTTTTGATAGACTAAATAAGGCCAAAGCCGTTTCCATGGCAGGAGGATCGGTAACCTGGCGCAATGATTCAAGGTGATTGGCGGAAAAAAAAACACCAGAGGTAGATGACAAGATTTATTTGACACAGCGAGTTGTCGCGATCCCGGAAATGCCTGGATGGGAGATGAAAGCAGACTCAACAGGAACTTTCAAAATGGAGTTCGATAAATAGTTCACAAAGATAAAATGGCAGGGTTATGGGGAGGGAGGGCAATTGAGTAGCTTTTTCAGAGAGCTAGCATTGACATGGTGGGCCGAATGGCTTCCTTCAGCACTTTGAGGTTCTGTGATTCGAACTAATGACAATAATCACACTGAAAACACGGAGGGCGGCACGGTGGCACAATGGTTAGTGCTGCTGCCTCCCAGCACCAGGGACCCAAGTTCGATTCCGGCCTTGGGTGACTGTCTGTGTGGAGTTTGCACGTTCTCCCCGTGTCTGTGTGGGTTTCCTCCAGGTGCTCTGGTTTCCTCCCACACTCCAAAGATGTGTAGGTTAGATGGATTGGCCATGCTCAATTGCCCCTTGGTGTCCCAAGATATGTAGGTTCGATGGATTGGCTATGCTAAATTGTTCCCAGGGCAGGATTTTCTGGCCACATTCGCCTGAAACCGGAAAATCCCGCCAGAGGTTAACGGACCTTTCCGTGGTCCACCCCTCACCCGCTATGATTCCAATGGTGGGCAAAATGGGAAAATTCACTCCCTAGTGTCCCAAAGATGTGTAGGTTTGGTGGATTGGCCATGGGAAATTGCCCCTTAGTGTCCAAAGATGTGCAGGTCAGGGGGATTAGTGGGGTACCTGTATGAGATTACGGGGATAGGGTGGGGGAAAGGACCTGAGTAAGGTACTCTGCTGGAGGGAGTCGGTGCAGATTCAATGGGCTGAATGGCCTCCTTCTGCGTAGCAATTCTATGGATTTAAGAAATCATTCCGTGTAAAGCCTCCTGGAGGTTTGTTGAGGTTTGTATCGATTATTAATACTTGTGGACTGTACTTGAAGCTACATCAAAGATTCCCTTTTTATTACTGAGCATCATAACCATAGGAACTGGAACACTGGAAGATTACACACCGGAATAAAAGCAACTACCGGACTCGCATTTTGATCACATCTTTAAAACCAAGAAGCAACTCACAATTCCTCAAAAATAGTGAAATGGATCGAGAGCCAAACTGGGTGAGATTAGGAGGGGTGGCTGGAGGGACCACCGGGGGCTTAGGCAAGGTGGAAGGTCTTGAATTATGCAGACTAATAAATAATACACAGCACAGAATTATAGATCACAACAGGGCAGAAGGAGGCCATTTGGTCCATCGAGTCTGCACTGACTCTGACAGAGCATCATACACAGGCCCTATCCCCGTAACTCCTTGAATTTACCCCGCTAATCCCCCTCAACCCACACATCCTTGGACACTAAGGGGCAATTTAGCTTGGCCAATCTCCCTAACCCGCACATCTTTGGACTGTGGGAGGAAACCCACCCAGACACAGGGAGAGCGTGCAAAGACTGCCACACACTCGAGAGAGAGATTGCAATCGACACACAGGTGGTGTCAAGAAAGTCTTCGGCAGGAGAAACAGGTTGAGGGCTGCTCGCCTCTCCCTCTGTCGCTTTTGGAATAAGTGTGTGACCCAGTTCGAGGTGTCAGCTTTACCAGAGATCTAATAGTGAACTGAAATCTCGTAATAATTGCAACCTCTCTCAGCCAGGGGCTGAGGGTTGCGTTAGGCAGGTTGGGGTTCCCTCAGTTTAATAACTCTACAGTTATTCAGATACAATATAAAGATGAATGCTTATTTACAGCTCTTCAGACGCTCACTAATACAGAGAAAAAAGGAAATAAATTCCTGGCTCTTCCTTGAGCCTAACTTTACGTACAGTTCTCCACACACACACAGTCAATCATTCCCCTTTCATTCACAAGGACTCTGTACTCTGCTTATATAGTCTGATAAGCCTGTACAGCTGTTCCCCGTTGCACCGATTCCTCATCAGTTGGCCATGTGACTTCCTGTGGCCACCAATCTTTACGGCCAACCAAATAAACCATATCAAATTAACGAGGGGACAATTTAAAAGGGGCAGCTCCCAAAAGGAGGGGAACCGCCCAAAACAAAAGACCAAGTGGAAAGGAAACTTAAATCATCAAATCAAAATATGATTAAAGGGGTCAGTAAAACACCCCAGCCCCTGCGGTGCCCAGTGGGCACGGAAGGCATCAACAGTGCCCTCGGACACTGCATGCCCCTTCTCCAGGGACACCCGGCTGCAAATATAGCCGCGGTAGAGGGGCAGACATTCAGGTCAGATGACCCCCCTTGGTCGCCCGCTGCCTGGACCTGTAGATGGTACACCTTGCCAGGCCCACGAGGAGGTCCTCCTCCTTCCCTGCCCCGCTCCGCACCGGGTGTCCATAGATCAGGAGCATGGGACTGAACTGCAAACAAAACATCAATTCCTGTGGCCACCTTGGCGGGAAAACTCTTATCCAGAAACTGGAGGATATTATGAGGGAAATACTGACCTTCAGCACACATGGGGTCCTTAATTATGCTGGCTGTTTTTCTGAGGCAGCGGGAAGTGTAGACAGAGTCAATGGATGGGAGGCTGGTTTGCGTGATAGATTGGGCTACATTCACAACCCTTTGTAGTTTCTTGCGGTCTTGGGCAGAGCAGGAGCCATACCAAGCTGTGATACACCCAGAAAGAATGCTTTCTATGGTGCATCTGTAAAAGTTGATGAGAGTTGTCGCGGGTATGCCAAATTTCCTTCGTCTTCTGAGAAAGTAGAGGCGTTGGCGGGTTTTCTTAACTATAGTGTCGGCATGGGAGGACCAGGACAGGTTATTGGTGATCTGGACACCTAAAAACTTGAAGCTCTCGACCATTTCTACTTTGTCCCCATTGATGTAAACGGGGGCATGTTTTCCACTACGCTTCCTGAAGTCAATGACAATCTCCTTCGTTATGTTGACACTGAGGGAGAGATTATTGTTGTCGCACCAGTTCACCAGATTCACTATCTCACCCCTGTATTCCTTCTTGTCATTGTTTGAGATCCAAACCGCAATGGTGGTGTCATCGGCAAACCTGAAAATCGAGTTGATGTGACGGAAGCAAAACATTCCTTCAGTTGACTGCAGCTTGAAGGAAGTTTCTCTGATGAGAGCGAACAGCCTCGAGCGAAAGGGGGCACGGCCTTTATAAATGCATCTTCAGTCCCCGGAACAGTTAAAAAAAAATTAGAACTTAATCTGAGATTTGGCATGCCTGAGTTGATTTGCAACGATACATCAACCTCACGGGTATTAAATTATCTTTCTACTTTATGGAACTTGAATTTGCTTTAACATTAACATTTCTAGGAAATTAAGAAGTAGGAAAAGGGACTAATATAGCAGTAACATTATTTTAGAGAACATTATATAGTCATTACTGCTCCTTAGGTGGCTATTTGCTTAGGCTGTTAATGAGGCCTTCTGGGTCACTGATGACTATCATGTTTGAACAGACTGATATTAGAACTCTTATTATTAACCTCAGTGATCTTCCCGAAATTCTCCAAACTCCTCTCCTCATTTCTTGGGCTCCCTTGCCAGTTTGTTTGTAATTGTCTTCTCGTTGCCTGCACTCCAACAGGAATTTAATTTGATGTCAATTTGATTTTTTTTTGATTAAGAGTAGTGGAAAAATATAGAGCAACTGTTCAGAATTGGCACATGGATGTTGAGGCGACTTAGAAGTAAATAGTTAACCATCGCCCTCTCCAATAGAGCAATACCTGGGTCCTTATGGGTCAATGCATCTGAGTCCAAAGGGACACCCAGGCACATTGAGCCCACAATCTAGGTGGATACTCCCAATGCCGAGGGAGTGCTGTCCTGTTGGATGTGCCACTTTTCCCGTTAAATTTATCTTCTGGTTTTAGCTTTTTGCCAGAGTATTTACGCCTTTACCTCCATTTATAGATGTGAACAGCCCAACAAATCTAGAATCATAGAATCTCTACAATGGAGGAGGAGGTCATTCGGCCCATCGAATCTGCATTGACTCTGACAGAATATCTTACCCAGGTCCTATTCCCACAACCCCATGTATTTATCCCACTAATCGCCCCTACACATCTTTGGACTCTAAGGGGCAATTGAGCATGGCCAATCCACCTAACCTACACATCTTTGGATTGTGGAAGGAAACCGGAGCACCCGGAGGAAACCCACGCAGACATGGGGAGAATGTGCAGACTCCACACAGACTGTCACCCGAGGCCGGAATTGAACCCGGGTCCCTGGTGCTGTGAGGTATCAGTGCTAACCACTGTGCCACCGTGCCGCCCCTCAGCACACTGGGCTCATTATAGAATCATAGAATCCCTACAGTGCAGAAGGAGGCCATTTGGCTCATCAAGCCTGCACTGACAACAATCCCATCCAGGCCCTATCCCCGTAACCCTTCATATTTACCCAGCTAGTCCCCCTGACACTAAGGGGAAATTTAGCATGGCCAATCCACCTAACCTGCAAATCTTTGGAGTGTGTGAGGAAACCGGAGCACCCGGAGGAAACCCACGCAGACACGGGGAGAACGTGCAAACTCCACACAGGCAGTCACCCAAGGCCGGAATCGAACCCGGCCCCCTGGCGCTGTGAGGCAGCAGTGCTAACCACTGTGCCACCGTGCAAGCGTCCAGGATGTATCGGTCTAAGATCTATAATCTATAAGTTAAAAGCCAATTATAGTTAAAAGATAATTAGTAATCAGTTTGAGCTGGCCCACATCGCCTCAGTATGAGGTTTCCCAGACATTCATTAAGCTGTGAGAATCTGTGTCGGGCCGACTTATTCTGCCCCATTCACTCGGGACCAATGAAAATTATTGCTTAGATTTGATACCAAGGATAAAAATTAATGGTGGAATGAAAGTCAAAAAGGTTCAGTTTCTCTGATTGAATCGAAAAGTCCAGAGATCCCAAGTCCCTACTCAGCAACATTGCTAATTAAAGATGTCACGTTCAGCACACGATAAAACATTGCCAAGGTGAAATTGCCAATAGTAGGGTTGGCAACGTGTTTTATACGGTTCTCACTTTTCAGTCTGTTGATTTCAGTGTTGTTTTGCTAAAGGCCGGTTTCATGTCCCCGGCAAACACTGACACCTTCCTTTTTCCAATTCACTCACAGGATGTGGGCGTCGCTGGCTAATCCAGCATTCATTACCCGCCGCTAATTGCCCCATGGGAAGGTGGTGGTGAGCTGCCTTTTTGAAAAGCTGCAGTCTATGTGGTGTAGGTACACCTACAGTGCTGTTAGGGAGGGAATTCCAGGAGGCATGATTACACAATGGTTAGAATCATAGAATCCCACAATGCAGAAGGAGGCCATTCGGCCCATCGAGTCTGCACCGAACACAATCCCACCCAGGCCCTATCCCCATAACCCCATGTATTTACCCCAGCTAGTCCCCCTAGCAATGCTACCTCACGGTGCTGGGGACCCAGGTTCAATTCTGGCCTCGGGTCACTGTCTGTGTGGAGTTTGCATGTTCTCCCCGTGTTTCCTCCGGGTGCACCGGTTTCTTCCCACACTCCACAACATCGTGGGCACAGCTCGGCACAACATCGTGGGCCGAAGGGCCTGTTCTGTGCTGTACTGTTCTATGTTCTATGTTCCAAAGATGTGCAGGTTAGGTGGACTGTTCATGGTAAATTGCCCCTCCGTGTCCCAAGATGTGCAGGTTAGATGGGATTAGCCATGGTAAATGTGGGGATTAAAGTGATAGGGTGGAGGATAGGGCCTGGGTAAGATACTCTATCATCGAGTGGGTGCAGACTCGTGGACAAAATGGCCTCTTCTGCACTGTCGGGATTCTATGATTTTGACCCAACAACTGCGAAGGAACAGTGATATATTTCCAAGTCAGGATGGTGAGTGGCTTGGAGGGGAACTTCCAAGTGCTGCTGTTCCCATGTGCCTTCTGCCCTTGTCTTTCTAGATGGTGGAGGTTGTGGATTTGGAAAGTGTTGTCTAAGGAGTTTTGGTGAGTTGCTGAGGTCCATCTTGTCGATGGTACACATGGCTGCTACTGAGCATCAAGGGTGGAGGAAGGGAATGTTTATGGATGGGGTGCCAATCAAGCGGGGCTGCTGTGTCCTGGATAGTGTTGAGCTTCTTGAGTGTTATTGGAGCTGCACCCATCCAGGCAAGTGGGGAGTATTCCATCACAATCCCGACTTGCACCTTGTAGATGGTGGACAGACTCTGGGGAGTCGGGAGGTGAGTTATTCACTGCAGGATTCTTAGCCTCTGACGCGCTCTTGTAACCCCAGTATTTATATGGCTGGGTCCAGTCCAGTTTCTGCTCAATGGTAACCCCCAGGATGTTGATAATTTGGTTGTATTCAATGCTGCTTTTTGGGGTGGCATGGTGGCACAGCGGTTAGCACTGCTGCCTCACAGCGCCAGGGAACTGGGTTCGATACTCGGCTTGGGTCACTGCATGTTCTCCCCGTGTCTGCGTGGATTTCCTCCGGTTGCTCCAGTTTTCTCCCACAGTCCAAAGACGGGTTAGGTGGATTGGCCGTGCTAAATTGCCCCTTAGTGTCAGGGGGACTAGCTAGGATCAATGCACGGGGTTATGGGGATAGGACCTGGGTGGGATTGTGGTCGGTGCTGACACGATGGACCGAATGGCCTCTTTCTGTACTGTAGGGATTCTATGAGTCATTTCCTGTGGACTGCAACCCCATTCGAAGCATTAAATAAATGTGTTTTCCAGGTTTTTGTTGGTGATTTAAACACTAGTCCGTTCCCATTGTGTTTTAAGACCTCTTCTTTCCTGGAGCTGCAGTGGGGGTTTTACTCACTGCGGCCTCACATCTTTCACACACAGGATCCGGTGTCAATCCCTGTGGATTAGACTGTCAGCAGGGCTTTCTGATAGCTCTTTAGTTAGTTTAAGTAATGAGGGCATGTGTGGTAACCCTCGCAGGTCCAGCTGTGGGCTCTGAGCTCTCATTTAAGGAATGTAATCTGATAATGCCTCTCGCTCACACTGTCAGATCAACACCGATCCTCGCAGGATTTGATTTGATTTGATTTTCTTATTGTCACATGTATTAACATACAGTGAAAAGTATTGTTTCTTGCGCGCTATACAGACAGAGTATACCGTTCATAGAGAAGGAAATACAGTCATAGAGTCATAGAGGTTTACAGCATGGAAACAGACCCTTCGGCCCAACTTGTCCATGCCACCCTTTTTTTTAAAACCCCTAAGCTAATCCCAATTGCCCGCATTTGGCCCATTTCCCTCTATACCCATCGTACCCATGTAACTATCTGAATGCTTTTTAAAAGATAAAATTGGACCTGCCTCCACTACTACCTCTGGCAGCTTGTTCCAGACACTCACCACCCTCTGTGTGAAAAAATTGCCCCTCTGGACACTTTTGTATCTCTCCCCTCTCACCTTAAACCTATGCCCTCTACTTTTAGGCTCCCCTACCTTTGGGAAAAGATATTGACTATCTACCTTGTCTATGCCCCTCATTATTTTATAGACCTCTATAAGGTCACCCCTCAGCCTCCTACGCTCCAGAGAAAAAAGTCCCAGTCTATTCAGCCTCTCCTTATAACTCAATCCATCAAGTCCCGATAGCATCCTAGTAAATCTTTTCTGCACTCTTTCTAGTTTAATAATATCCTTTCTATAATAGTGACCAGAATTGCACACAGTATTCCAAGTGTGGCCTTACCAATGTCTTGTACAACTTCAACAAGACCTCCAAACTCTTGTATTCAATGTTCTGACCAATGAAACCAAGCATGCCGAATGCCTTCTTCACCACTCTGAAGAAGGTGCAGAATGTAGTGTTACAGTCATAGCTCGGGTGTAGAGAAAGATCAACTTTGCACGGTAGCACAGTGGTTAGCACTGCTGCTTCACAGCTCCAGGGTCCCGGGTTCAATTCCCGACTCGGGTCACTGTCTGTGTAGAGTTTGCACATTCTCCTCGTGTCTGCGTGGGTTTCCTCCGGGTACTCCGGTTTCCTCCCACAGTCCAAAAATGTGTGGGTTAGGTTGATTGGCCAGGTTAAAAGTTGCCCCTTAAAGTCCTGAGATGCGTAGGTTAGAGGGATTAGTGGGTAAAATATGTGGGGGTAGGGCCTGGGTGGGATTGTGGTCGGTGCAGACTCGATGGGCCGAATGGCCTCCTTCTGCACTGTCGGGTTTCTATGATTCTATGAACTTAATGCAAGGTAAGTCCATTCAAAAGTCTGATGGCAGCAGGGAAGAAGCTGTTCTTGAGTCGGTTGATACGTGACCTCAGACTTTTGTATCTTTTTCCCGACGGAAAAGTCTGAGGTCACGTACCAACCGACTCAAGAACAGCTTCTTCCCTGCTGCCAGCAGACTTTTGAATGGACCTACCTTGCATTAAGTTGATCTTTCTCTACACCCTAGCTATGACTGTAACACTACATTCTGCACTCTCTCCTTTCCTTCTCTATGAACGGTATGCTTTGCCTGTATAGTGCGCAAGAAACACTGTATACTAAAACATGAGACAATAATAAATCAAATCAAAAAATCAAAAAAGTCAAAAAGGATGAAACAAAGACAAGCTACTATGACAAATACAAGATATGGTGACATATTACACCAATGAGGGAAATGTTTTTTTTTATTGAGTAAGAAAGATGATTGGTGGACTATGTATGCAAATGAAGAATTAGAAAGTTGTTGGTTTCTCATTTGCTGTAATTAACTATAACTGCGAATTGTCTTTCTGAATGAACAGAACATCACAGTGAAATTCATTCTGCCTGTCCTCTTTGCTAGCAAGTAATAAAAGCTTACAAGATTTGAGTACTCACTGTGCATTGTCTGGTTAATCTTCAACAGCATCTGTGGAGGGAGAATAGAGCCAACGTTTCGAGTCTGGATGACCCTTCGTCAAAGCTGCGGAGATTTTCCAGCATTTTCTGTTTTTGTGCATATCCAGTATTGTGTGTACATTAGATGCTGTCCGTGTGCTTAATATATTGTGTGACTATTAGATGATCCTGTGTGTGTGCCTGATTCAGGAAACGTATTGAGTATATTAGAATAGATCAGACAGAATCAGCAGGCTATCCAACTTACATTTCTCTCAAATTTTATTTCCATTAAGATCATCATCTAAATGGGTCAACTGAAACAAGATGATAATATTAACATGTGTTCTCAAGATATGAGCATCGGTGGCTGTGCTGGCATTTTATAATAACCCTAATTGCCCTTGAGAAGGTGTTGGTGACCTATCCTCTTGAACTGCCACAGTCCATGTGCTGTAGGTACACCCACACTGCTGTTAGGGAGGGAGATCCAGGATTTTGACCCAACGACAATGAAGGAATGGCTCATATATTTCCAAGTCAGGATGGTAGGGTGAATTGGAGGAGAACTTGCAGGTGGTGGTGTTGCCATGCGTCTGCTGCCCTTGTCCTTTGAGATGGTGGATGTAGGTTTGGAAGGTGCTGTTGAAAGAGCCTTGGTGAGTTACCACAGTGCATCTTGTCGATGGTACACACTGCTGTCACTGTGCATCGGTGGTGGAGGGAATGGATGTTTAAAGTGGGCGATGGGATGCCAATCAAATGGGCTACTTTGTCCTTGAGCTGCACTCATCCAGACAAGTGGCAAGTATTTCATCACATACAAGGAATTAGAAGGGATCTGACCTCTTGAAAACTGATAGTATCCTATTGTAAAGCATTCAAAATTATTAAATAATAACATTATTTACTGCAGTGCCAATAATTCAAGTGATCCTGATGCTTCGCTGCAACATTTCAGTTATGAATAAAGTTAATAAAGAAAGTTTGAAGAACGAGCATTTTTCTTGTTTTGGGTAATGTGCCCAGGAAGTTTCAAACAACTTTGCTGTAAAGGGTTAACCCAACAGTGACAGCTACTGAGCATGTGCGTAAGGAGTTGGGTCACAGTGCTGTCAGTCTCTGAGGGTAGCTGGGTGTGAAGTATCTCTCGCGATGAGAGCAGCTCTCGCTGTGGCTCGGTCTTATTTAGCATTTGAAAAGAGTTAGCATGTAAATAAATGTTTTGAACAAAAAACCATTGTCTCCAGCAACACCTTTTCTTGAGTAAGAGGCCAATGGACCCCAAGACAGGATAACAGACTTACACCCAATGAACCCCCTTTGAGGTGCAGACACTGATGACATGTGGGCAAATATTGCAGCCACATTGCACAAAGCAAGATCCCATCAATGGGCGACACAGTCCATAAGATATCGGAGCAGAATTAGGCCATTTGGCCCATCGAGTCACTCCACCATTCGATCATGGCTGATATGCTCCTCATCCCCATTTTCCTGCCTTCTCCCCATAACCCTTCAACCCATTCCCAATTAAAAATCTGTCTAACTCCTCCTTAAATTTACTCACTGTCCCAGCATCCACTGCACTTTGGGGTAGCGAATTCCACGGATTCACAATCCTTTGGGAGAAGTACTTTCTCCTCAACTCTTAAATTTGCGACCCCTTATCCTAAGACTATGACCTCTCATCCTAGAATGCCCCACAAGAGGAAGCATCCGCTCCACATCTACTTTATCCATACCTTTTATCATCTTGTATATCTCAATTTGATCTCCCCTCATTCTTCTAAATTCCAGAGAGAATCGGCCTAAACTGTTCAATCTCTCTCCATTCGGCAAACCCCTCATCCCTGGAATCAATCTAGTGAACCTCCTCTGAACTGCCTCCAATGCCACAACACCTTTCCTCAAATAAAACAGTGACACTGCTGCCTCACATCGCCAGGGACCCGGGTTCAATTCCAGTGACTGCCCTTGTGGAGTTTACACGTTCTCTCCGTGTCTGCGTGGGTTTCTTCCGGGTGCTCCAGTTTCCTCCCACAGTCCAAAGATGTGCAGGTTAGAAATCATAGAAACCCTACAGTACAGAAAGAGGCCATTCGGCCCATTGAGTCTGCACCGACCACAATCCCACCCAGGCCCTACCCCCATATCCCTACATATTTTACCCTCTAATCCCTCTAATCTACGCATCCCAGGACACTAAGGGGCAATTTTAGCATGGCCAATCAACCTAACCCGCATATCTTTGGACTGGTTAGGTGGATTGGCCTGATTCAGCATGGCCAATCCACCTAACTTTGGTTAGGTGGATTGGCCATGCTAAATTTGTCCCTTAGTGTCAGGGGGATTTTAACACAGTAAATATGTGGGGTGACTGGAATAGGGCCTGGGTGGGATTGTGGTTGGTGCAGACTCGATGGGCTGAATGGCCTCCTTCTGCACTGTAGGGATTCTACGATTCTAACTTCCAATGACGTGAATGAGCAGGCAAGCTCTTTGCTTATGCAGAATATCTCTTTGGGGCAAGGAGCTCGAACGATGTAGCTGAATGAACGGCCCACCCCAGAGGGATTCCAGCAAAACCCCTAGTTCACTCCAGATGTGTGTCAGTGGTGCCGTCTTCCAAATGAGACCCTAAACCGAGGACCCCATTCTGCCTGTCTAGGTGGAAGTAACTGGGATCCAGCTGTGGACCTCGTGCCAGTATTTCAGGAGTTCTCCCTGACATCCCGCACAATAATTATCCTTCAATCACACATCATGGAAGCAGGTTGGCCATTATCACATTGGCGCTTGTGGGATCTTGCTGTGTGCACATTGGGACCCGCGCTTCCTGCATTGCAACAGTGAGCACACTTCAGAAGTGTGCTGGTTGTATCACAGCTTGGTGTGGCTCCTGCTCTGCCCAAGGCCGCAAGGAACTACAAACAGTCATGAATGTAGCCCAATCCATCACGCAAACCAGCCTCCCATCCATTGACTCTGTCTACACTTCCCACTGCCTTGGCAAAGCAGCCAGCATTACTAAGGACCCTACGCACCCCGGACATTCTCTCTTCCACCTTCTTCCGTCAGGAAAAAGACACAAAAGTCACGTACCAACCAACTCAAGAACAGCTTCTTCCCTGCTGCTGTCAGACTTTTGAATGGACTTACCTTGCATTAAGTTGATCTTTCTCTGCACCCTAGCTGTGACTTTAACACTACATTCTGCACTCTCTCCTTTCCTTCTCTATGAACCGTATGCTTTGTCTGTATAGCATGCAAGGAACAATACTTTTCACTGTATGTTAATACATGTGACAATAATAAATCAAATCAAATCAAATCAAAGTGTTCATTGGCTGTAAATCATTTTGAGAAAATGAAAAGCACGAAAGGTATGCAAGCTCTCCTTTCATACACCAATATCCTTCCTGATAACTGAGAATGAAGGATACTAAACTCTCCGTCTGGCATCTGAGGGAGAAATAATTACTGCGGGGAAATGATCTTCATTCATCACTGTAAGTAAGTTCCTGCCACCTGGTGTATCTCTCAGCGGAAGCTGCTTCTGAACTCAGTGTTTGTCGTTCCAGATGAGGAAGGAATGTTTCTGGCAATCACGGTGCCTCCTTCTTTGCATGGAACAGGAGCAGTAACTCCCAGCACAGACACACCAGGGACAGTCTGCCTTCAATTTCCCGATATCACTAAACCAGGCAATGCTAAAGTACTGGCAGCTGCAGCAGCAAGCACTCCATCGGGGCAGTCACCGGGATCTGGGTTCATGCAACACTCCAGAGACACAGAAACGGAGCCCGATACTCCACTCCAGTGTGGTAACTGAGGAAGTGCCGCACTGTCAGAGGGTCAGTACGGAGGAAGTGCCGCACTGTCAGAGGGTCAGTACTGAGGGAGTGCTGCACTGTCAGAGGGGCAATACTGAGGGAGTGCCGCACTGTCAGAGGGTCAGTACTGAGGGAGTGCTACACTGTCAAAGGGTCAGTACTGAGGGAGTGCCGCACTGTCAAAGGGTCAGTACTGAGGGAGTGCAGCACTGTCAGAGGGTCAGTACTGAGGGAGTGCTACATTGTTAAAGGGTCAGTACTGAGGGAGTGCCGCACTGTCAGAGGGTCAGTACTGAGGGAGTGCTGCACTGTCAGAGGGTCAGTACTGAGGGAGTGCCGCACTGTCAGAGGGTCAGTACTGAGGGAGTGCTGCACTGTCAGAGGGTCAGTACTGAGGGAGTGCTGCACTGTCAGAGGGTCAGTACTGAGGGAGTGCTACACTGTCAGAGGGTCAGTACTGAGGGAGTGCCGCACTGTCAGAGGGTCAGTACTGAGGGAGTGCCGCACTGTCAGAGGGTCAGTACTGAGGGAGTGCCGCACTGTCAGAGGGTCAGTACTGAGGGAGTGCTGCACTGTCAGAGGGTCAGTACTGAGGGAGTGCTGCACTGTCAGAGGGTCAGTACGGAGGGAGTGCCGCACTGTCAGAGGGTCAGTACTGAGGGAGTGCTGCGTAGCCAGGTTCTAAAGTTAGGGGGAGCGAGCACATAAAAAAGGCGCCACGACGCATACCAAATAATTTAAAATGCATTATACATTTTTATTTTGTATTTAAAATCAAAACATAATAAAAACACGAGTGTTATTAAATGTAAAATGTAAACAAAACGAAGCAATATGAGAAAGGTATGAAGGAACTCCAACAGCCTCTTTCATCTAGGCTTCATTCCAGCAAAGTTATCTATTACTTTATTATAATCTAATGTCTTTCAATGGAGAGCAAAGCTAACCCAGACAATCTATCCTTGCCCATTGTAGAACGAAGGTAGGACTTTATGTGTTGGAGCCGGCTAAAGGATTGTTCCGCAACTGCGCTAGTTATTGGTAAGGTCAGAAAAATGTGGTACAATGTGGGACAGGTTAGGATAAATGGAACACATGTCATTGGCGATCATGAATTTTAGTACATTGTTGATGGTCAGTTTCCCGACACTTGAATTTGCCTCACTGCTAGTGCTCATTATCTCTTTGTACATGTCTTTAAATGAAAGAAACTCTTGTACGGTTTAAGTTTGACTGTCGATGACGTCTGAGTCCGTGTCTGCTAAAACTTCTAATTTGTTCACGTTATCTGTGTTGTCAAAATGCTTTTGATCTAAACCACTAAATTTGGAAACCAGATTTTAAAATGCTCAAATCTTTTACTTGTGCTATTTATAACAGAATCTAAGGACACTAAGTAGGATTCAACTATGAAGCTCTTTTGGGGATCAAATATTCCTTCATACTCTGCAATTTCTTCATGGAATCTTTTTCTTTTACGTTCTCTGTGCTGCTTGTATTAATATCACATGTTCGAGCCAACTCGATTGCTTCATTCTCAATCTGTTTGAATTGAGATTCATACTCATGTTTTTCACGTCTCTTTCAAAAAGCTGAATCAAATGAGAAGCCGTTACCAGATCCAGGCTACTTTTCTGTAAATGTGTGGATAAATTGAAAGCCTTGTCTAGCACTTTACTCCAGAATATAAGAAAAACTAAGAATTTGTAAGTACTGAGCGTTTCCAGTACGCCCTTTGCCTCAGCGAGCTGTTTAGGAGTACAGTTTTTATCTCACCTTCCAGAATTCTTTGCAGAGCGACTACTAGTGCTGGTAAATTCTGCAAGACTGCCTCTGCTGCTGACTTTCTGGATGCCCATCTAGTTTCACAAAGTTTCTTTCCAGTCAGTGCGAAAGATTGGATATGATTGCATTGTTCTTCTTTTAGTTCTGAAAGACAAGGTCAACTGCCAGAAAAAAAGGTACAGACACTGTGTAGAGTTCCAAAAAACCATTCCTGCGATGTCATACTCTTGTTCTTGATCTTTTCTATGTACTTAAATGAGCCGGTTTATTTAAATTAAAGTTGCCAATGTTGGACTCTGTAGTGGTTTAAATTCTTCAAGTGATAATCACCAAATCTATTTACTCACCCAATCTCGGCTGGTGATGTCCGTCGGCGAGGGATGCTTGGTCTCGACTGCCCGTTCGTCGTAGTGGCTGCATGTTTATGTCCTTCGCGGCCTCTGCAATTATCCTCGTGATTGCAATGCCCTCTCGGGAGATTGCGGGCCTTCCTCGCTGCCTGAAGTCCCCATGTCCGTATCGCATCCCGCCATTGCAGTACACGGATCGAGGACTTCAGATCTCGGGAAGAGATCTGAGGGGCCCGTGAGGAACACCCCATTGAAAAGGCACCACTTTTGAAGAATGTGCTCGGGGGGAGCGATCGCTCCCCCTGCTTCCCCTCTAGCTACGCCACTGAGTGCTGCACTGTCAGAGGATCAGTACTGAGGGAGTGCTGCACTGTCAGAGGGTCAGTGCTGAGGGAGTGCTGCACTGTCAGAGGGTCAGTACTGAGGGAGTGCCACACTGTCAGAGGATCAGTACTGAGGGAGTGCCACACTGTCAGAGGGTCAGTACTGAGGGAGTGCCGCACTATCAGAGGATCAGTACTGAGGGAGTGCAGCACTGTCAGAGGGTCAGTACTGAGAGAGTGCCACACTGTCAGAGGGTCAGTACTGAGGGAGTGCCACACTGTCAGAGGGTCAGTACTGAGTGAGTGCCGCACTGTCAGAGGGACAGTACTGAGACAGTGCTGCCCTGTCAGAGGATCAGTACTGAGGGAGTGCTGCACTGTCAGAGGGTCAGTACTGAGGGAGTGCAGCACAGTCAGAGGATCGGTACTGAGGGAGTGCTGCACTGTCAAAGGGTCAGAGTCTGCACGTTCTCCCCATGTCTGCGGTGGTTCCTCTGGGTGCTCTGGTTTCCTCCCACAGTCCAAAGGTGTACAGGCTAGGTGGATTGGCCATGATAAATTTTCCCTTAGTGTCCCAGAAGTATAGGTCGGGGGTATTCGCAATATTAAATTTCCCCGTGTTGTCAGGGGGGTTAGCGGGGTAAATGCATGGTGTTACGGGGATAGGGCTTGGGTGGGATTGTGGTCGGTGCAGACTCGATGGGCCGAATGTCCTCTTTCTGCACTGTCGTGATTTTATGATTCTATGATAACAATAATTAAATCCAAAATACTGCAGATGCTGGAAATCTGAAACAAAAAACAGAAAGTTCTATAAATACACAGTGGATCTGGCAGCGTCTGTAGAGAGAGAAACGGAGTTAATGTTTCAAGCCCAGTATGATTCTTTCTCCACAAAAATCATATTGGACTCAACCAGTTCATAGCTTCGCTCACCACAGGTACTGCCAGAGCTGCTAAACTCTTCCAGAACTTTCTCCTTTCATCTTAAGCATAACAATGTTGACTTTCACTGCCTGGTATCATCAGAGCAACAATGTAGCACCCCCTCAGTACTGACCTCTGACAGTGCGGCACTCCCTCAGTACTGACCTCTGACAGTGCAGCACTCCCTCAGTACTGACCCTCTGACAGTGCGGCACTCCCTCAGTACTGACCTCTGACAGTGCAGCACTCCCTCAGTACTGACCCTCTGACAGTGCGGCACTCCCTCAGTACTGACCTCTGACAGTGCGGCACTCCCTCAGTACTGACCCTCTGACAGTGCGGCACTCCCTCAGTACTGACTCTCTGACAGTGCGGCACTCCCTCAGTACTGACCCTCTGACAGTGCGGCACTCCCTCAGTACTGACCCTCTGACAGTGAAGCACTCCCTCAGCCCTGACCCTCTGACAGTGCGGCACTCCCTCAGTACTGACCCTCTGACAGTGCAGCACTCCCTCAGCACTGGCCATCTGACAGTGCGGCACTCCCTCAGCACTGACCCTCTGACAGTGCAGCACTCCCTCAGCACTGGCCATCTGACAGTGCGGCACTCCCTCAGCACTGACCCTCTGACAGTGCAGCACTCCCTCAGCACTGACTCTCTGACAGTGCAGCACTCACTCAGTACTGACCCTCTGACAGTGCAGCACTCCCTCAGCACTGACCATCTGACAGTGCGGCACTCCCTCAGCACTGACCCTCTGACAGTGCGGCACTCCCTCAGTACTGACCCTCTGAAAGTGCAGCTCTCCCTCAGCACTGACCCTCTGACAGTGCAGCACTCCCTCAGTACTGACCATCTGACAGTGCCGCACTCCCACAGTACTGACCCTCTGTCAGTGCGGCACTCCCTCAGTACTGACCCTCTGACAGTGCGGCACTCCCTCAGTACTGACCCTCTGACAGTGCAGCACTCCTTCAGTACTGACCCTCTGACAGTGCAGCACTCCTTCAGTACTGACCCTCTGACAGTGCAGCACTCTCTCAGTACTGACCCTCTGGCAGTGCAGCATTCCCTCAGTTCTGACCCTCTGACAGTGCGGCACTCCTTCAGTACTGACCCTCTGACAGTGCAGCACTGAAATCTGTCCACAGGCCCCAGTCTTCTGCTCCTTCACCAATCCTTAGTTCCATTGGGTCAACACTGATCATTGACAACGCCCAAACTTTAGGAAGATGGACAGAGGACTTTAGCCACTTTCTCAATAGGCTATCATCCATCAGTGAAGAAGGAATCATCGTTCTGCCACGGGTTGCCAGTGACTGTTTCTCCGATGACCTTCCAACGCTGATAGAAATTGCCAAAACAATCAAACTGTCGTGTGGCAAAGCTCCATGAGCTGGTGCTGTCATAGCTGAGGTCTACACGGCTGGTGGTCAGTGCGGGCTCCAGAAGCTCTGAATTGTTTGTCTATGCAGGAGCAAGGAATCATCCCACAAGAATACAGAGATACCTGCATTGTCCATTGTACAAGTGGAACAGAATTCTTCCATTTTCCGACACTCATAGAGGAATCTCATTCCTCTCCGTAGCAGACAAAACTTTCCCCACAATCCTTCTGAACTATTTAGTGCAATATCTGAACAAGGATCTGTCTGAAAGTCAATGCAGTCTCTGGTGAGATCGAGGAACATCCAAAAGACGTGCTGGTTAGGGTGCATTGGCCGTGTTAAATTCTCCCTCAGTGTACCCGAACAGGCGCCGGAGTGTGGAGACTGGGGGATTTTCACAGTAACTTCATTGCAGTGTTAATGTAAACCTATTTGTGACATGAATAAATATTGACTTTGTCTACACTTCCAGCTGCCTCGGCAAAGCAGCCAGCATAATTAAGGACCCCACGCACCCTGGACATTCTCTCTTCCACCTTCTTCCATCGGGAAAAAGATACAAAAGTCTGAGGTCACTCAAGAACAACTTCTTCCCTGCTGCCATCAGACTTTTGAATGGATTTACCTTGCATTAAGTTGATGTTCCTCTACACCCTAGCTATGACTGTAACACGACATTCTGCACTCTCTCATTTCCTTCTCTACAAACGGTATGCTTTGTCTGTATAGCGCGCAAGAAACAATACTTTTCACTGTATGTTAATACATGTAACAATCATAGAATCATAGAAACCCTACAGTGCAGAAGGAGGCCATTCGGCCCATCGAGTCTGCACCGACCACAATCCCACCCAGGCCCTACCCCCACATATTTACCCGCTAATCCCTCTAACCTATGCATCTCAGGACTCTAAGGGGCAATTTTTAACCTGGCCAATCAACCTATCCCGCACATCTTTGGACTGCGGGAGGAAACCGGAGCACCCGGAGGAAACCCACGCAGACACGAGGAGAATGTGCAAACTCCACACAGACAGTGACCCGAGCCGGGAATCGAACCCGGGACCCTGGAGCTGTGAAGCAGCAGTGCTAGCCACTGTGCTACCGTGCCGCCCGAATAATAAATCAAATCAAATCAAAAAATCAAATCAAACTTCACTTTACTTTTGTTCAGTTAGAAAACTCCAGGAGAAATACCAAGAACAGAACGTGAACCTTGACACTGCGTTTCTTGACCTGATCGTGACCTTTGACACCGTCAGCCGTGAGGGCGTCTGGAAGGTCATGGAGAAATCCTGAGAAATTCATCACAACTCCAGCTTACACATGTCCTGGTGAGTCTCCTGACCCATTTCCCAGTCTGCGTCGCAAGTGTGGAAGAAATGTTGAACACATCCCTTTGAAAAGCAGTTGTTGTCAGCTTGGCGCAGCTCACCTGTTTGAATCTGACCTTGCTGTCCACGGGGGCGGGGGGTGGGGGGTGGTGGTTAATGGATAAAGAGCTGGGGAGGGTCGATGTTTACGATACAGGTTGAATAGGCTCGAGGGGCTGAATGGCCCCCTCTTCCTGTTGCTATGTTGTGCTGTTCGCAGGGAGCATTCTGGCTGCTCTTTCTCGTTTGCGCTCACTTGGTAATGTCTCCTTGTAGCTCCAGTTAAAGGAAAAGGATTACCTAAATCTTCTCAAACATATTTTTAAACCGCTTAAATCCTGCACCATCTCTCTATCTAAATATTAAGCAGCCGGCTTCAATCGATGATCAATCTAAATCTCTGCCATTGTCTCTGGCTGCGGATCCAATTTTAATCTGGTTTTGGATCTAATTTTAAAGCCTCGCTCGCTCAGTCCATCACCTCCTCCGGCCTCCTCCCTCTCTTTATTTAACTCCTTCGAAAGCTCCTTTGTTCGAGGGGAGGTGCTCAGCTGCTGAGATTAGTTTTTTTATCTCCTTACAACGGAGCTTAATTAGGCGTGAAGGAAACACAAAGGATGGCGATTAGGGACAGAGCAATGGTGGGCTAACAGCTGCAAAAAGCCTTCTCAACACCGGCCTTGACCTTTTTATGAGGTAAAACATTACAGAGAAGCCTTCCCTGGACATGATCTCTTTTTATTTTTACAGGGTGTGAAATGTAACTGGGAAATTTAGTTTTGAGAGTAAGAATGGCCATCCCCTTGCTCAACTTCTCCTCACATTGAAGACTATGAGTGATCTGATTGGAATCATAGAATCCCTACAGTGCAGAAGGAGGCCATCGAGTCTGCACCAACCGCAACCCCAACCAGGCCCTATTCCCGTAACCCCACATATTTACCCTGCTAATCCCCCTGACACTAGGGTCAATTTGGCATGGCCAATCCACCTAACCCGCACACCCTTGGATTGTGAGAGGAAACCGGAGCACCCGGAGGAAATCCACGCAGACACGGGGAGAATGTGCAAACTCCACACAGGCAGTGACCCAAGCCGGGAATCGAACCCAGGTCCCTGATGCTGTGAAGCAGCAGTGCTAACCATTGTGCCACCGTGCCACCCTTGGGGGGTTAATGAATTCACACCTTTTGACACTTCCTGCCAAGGTGATTATCGATCACCCACGGGGGTCAGACTTCTGGTTTCATCGGAAGAGGAAAAGGAAGTCTTGCACTCACAGCGCCTTTCACTACCTCTGGCCTTTCCAACCTGCTTTGCAGCCAAAGACGGTTCTTGTTGATGTGTCAAAAACAAATTAGAATTATTGGAAAGGTCCAGCAGGTAATTCCAGTCGGAAGAAAGACTTGGGCCTGGATTTTCGCCCCTGGGTTGGATGTGCAGATTCAGAGGGTGATAGAGCCATAGAATCTCCACAGCCCACGCAGCCCGGACATTCTCTCTTCCACTTTCTTCCGTCGGGAAAAAGATTCCAAAGTCTGAAGTCACGTACCAACCGACTCAAGAACAGCTTCTTTCCTGCTGCCATCAGACTTTTGAATGGACCTTTCTCTGCACCCTAGCTATGACTGTAATACTACATTCTGCACCCTCTCCTTTCCTTCTCTATGAATGGTATGCTTTGTATAGCGTGCAAGAAACAATACTTTTAATAAGAATAAAGGAACTAGACGTAGGAGTCGGCCATCTGGCTCCTCGAGCCTGCTCTGCCATTCAATAAGATCATGGCTGATCTTTTCATGGACTCAGCTTCACTTACCCACCCACTCACCATAACCCTTAATTCCATTACTGTTCAAAAATGTATCTATCCTTGCCTTAAAAACATTCAATGAAGCCTCAACTGCTTCACTGGGCAGGGAATTCCACAGATTCACAACCCTTTGTGTGAAGAAGTTCCTCCTCAACTCAGTCCTAAATCTGCTCCCCCTTATTTTGAGGCTATGCCCCCTAGTTCTAGTATCACCCGCCAGTGGAAACAACTTCCTTGCTTCTATCTTATCAATACCCTTCATAATCTTATACGTTTCTATAAGATCTCCTCTCATTCTTCTGAATTCCAATGAGTCTCGCCCCAGTCTACTCAATCTCTCCTCATAAGCCAACCCTCTCAACTCCGGAATCAATCTAGTGAATCTCCTCTCCACCCCCTCCAGTGCCAGTATATCCTTTCTCAAGTAAGGAGACCAAAACTGTACACAGTACTCCAGGTGTGGCCTCACCAGCACCTTATAGAGCTGCAACATAACCTCCCCATTTTTAAACTCCATCCCTCTAGCAATGAAGGACAACATTCCATTTGCCTTTTAATTACCTGCTGCATCTGCAAACCAACTTTTTGCGATTCATGCACAAGGACACCCAGGTCCCTCTGCACAGCAGCAAGCTGCAATTTTTTACCATTTAAATAATAGTCCATTTTGCTGTTATTCCTATCAAAATGGATGACTTCACATTTGCCAACATTGTACTCCATCTGCCAGACCCTCGCCCACTCACTTCGACTATCTAAATCCCTTTGCGGACTTTCAGCATCCTCTGTACACTTTGCTCTAGCCCTCATTTAAGTGTCATCTGCGAACTTTGATACACTACACTTGGTCCCCAACTCCAAATCACCTTTGTAAATTGCAAACAATTGCAGTCCCAACACTGATCCCTGAGGCACACCACTAGTCACTGATCGCCAACCAGAAAAACACCCATTTACCCCCACTCTTTGCTTTCTGTTAGTTAACCAATCCTCTATCCATGCTAATACATTACCCGTAACACCGTGCACCTTTATCTTATGTAGCAGTCTTTGGTGCGGCACCTTGTCGAATGCCTTCTGGAAATTTTCACTGCATACTAATATATGTGACTGTAATAAATCAAGAAGGAGGCCATTCGGCCCATTAAGATTCCCCGGCTCAGTGAACCTCAGTGACTTGGGGTGAGAGTACCATCAACTGGACCATAGCTGCAACATTTTCAATTCGTTGACTCTGTTTCTGTCTCCTCAGTATTTCATAGAATCCCTGCAGTGCAGAAAGAGACCAGTCGGCCCATCGAGTCTGCACCGACTCTCTGAAAGAACATCTTTACCCAAGCCCTCCTCCCTGCCCCACCCTGGTAACTGCACACATTTACCAATGCCTCTACTTTCTCAGAAGACTAAGGAAATTTGGCATGTCAGCTACGACTCTCACCAACCTTTACAGATGTACCATAGGAAGCATTTTTCTGCTTGTATCACAGCTTGGTATGGCTCCTGCTCTGCCCAAGACCGCAAGGAACTACAAAAGGTCGTGAATGTAGCCCAATCCATCACGCAAACCAGCCTCCCATCCATTGACTCTGTCTATGCTTCCCGCTGCCTCAGAAAAGCAGCCAGCATAATTAAGGACCCCACGCACCCCGGACATTCTCTCTTCCACCTTCTTCCATCAGGAAAAAGATACAAAAGTCTGAGGTCACCGACTCAAGAACAGCTTCTTCTCTGCTGCTGTCAAACTTTTGAATGGACCTACCTCGCATTAAGTTGATATTTCTCTACACCCTAGCTATGACTGTAACACTACATTCTGCACTCTCTCATTTCCTTCTCTATGCACGGTATGCTCTGTCTGTATCGCGTGCAAGAAACAATACTTTTCACTGTATGCCAATACATGTGACAATAATAAATCAAATCAAATGGTTGATCCACCTAACCTTGTGTGTTTCTTATTTCAGTTTTACAGCAACAACACTATTTTGAGTTTCTACTTATTGGGTTGGGGGGCAGGGGGTGGAGGGTGTGTTGGCAGTGGTGCAGTGGTTTTGTCGCTGGACTAGTATTCCAGAGACCCAGGGTAATGCTCTCTGGTCCCAAAATCAAATCCCACCATGGCAGATGTTGAAATTTGAATTTAATAAAAATTTCTGGAATTAGAGGTGACGATGGAACCATCGTTAATTATTGGAAAACCCATCTGGTTCACTAATGCCCTTTAGGGAAGGAAACCTGCTGTCCTTACCCAGGCGTACATGTGACTCCAGAGCCACAGTAATGTGGTTGACTCTCAACTGCCCTCCACGGGCAACTTAGGTATGGGCAATAAATGCCGGCCCAACCAGCGACACCCATGTCTCACAAATAAAACAAAATGCCCCATTGTCCTTATCCTTATTTGAAACTTACCTGATGTAAACTTCTTTTATGATCTCCTTATGGCCACGACCTTCAGATATAATAGAATTTAATAACTTTGCCTTAACTTACTTATGACCTTTTCTAAGTTGTAAACGCTTTCTTACTTTCCATTTGAAGTACAATAGCTAAAAATCAAAATCCTCACTTATCTCCTAATGCAAATTTCCACTCATGTTGTAGAACATCTAACTTAGCCCTATTCTCTTCAAATGCCTGCCTCTCACACCAAGCCCCTTTGATATCCTCAACTTTATAGACACAAAGTCTCCAGCTTAATTAAATTAGTCATGCACAGAGACACAGCCTCCATTACCCTGCTTTACAGAATACCACAGTGGACCCCAGAAATATTAAGAAATAACATTTCCTTCACACTACCCCTTGATGAAGTATCTAAGTTTCTTGCAACATAGAAACATAGAAGATAGGAGCAGTAGAAGGCCATTCAGCCCTTTGAGCCTGCTCCGCCATCCATCACGATCATGGCTGATTGTCCAACTCAATAGCCTAATCCTGCTTTCACCCCATAACCTTTGACCCCATTCGCCCCAAGTGCTATATCTAGCCGCCTCTTGAATACATTCAATGTTTTGGCATCAACTACTTCCTGTGGTGATGAATTCCACAGGTTCACCACTCTTTGGGTGAAGAAATGTCTCCTCACCTCCGTCCTAAATGGTCTACCCCGAATCCTCAGACTTCATTACGGTGGGAGGTTTCACTTTAAAATAGTGGTGTGGGATGTTCTACATCTGCCTCGGAGCAGGTAGGACATTTATTTAACTGAGAAAAGCACAGCCTCCAACAGTGCTACATTCCCCTCTGTCCTTCACATGAATGTTAGCCAAGACTTCTGTTCTGAAGTCTCTGGAGCTTGGCCACAGCCTCTGTCACCGCTCACTGTGACTGTATGGAGACAGGGAAGAGAGCGAGGTAGGAATACAACAGCGTGGAAGGTCTCCTCGTCTCTTAAACTCTCCTGGCTGCCACCCATATTCCAACCAAAATCTTGCTGCCCATATCCTAATTCTCACCAAGCCCCGTTCACACATCACCCATGCGCTCACTGGCCAGGAGTAATGCTTCGATGTTTAATATTCACACCCTCGTTTTCAAACCCCTCGTCTCTAACCTTCTCCAGCCCTCCAGTCCTTCAACATGTCTTCTCTCCTCAGTAGAAATTAAGTTGGCCAGCTATGGCCAAATATTTAATTCACTTTGTTTCGCAAGATTAAGGATGCTCACTTCAAATAAAGCACCATGGGGTTGCTGGGACTTGTGAAACTATAGTTAAAAGTAGTTATAAACTGCAGATGTTGGTGTGGAAAATTAAGTTGCAACAATTGTGGTAATTAAGTTATGACAAACAACTCTATCAAGTAATGGAAAATGCTTATTGGCAAACAAGGCCTTCAGTGAGGCCGACGCTTGCGTACTCGGGGTAAGCAACTAATCTAAACCTTGTGTTAGTTTCATAAACACTGTGTTCCCAGCCTTGGCCACAGAATGAAAATAAGACCCTTTCAATAACAAAATTCAAAAGAGCAAGATACGGTGACCAATAAGTGTTCCATTTTCTGTATGAATCGGCAGGACACCATAGTGAAATTCACTGTGTCTGTTCTCCTTGCCAGCCGGTAATAAAAGCTTAAAAGATTTGAGTACTCACCGTGCATTGTCTGGTTAATCCTCAACACTTCCAATTCTGGCCTCTTTGAACATCCTCGATTTTAATTGCTCCACCATTGGTGGCCGTATCTTCAGGGAACTCTTTGCTCTGGAATTCCCTCCTCAAATCTCTCCATCTCTCCACCTCTCTCTCCTCCTTCAAGATCCTCCTTCAAATATGTCTTTAAACAGTGAGTGTTCACCAATCCTAATATCTCCAGTTGTGGTCTTTGTGTCAATTTTGTCTGGTTAACGTTACTATGAAGCATTTTTTAAAAATGTTTTTCTATGTTTAAGATGCTATATTAAGTTTAAATTTTTAAGTTTATTAGTGTCACAAGAACAAAGAACAAAGAAAATTACAGCACAGGAACAGGCCCTTCAGCGCTCCAAGCCTGCACCGACCATGCTGCCCGACTTAACTAAAATCCTCTACCCTTCCGGGATCCATATCCCTCTATTCCCATCCCATTCATGTACTTGTCAAGACACCCCTTAAAAGTCACGACCGTATCCGCTTCCACTACCTCCCCCAGCAACGAGTTCCAGGCACCCACTACTCTCTGTGTAAAAAATCTGAGTGTAAAACAAGTAGACTTACATTAACACTGCAGTGAAGTTACGATGAAAATCTCCTAGTCGCCACACTCTGGCACCTGTTCGGGTACACCGAGGGAGAATTTAGCACGGCCAATGTACCTAATCAGCATGTCTTTCAGGGTGTGGGAGGAATCCGGAGCACCCGGAGGAAACCCACGCAGACACGGGGAGAACATGCAGACTCTCCACAGACAGTGACCCAAGCTGGGAATTGAACTCGGGTCCCTGGCGCTGTGAGGCAGCAGTACTAACCACTGTGTCACCATGCCGTCATGCAAGTCATTGATGCCGTATCGAAATTTCCATACAATAGTGTCTGCATTCTTTTACCCAGGGGTTACAGATGTGGGTCCAGATGTGAACATCACCTGGATGACTCCAAGATAACAGTGAAACTGGGAAATTTGAAAGAAAAACAAGATATGATAGACATGAGATCAATCAGTCGTGGAAACAGCAGCTAACTCAGTGGTAAAGAATATCAGACAGAATGTAAAATGTTTGCCAATTCGCTATTCCCTGGTTAGCATTTACCATCCCAGCACTGATTCAACCCCAGTGGAGCCCTGGCCAACATTCAACCCTTAACCGCACCATTTAAAAGGGATTAGCTGGCCATCTATGCCATTGCCGTGTGTGGGAGTTTGCTGTGTGCCAATTGGCTGCCGTGTTTACTCCATTACAGAAGTGACTCTACTCTAAAACCAAATCCTTTGGCTGTAAAATACTTTGGCAGTCCCCGGGGTTGGGATAAATATTTTAAAACATAGAAACATGGAAACTAGAAGCAGGAGTAGGCCATTCGGCCCTTCGAGTCTGCTCCACCATTCATTATGATCATGGCTGATCATCAAATTCAATATCCTGAACCCCCTTTTCCCCATATCCCTTGATCCCTTTAGCCCCAAGAGCTATATCTAATTTCTTCTTGAAATCACACAACGTTTTGGCCTCAGCTACTTTCTGTGGGAGTGAATTCCACACATTCACCATCCTCTGGGTGAAGAAATTTCTCCTCACCTCAGTCCTTATCCTCAAATTATTGTTACAATGCAACTGGTGATAACATTGGATTTGTTGTACTGTGATCAATGGTAACAAGCTGTAAGGGTCAGCTGACCCAGTAAAGCACGTAACCAATGACAGAATGATCAGCTGACTCAGTATAAATTAGAACATGTTGGGAATTGTGGGGAGCTTGGATTGGCCCAGAGTGAGGCCTCAAGTTTGGAGTAATGACGTTTCTTTATTAAACCCTTTCTTTGATTTATAAGTTGGAGTAAGTTTTGTTATATTTTTATTGTCTATACTGGAAGAGTTCCTTCTGGATCAACAATTATGAAATCTGGCTGCATTGAAGGAGGCCACTCTGCCCATTCTGTCACTGCTGGCCCTTTATAAATCCTCTCCCAATGTCCTGGCAGTTATCCCACATTATGTTGTAACATAAGGAATGATCTGCTCATGTTTCCAGCTCACTCATTCAGACAGTCAGGCTCCTGAGATGGCCCAATGTGGACCTGCCCCAGCAATCATTTTTGTTTTATTAATTCATGGATGATTGGTTGGTCCAGCACTAATTGCCCTCGCACTTGCTGGGCCAATTCAGAGGGTATTTAAGAGTCAACTGCATTCTTGTGGCTCCGGAGTCACATGTAGGCCAGACTGGGTAAGGATGGCAGATTTCCTTCCCTAAAGGACACTAGTGAACCAGATGGGCTTTTCTGGCAATCGACAAAGGTTTCATGTTCACCATTGGATTCTTAATTCGAGATATTTTTTATTGTGTTCATATTTCACCATCTGCTGCAGTGGGATTTGAATCAGGTTCCCAGAGCGTTACCCTGCATCTCTGCATTACTAGTCCAGTAACAATACCATTACACCACTGCCTCCCCAATTAATCTCCCACTCACACATCTCCTACTCCATCTGACGAAGGAGCAGCGCTCCGAAAGCTAGTGGCATTTGCAGCGAAATAAAGCTGTTGGACTTTAACCTGGTGTTGTTAGACTTCTTACTGTGTTTCCCCAATTAAAGTCATAGAATCCCTACAGTGCAGAAAGAGGCCACTCGGCCCATCGAGCTTGCACCGACAACGCTCCCACCCAGGCCCAATCCCCACAAGCCCATGCATTACCATGCTAATCCCCCTGACACTAAGGGTCAATTTGGCATGGCCAATCCACCTAACCCACACATCTTTGGACTGTCAGAGGAAACCATAGCACCCGGAGGAAGCCTACACAGATATAGGGAGAATGTGCAAACTCCACACAGTCACCGAGGCCAGAATTGAACCGGGTCCCTGGCGCTGTGAAGCAGCAGTGCTAACCACTGTGCCACCGTGCCACCCCAAAGTCATGGCACTCAGATAGAAAGCCATGAACTTAAAAAAACGGCATATGTATTCTAGAATCCCTACAGTGCAGAAGAGACCATTCAGCCCATCAAGTGTGCACTGACTCTGTGACAGAGTATCTTATCCAGAATATCTCACCCTATCCCACACATTTCCCATGGCTAATCCATCTAACCTACATATCTTGATTTGATTTGATTTGATTTATTATTGTCACATGTATTAACATACAGTGAAAAGTATTATTTCTTGCACGCTATACAGACAAAGCATACCATTCATAGAGAAGGAAATGAGAGAGTGCAGAATGTAGTGTTACAGTCATAGCCAGGGTGTAGAAAAAGATCAACTTAATGCAAGGTAAGTCCATTCAAAAGTCTGACAGCAGCAGGGAAGAAGCTGTTCTTGAGTCGGTTGGTACGTGACCTCAGACTTTTGTGTCTTTTTCCCGAAGGAAGAAGGTGGAAGAGAGAATGTCCGGGGTGCGTGGGGTCCTTAATTATGCTGGCTGCTTTTCTGAGGCAGTGGGAAGTGTAGACAGAGTCAATGGATGGGAGGCTGGTTTGCGTGATGGTTTGGGCTACATTCACGACCTTTTGTAGTTCCTTGCGGTCTTGGGGCAGAGCAGGAGCCATACCAAGCTGTGATACAACCAGAAAGAATGCTTTCTATGGCGCATCTGTAAAAGTTGGTGAGAGTCGTAGCCAAATTGGACTTTGGAGTTACGATAAAGCAAAATAATTTACAGTAAAAATCCACAGTGTTGACCGCTGCTGAAAGGGATCAGTGGTTTAAATAAATCATAAAGAAATTTGAGGTTTAATTGAGATGTTGGAACCACAGGCTCGATTTGAAAGGAATCGGAGTATTGCCATTTTCATTTGTGATAATGGAAGGCAGGCTTTGGATGCAGCAACCTGACTGAAAGCTGCAGTTAGTCTGGACAGAAAACTAATAATTAACCTCCGATTGCTTAGAAAGCGTTTTCCCCAATCCAGGACTGACAGCAGCAAAAGGGGGAAATGGGGTTGGCATTGGTTTCGGGAACTCAAAGGGCCACATGGACTGCAGCGGGTTCAAGAAGGTGGCTCACCATCTCTTCTCAAAGGCAATTAGGGATGGGCAATGAATGCTGGCCGAGCCAGCAACACCCACATCCCATAAATGAATTGAAAAAACTATTTTTTTATACATTCGTGGGACATGGGCATCGCTGGCTGGCCAGCATTTATTGCCCATTCCTAGTTGCCCTTGGAGGGCAGTTGAGAGTCAACCACATTGCTGTGGCTCTGGAGTCACATGTAGGCCAGACCGGGTAAGAGCGGCAGATTTCCTTCCCTAAAGGACATTAGTGAACCAGATTGGTTTTTCCAACAATCAACAATGGTCATCAGTAGATTCTTAATTCTTTTTAAATTGAATTCAAATTCCACCATCTGCCCTGGTGGGATTCGAATCCAGGTCCCCAGAGCATTAGCTGAGTTTCTGGATTAATAATCTAGTGATAATACCACTGGGCCATCACCTCCCCACACTCTTGCTTGTTACTCTTACTTGAGATCAGATGTTTGAGGGTTCATGTTCCACTTCAAGACTCAAACACAAAATCCAGCCTGTCACTCTGGTACGGTACTGAAGGAGTGCTGCTTGTTGGAAGTACTGTCTTTCAACGGATCCACTGAGGCAGCATTTGTCCTCTTGGCTGGATAGAAATAGATCCCATAGCCCTGTTAAAATACGAGCAACGGGCGTTGTCGTGAGTGTCCTGTATTTAACCAATATTCATCCCTCAATCAACATCAGAAAAATAACTTTACCTGGACCTGATCTCACTGCTAGACTGTGGGATCTTGCTGTGTGCAAATGGTTGCTGTATTTCCTGTACTAGAACAGAGACTGTGGGCAGAATTTTACCAGCCCGTCCGCCCGAGGCCCGTACGATCCCGCCCGGGTCCAACAGAGAATGCTGTTCTCCGAGCCTCGCCTGCCCCCAGAATCGGGGCGGGTGTGCCGGTAAAATTCCCACCTATATTTCACAAAGTACCTCCTTGGTTGTGAAGCACTTTTGGGACGCCCTGAGGTTGTGAAAGGCGCTACAGAAATGCAAGTGTTTTTAATCTCTGGGTCTCTTGGTTTCTTTCCATTTTGTGTCTTAACGAAAGCCTCAACTTATGCCATCATTAAGCGGGAGTGTTGTAAACCTTTCCAGGGTCTGTCTGGGGACAACCCAGGACAAATAAACACTGATTCGCAATGGAGGCATCGCAGTGACACGCAGCTGAATGTAACATCCTAGATGTGGCTCCAACTCAGCCAGAACAAGGATGGTGAATATTCAATATTTCATCGCTGAACACAGACTGCCATCTTGTGGCTTGGGCACAGAGCAATATTTGCTCTGGCAGAATTGTTTTCATGCTCACTGATCCCATATTATAAGACCATAAGATTTAGGCAGAATTAGGCCATTCGGCCCATCCCGTCTGCTCCACCATTCAATCATGGCTGACATGATTCTCATCCCCATTCTCCTGCCTTCTCCCCGTAACCCCTGATCCCCTTATTCATCAAGAACCTATCTCTCTCTGTCTCTTAAAGACACTCAATGACCTGGCCTCAACCAGCCTTCTGCGGCAAAGAATTCCACAGATTCATCACCCTCTGGCTGAAGAAATTCCTCCTCATCTCAGTTTTAAAGGAGTGTCCCTTCACTCTGAGGTCATGCCCTCAAGTTCTAGTCTCTCCCACTAGTGAAAACATCCTCTCCACGTCCACTCTATCCAGGCCTCTCAGTATTCTGTAAGTTTCAATTAGCTCCCCGCCTCATCCTTCTAAACTCCATCAAGTACAGACCCAGAGTCCTCAACCATTCCTCATACGACAAGCTCTTCATCCCTGGGATCTTCTTGAAGTATGTTGACCCCAAAGGGATAGTAGTTACTTCCTGCTCCTCAATCAATCTGAAGTGGCGAACAGACTCAGAGCTTTCAGAATGGTTGGTGGAACAACAACAACTTGCATTTATCTAGCACACAACTTCCCAAACCTTTTCCTGATGAGACCCCACCTTAATGCCTCTGACTTTCTGTGACCTCAGAGTGAAAATTGGTGAGTACGAAAAGGGGTTGAGGGGGTGAGGTTATTGGTTGATGGTGTGGGGGGATTATTGGTTGATGGAGTGTGGGGGGTTATTGATTGAGTGGGGTTGGGGGTTAGTGGTTGAGTGGGGTGTGCGGGGGTTATTGGTTGATGGGGTGTGGGGGGGTTATTGGTTGATGGAGTGTGGGGGGTTATTGATTGAGTGGGGTTGGGGGTTAGTGGTTGAGTGGGGTGTGGGGGGGTTATTGGTTGATGGGGTGTGGGGGGATTATTGGTTGAGTGGGGTTGGGGGTTAGTGGTTGAGTGGGGTGTGGGGGGGTTATTGGTTGATGGGGCTGGGGGGTTATTGATTGAGTGGGGTTGGGGGTTATTGGTTGATGGGATGTGGGTGGGTTTTTGGTAGATGGGGTTTGGGTGGGGTTATTAGTTGAGGTTTGGGGGGTTTATTGGTTGAGTGTGGTCGGGGGGTTATTGATTGAATGGGGTTGGGGTGGTTATTCGTTGATGGGGTGTGGGGGGGTTATTGGTTGATGGGGTGTGGGGGGGTTATTGGTCGATGGGGTGTGGGGGGTTATTGGTTGAGTGGGGTTGGGGGGTTATTGGTTGATGGGGTGTGGGGGGGTTATTGGTTGAGTGGGGTCGGGGGGTTATTGGTTGATGGGGTGGGAGGTTACTGGTTGATGGGGTGGGGGGGTTATTGGTTGATGGGGCTGGGGAGGTTATTGGTTGATGGGGTTTGAGGGGGTTATTGGTTGATGGGGTTTGGGGGGGTTATTGGTTGAGTGTGGTCGGGGGGTAATTGATTGAGTGGGGTTGAGGTGGTTATTCATTGATGGGGTGTAGGGGGGGTTATTGGTTGATGGGGTGTGGGGGGGTTATTGGTTGATGGGTTATAGGGGGTTATTGGTTGATGGGGTGTGGGGGGGTTATTGGTTGATGAGTTATGGGGGGTTATTGGTTGATGGGTTGCGGGTGGGTTATTGGTTGATGGGGTGTGGAGGGGTTATTGGTTGATGGGTTATGGGGGGTTATTGGTTGATGGGGTTATGGGGGGTTATTGGTTGATGGGGTTATGGGGGGTTATTGGTTGATGGGGTTATGGGGGGTTATTGGTTGATGGGGTTATGGGGGGTTATTGGTTGATGGGGTGTGGGGGGGTTATTGGTTGATGGGTTATAGGGGGTTATTGGTTGATGGGGTGTGGGGGGGTTATTGGTTGATGGGTTATGGGGGGTTATTGGTTGATGGGTTGCGGGTGGGTTATTGGTTGATGGGGTGTGGAGGGGTTATTGGTTGATGGGTTATGGGGGGTTATTGGTTGATGGGGTTATGGGGGGTTATTGGTTGATGGGGTTATGGGGGATTATTGGTTGATGGGGTTATGGGGGGTTATTGGTTGATGGGGTTATGGGGGGTTATTGGTTGATGGGGTTATGGGGGGGTTATTGGTTGATGGGGTTATGGGGCGTTATTGGTTGATGGGGTGGGGAGGTTATTGGTTGATGGGTTGTTGGGGGGGTTATTGGTTGATGGGGTTATGGGGGGTTATTGGTTGATGGGGTGTGTGGGGGTTATTGGTTGATGGGGTGTGTGGGGGTTATTGGTTGATGGGGTGGGGGGGTTATTGGTTGATGGGTTATGGGGGGGTTATTTGTTGTGGGGGGGCGAGTTTAGTTGTTGACTGGGGGAGCTGAGGCAGGAATAGGAGTTGAACACTCGGGGACTTGATGAAAAGACAGAAGCTGGAATTCTCCAATCCCGGGCGGGTTGCGGACAATGTGAGACCCCATTGAGTCGCCTGTGAATTTATAACTTTTGGATCAGCGCGGCTGGAGAAATCCACCCCGGGTTTCTACAAAAGAACAAAAACCGACCTTTTCGCAGGCTGTTTTTACAGCAGTGATTGGGCCTCCAAGAGGGTTTGGCCCGGCTCACAACAGAAGAAAAGCAAGCGTTTACTTTTCTATATTCTTGCATGGGATGTGGGTATTGTTAGCAAGGCTGGCATTTATTGCCCAACTCTCATTGCCCTTGGCTTGTTGGGCCATTTCAGAGGGCAGTTGAGAGTCAACCACTTGGCTGTGGCTCTGGAGTCACATGTAGGTCAGACAGGGTAAGGATGGCAGATTTCCTTCCCGAACGGGCATTAGTGAACCAGATGGGTTTTTACAATTGATGGTAGCTTCATGGTCACCATCACTGAGACTAGCTTTATATTCCAGATTCATTAATTGAATTGAATTTAAATTCCACCAGCTGTTGTCATAGAGTCATATTGTGAAGAAAGGCCATTCAGCCCATTGAGTCTGCACCTACAGCAAGTCCCAGTAAAGGCACGTTAATCTCATTTTCCTGCACTTGTCCCATATCCCTGAATGCTATAATGTTTCAAGTGCTCATCCAAATATTTTTTCAAGTTTGTAAGGTTTCTGGTCTCCGCTACCTCTCAGGCAGCACATTCCAGATTCCCACCACCTCTGAGTGAAAAATGTTTTTCTCAAACACCCCCCCGAATCTCCCAACCCCTCACCCCTCCCCCTCATGACCTGAGGCCATCTCAAAGTTCTTCACAGCCAATGATCTTCTTTGAGCACCGAGTCACTGACACAAACATGGGCGCTGTGACAGCCAATCCGCACACAGCAATGCGATGTTTGCTGATGATTTAACATTGACCCGGACCCCAGAGCAATCTCCCTGCTCTTCTCCGCACTGTTGTTTGGGACCTTTTACATCCCCCCCAGAAGGCAGATGGGACCTGAGTCTAACATGTCGCCTGCACTCATGACAGTGCAGCACCTCCTCGGTACTGTAACTGGGAGTGTCCAACAGATACAGACTGAAGTCTACTTGAGATGAGGAGCTTGAGAAAAAAACCTAATGAGGATGAGCAAAAACTGGGAATTGCTGAAAGATTTTGATCAAATTCCCATTCACTTGATAATTTGATTTGATTTATTATTGTCACATGTATTAACATACAGTGAAAAGTACTGTTTCTTGCACGCTATACAGACAAAGTATACCATTCATAGAGAAGGAAAGGAGAGAGTGCAGAATGTAGTGTTACAGTCATAACTAGGGTGTAGAGAAAGGTCAACTTAGTGCAAGGTAAGTCCATTCAAAAGTCTGATGGCAGCAGGGAAGAAGGTGTTCTTGAGTCGGTTGGTATGTGACCTCAGACTTTTGTATCATTTTCCCAATGGAAGAAGGTGGAAGAGAGAATGTCCGGGGTGCGTGGGGTCCTGAATTATGCTGGCTGCTTTGCCGAGGCAGCGGGAAGTGTAGACAAAGTCAATGGATGGGAGGCTGGTTCCTGACACAGTCCGAAAGGCATACGGGTTAGATGCATTAGCCATGATAAATTGCTCCTTAGTGTCCCGGTATGTGTAGGTTAGAGGGATTAGCGGGTAAATGTGTGGGGTTAGGGGGATAGGGCCTGGGTGGGACTGTTGTCGGTGCAGACTTGATGGGCCAAATGGCCTCCTTCTGCACTGTAGGGGTTCTATGGATTCTATGTGATTGGAAGATCCTGCTGGAGTGAACGGTTAGAAAGTTCCCGCTCCAGTCAGTAACGCGCAAGCCACTGTCCACTCATCACTGCGTCCAAATCCAAAGGCAGTAGAACTCGCTACAGCAGGGGGTGGTTGAAGAAAACAGAACCAGCACATTCCCGGGGAAAGCTGGATAAACACATGAGGGAAGAGGGAATGGAAGGTGGGGTAGGAGGGGAGGGAAATAAATACCAGCATGGAGCAGTTGGGCCGAGTGGCCTGTTTCTGTGCTGTAAATTCCATCTGACCACAAGAACTGTTCAGAAACAAGCCGAACAATCAGAAGTTAGCGAGAGGATGACCCGCTTTGCTCCCAGCATCTTAACCTCTGTATAACCTTGTCATGCTGCTGTTACCTGTGATAGCTATTGATGGAAAAGCAGCATCATGCAGTCACGAAATAGAAAATTAATCCCCCAGGACACTGTTTATATTTATCGATCAGGTTCCACGGAGAATACACCAATATCAGTAATATAATGGGACATGTTTAATGAGAATTCAATAGCTCTATCTCAAAGCACATTCACTCAGGCTGTGGCTACGCAGTAGATATTGCTTAACAGACATCACTGTTACTGGAGAACTGTACACAATTCCCCAAAGAGTTAGCGGCCTCCATGAACACTGTCCATATTTCATCTTTCAGATGAGATGTTAAACTAAAGAGCCCTCTGCCTTTTCACCTCCTGACCCTCCAACGTCTGTCCAACGTCTACAAGGCACAAGTCAGGGGTGTGATGGAATGCTCGCCACTTGCCTGGATGGGTGCAGCTCCAACAACACTCAGTAAACTTGATGCCATTCAGGACAAAGCAGCCTGCTTGATACCCATCCACTCCACAGAATCATAGAGAATTGAAACAGCCCCTTCGGCCCACCATGTCTAGGCGGACCATCAAATACTATTATGAAGCGGAGGTGGGCCCCCCCTCTGAAAACTAACACTAACCACTCAAAGAGGAGGACCTCGCCTCATAATCTGTTAAGGTGAGTGTGAAGTGGTGCGATCTCTTCAGCAAATTCTCGTGGTTAAATCAAAATAACTCCCTGACACTCTCTCTAAAGTCAACAAGTAATAATTCATTTATCTAACTAACAGTGATCAAGTTTACTAAACTATTAACAAACCGAATATAAATCAAGATTCTAATGAAATGCTGTTCAGATAAATACAATTACCACTCATTAAAAAAAAATAGAATTTTAGTCACTCTCTAAATTACAACCAGGTTTTGTGTCTTCTGGGATATTCTGGGCCTTCTCTGTTGATTCTCCTACGTGGAACTTCTGTCTTCTTTGGTACCTTCACTACCGAGATGAGGCTTTGAGCTAATAGCTGTAGCAGGTGGCAGCTGCCCCCTCCCCCCTCCGTCGCACAGCCCCCTTTCCTTTTATACCTGTGATGACATTTCAATATCCCCCACAATATGATTGGTCCGAGGTTACCAAAACCATCAGATTTAAACTTAATAGGTTCTTGCTATCTAAGTACCTGATTCAAATTTGATAGGCCGAGTTCAAATAATTCAAATGCCTGAAAGCCCGTTGCCTTGGTAACCCTGCTGCTTGGCCTTCGATACAAATGTTTCATTTTGGGCACTCTGTCTGTACTTGCATTTTTAAAAACTTTCTAAACACAGAAAAAGCACCACCCTCTGAAAGGGGCCATGCGATGTTTTTTCCCCAGCATTCCACAATTCCACAAATACCAATCTATAATTACTCTAAACTTTGCAACAATACCAATCTAAACTAATCTCATTTAATTTGACTTGATTTGATTTATTATTGTCACAACGTACTAACATACAGTGAAAAGTATTGTTTCTTGCGCGCTATACAGACAAAGCATGCCGTTCATCGAGAAGGAAAACGAGAGAGTTCAGAATGTAGTGTTACAGTCATAGCTAGGATGTAGAAAAAGATCAACTTACTGCAAGGTATATTCATTCAAAAGTCTGACAGCAGCAGGGAAGAAGCTGTTCTTGAGTTGGTTGATACGTGACCTCAGACTTTGTATCTTTTTCCTGACGGAAGAAGGTGGAAGAGAGAATGTCTGGGGTGCGCGGGGTCCTTAATTATGTTGGCTGCTTTGCCGAGGCAGCGGGAAGTATAGACAGAGTCAATGGATGGGAGGCTGGTTTGCGTGATGGATTGGGCTGCATTCACAACCTTTTGTAGTTCCTTGCGCTCTTAGGCAGAGCAGGAGCCCATACCAAGCACCATTTACCAGCACTTGGTCCATAGCCTACTATGCCTTGGTGATTTAAGTGTTCATCCAGATGCTTCTTAAATGTTGGGGGAGATACTGCCTCCACCACCCTCTCAGGCAGCACGTTCCATATTTCCACCACCCACTGGATGAAACAAAATGACCTCAGATCTCCTTTAACTCACATGTTCCTCAGATTAAACATCTGGTCTTAGACACTCTGCCCTGGGAAAAAGATTCTTATGATCTATCCTATCTATGCCTCTCATAATTTTGCATTCCTCTATCAGAAACCCCTCCTCAGTCTCCTCTGCCCCAGGGAAAACAACCCCAGTCTATCCAGTCTCTCCTCGTAGCAGAAACTTTCCAGCCCAGGCAACATCCTGGTGAATCTCCTCTGCCCTCTCTCCAGTGCAATCATGTCCTTCCAATAGTTTGGAGAACAGAACTGCACACAGAATTCCATCTGTTTTATAAAGTTGTATCAAGACCTCCCTGCTCCTATAGTCTATGTCCCGGCTAATGAAGGCAATCATTCCGTATGCCTTCTTCACCCCCTATCTCCCAGTGCTGCCACCTTCAGGGATCTATGGATTGCTCCACCAAGGTCCTCAATACTCCCGAAGAACCTACTGTTCATTGTGTACATCTGACCCTTATTAGACCTTCCAAAATCATCACCTCACACTTATCAGGATTAAATTCCATCTGCCATTGCTCTGCCCAATTTACCAGCTGATCAATGTCAGTCTGTAGTCTCAGACTATCCTCCTCACTATCAACAACACCACCAATTTTCATGCAATTGGCAAATTACGAATCACACCTTCTACATTCACATCCAAGTTGTTAATGTATATAATAAACAGCAAGGGTCCAGCACCAATCCCTGTGCTACACCGCTGGTCACAGGATTCCAATCACAAAAGCAACCCTTCACCATCACCCTTTGCCTCCTATTAACAAGCCAATTTTGGATCCAATTTGCCAACTTGCCTTGGATCCCGTGAGCTCTAACCGTTTGGACCAGCCTTCCATGTGGGTCCTTGTCAAAGGCCTTACTGAAGTCCATGTAAACCACATCAACTGCACTACCCTCATCAATGTATTTTGTTACCTTTTCAAAAAATTTATTAAATTAGTTAGACAGGATCTCCCACCAACAAATCCAAGCTGACCATCCCTGATTAATCCCTGCCTTTCTAAGTGTTCTTTCTAATCCTGTCCATCAGGATTTCTTACACTAATTTCCCTACCACTGACATTAGACTAACTGGCCTGTAATTACCTGGCTTATCCCTGCTGCCCTTCCTGAATGTAGATACCACATTAGCTATCCTCCAGTCATCTGGCACGTCACCTGTGGCCTGCAAAAATTTAAATATCTTCCCCTCAAATCTCTTCCCCTGCCTCCCAGAGCAGCCTGAGATATATTCCATCGAACCCTGGGGATTTATGGACCTTTATCTTCACTAAGTCATCCAATACCTCCTCCTTATTAATCATAATGTGCTTTAGAATCTCACCAGCTACAAAATCTTTCTCCTCAGTGAATACAAATGAAAAATATTCATTTAAGATCTTGCCCACGTCCTTTGGCTCCAGTGAATTAGTGCATGACATCCTCAACCAGTCTTACGCTATAGAGTCAACTGCTCAATGATCTCATCATACAGTCCCTATCGTCAGAAGCTCCCTCCATTTTTACTATGATGTATTAAGTCTCCACACTAATTGGACATTATAATGAACCAAGCATAAAGTGATTGTGATTGGTATATGCTAATTACTTGTAATCGAATTTGGAACTCTAATTGCTTGTGTATCTCGTAGTACGGCACTCTGGCTAGCTACAGAATATGAGCTGTAACTTTACGGGGTCTGAGCTATATAGCTTAATTTAAACAGCTAATTGCTGTTTAAGAGAACTCCGTGACTTGGCCTGGTTAGCTGAAGGGTAAAGTTGTGATCAATTAAAAGCCTGCCATCAAAGCCCGCAACAATTTACATTCTACCCGACTGAGTATGAGAGAGAATGTGGAGAACCTGAATCCTACACAACCTCCGAGAGAGCTGTGAACAAGGTCAGGGAGATTAGTGAAACCACCACATCGGCCATCTCCAGGGTTGAAGACAGAGATATTGGGGGGAGCTGTAGGATAATGTATTGTGGGATTATCCAGCCCTTCCTGTGGATGGAGTCTTCTGGTTCTGCTGACGTCAATCACCCCTCCCCCCCCCGCCGCCCCCACTCCCCTGGGTTGAGTTGAGGGTGCCATGTGCTGACATTCGGAATTGGATGATCATCAATGGTTATATTTAATGGTGGAGCAGGCTCGAAGGGCCGAATGGCCTATTCCTGCTCCGATGTTTCTAAGTGATTTTATCCACGTCAGAACTTAATTTACTCAGTGAGTTAGGGAAATCCTGATTTGTTAAGCTTCTTTGCAAAATGTATTGCGGTATCCAGAATAAGGGAAAAAGGGATGGAATCTGATGTATATCACCAAGCAGAAAAGTCTTGAAGATGTTTCTGGTTTAATAAGAGAGGTGATTGGACTTGAGCATGCGACAGGCTATGGTACTTTAGATACACTATGTTACTCGAATAAGATTCTGTAAAGTACCACATACGGGGTCTTTGAACCTGTGGGTTAGGGTTTGAACATCGGATAGCACAGGTTAGTGAGTTCTCCAGCTTTGTAGATTAAATGATATTGTTCTTGCAGCTAAATCCCTGATTCAAATGTTGTCCTTCCAGTTATATCGTCCAGCCCTACAACCCTCTGCCATCACTGAGCTCTCTTAAGGTTAACGTGCAGGTTCAGTCGGCAGTTAGGAAGCCAAATGCAATGTCGAGAGGGCTAGAATACAAGAGCAGGGATATACTTCTGAGGTTGTATAAGGCTCCAGTCAGACCCCATTTGGAGTATTGTGAGCAGTTTTGGGCCCCGTATCTAAGGAAGGATGCGCTGGCCTTGGAAAGGGTCCAGAGGAGGTTCACAAGAATGATCCCTGGAATGAAGAACTTGTCGTATGAGGAACGGTTGAGGACTCTGGGTCAGTACTCATTGGAGCTTAGAAGGATGAGGGGGAGGATCTTATTGAAACTTACAGGATACTGCGAGGCCTGGATAGAGTGGACGTGGAGAGAATGTTTCCACTAGTAGGAAGAACTAGAACCACAGGGCGCCACCTCCGGCTAAAGGGACGATCCTTTAAAACAGAGATGAGGAGGAATTTCTTCAGCCAGAGTGTGGTGAATCTGTGGAACTCTTTGCCGCAGAAGGCTGTTGAGGCCAGGTCATTAAGTGTCTTTAAGACAGAGATAGATAGGTTCTTGATGAATAAGGGGATCAGGGGTTATGGGGAAAAGGCAGGAGAATGGGGATGAGAAAAATATCAGCCATGATTGAATGGTGGAGCAGACTCGATGGGCCGAGTGGCCTAATTCTGCTCCTTTGTCTTATGGTCTCTAATTCTGTATGTCCCTCATTTTGATTGTTGTACAATTGGCAGCAGTGCTTTGAGCTGCCCAGTCCCTCACTTCTTGGAATCCCTTCCTTGAACCTCCCCCCTTCTTTTTCCACTTTGTTGCTGCAAACTTACCTCCGTGACCGGACTTTTGGGCACCATTGTCTCAGTGTCAAAACCTGATTGATTATTATTCCTGCTGCCTCTTGGTATGTTTTATTATGTTTAAGATTTTTAAAAAAATTCTTTCATTGGACCTGGGCATCACCGGCCTAGTAGTTGTTGCCAATCCCTAATTGTCCCGAAATGAACAGCAGTTGAGGGTCAACCACATGGCTGTGGCTCTGGAGTCACATGTAGGCCAGAACGGGTAAGGAGGGCAGATTTCCTTCCCTAAAGGACATTAGTGAACCAGATGTCCAACAATCGACGATGGTTTCATGGTCATCAGTAGATTCTTAATTCCAGATTTTTATGGCCATGGTCGGAGTGGAACTCAGGCCCCCAGAGCATTACTCTGGGTCTCTGGATTACTAGCCCAATGACAATACAACTACGCCACTTCCTCCCTTGATGAAGATGCTATATAAATGTAAGCATTTGTGGACTTTTTTATATTGGCAAAACAGCCAGAATAAAACTCTTCTCCACCGTGAACCTTTTCCACATGTTTCTCATAACTTATCCCAGCATTCAACAGCTTTGAATTGTTTGGTCATCTTGTCTGGATTTTTAAAGATCTGAGCCTGTTGTTGCACCCAGGGCTTTATTGTTAATCCAACAAAAGATGTACAAAACTATCTAAAAATGTCACAAATCTTTAGCTGAACCTCTCTCTCTTCTTCATTTACCACTGTGCACACATTTTTTCAACAAAGCCTGATTTCCACAAACACACACACTCACACACTCTCTCACACACACACACGTTCACACTCACACACACACACACTCACTCTCTCACACACTCACACACACACACTCACTCTCTCACACACTCACTCACACACACACTCACACACACACACACACTCACTCTCTCACACACACACACACACTCACTCACACACACACTCACTCTCTCACACACACACACACACACACTCACTCACACACACACTCACACTCTCTCACACACTCGCATTCACACACACACACACTCACACACACATAAACACACACACTCACACACTCTCTCACACACACACACGTTCACACTCACACACACACACACACTCACTCTCTCACACACACACACACACACACTCACTCACACACACACTCACACTCTCTCACACACTCGCATTCACACACACACACACTCACACACACATAAACACACACACTCACACACTCTCTCACACACACACACACTCATAAACACACACACTCACACACTCTCTCACACACACACACTCACACTCACACACACTCTCTCTCACACACACACTCACACGCTCTCTCTCTCACACACACACACACACTCTCTCTCACACATGTACACTCACACACACACTCACACACTCTCTCACACACACTTACACACACACACTCACACACTCTCACTCATACACACACACTCACACACACACACACTCACATGTATAGTGTGTACAGTTCTGGTCACACACACATGCAGACATTCATACACACGCATACACACGACACACATACACACGACACACACATACACACACGCATACACACGACACATTCATACACATGCACACACACATACACAAGACTCACACACATGCACACATACGCACACACACGCACACACACACGCACACTCACAGTTGTACGCTGTCACACTCACTTACACCCACGCTCTGCCACTATCAGAGATGTACACTTCCAAACACAGCCAAGTGCACATTTAAATATCAAGATGGAAAAATGAAGCGAAATGAAAATTAAAACAGCGACTGCAGGAACTGCAACGAGTGTGAAACATTCTGACAGTTTTGGGTGGTGACCCTTTGTCAGTGAAGTGGAATCCTGTGTATCACTTCACCAAAACCAATTAGAGCATACTGAGCTAATTATGAATTGCATAATTACATAAATTACCGATTCCACACATTGTAGTGTAAATTTTAAAGGATTCCTTAATTAAACCTTTGGGAATCTCAGTTCTTATTAACAGTGCACATAAATTAAGATTATAATTTAATATCAGCTCCAATATAAAACTAAAATAACTCCGTTCTGTGAATAAGGGACAGTAACAACAGAAAATGGGAAAATCTGAAAGAGGATGGATTTTTTGGTGAAGCTTTGTGAGACAGAGACTCTCAGTGCTGTACAGAGGGTGTGTTGCTGTACAGAGGGTGTGCTACACTGTCAGCCCTGCCTGCTTTTGGATGTTAAACTGAGGCCTTATCTGTCCTTTCACCTGATTGTTAAAGATCACAGAGCCTTGAGGTTGTAGAAGGGCAGGGCAGATCTCCCCGGGGACCCGGCCAATATTTATCCCTCAACCAACATCACAAAAACATTCATTATCTGGACATGATCACATTGCCGTTTGTGGGATCTTCCTGTGCGCAGGTTGGCTGCTGTGTTTCCTACATTACAATGGTGACTACGCTTCATAAAGTACCCCAATGACCGTAAAGCACTGAGGCACCACCTGAGGCTATATAAATGCAAGTTCTCTCCTTATCAAGAGGGGGGTGATGGAGTCGGTGTCTGAGACATCATCAACGTCGAGAGCGCTGTACGCAACGTTCAAAACCCAGTCACAGGGGCCGAGCAACAGGGGGAAGGGGCAGGGGGCAGGGGAACGGGAGGGCGAGGGGAGGGTGAGGGGAGGGGAGGAGGGAACAGGAGGGGGAATGGGTGGGGGAAGGGGCGGCAGGAGGAGGGGGAATGGGAGGGTGAGGGGAAGGGAGGGGGGAACAGGAGGGGGAATGGGAGGGGGAGGGTAGGGGAGGGGGGAACAGGAGGAGGAGGGGAGGGAGGGCGGAGGGTAGTGGAATAGGAGAGGAAATGGGTGAGGGAAGGGGCGGGGGGGGAATGGGAGGGGGAATGGGTGGGGGAGGGGAATGGAGGGAAGGAGGAAGCGGCTGGGGGAAGGGAACTGGAGGGTGAGGAGTCAGGTGAAAGGTGGTGGGAGGGGGAGGGGAGGGGAGGGGAAGGGGAGGCGATTTGGTGGGGGAAGGGGTAATGGGAGGGGGAGGGGGAAGGGGTGGGGATGGGGTGGTGGGAGGGGGAAGGGGAACAGAAGGAAGGGGGAGGGGTGGGTGAGGGGAAAGTGGGGGGAAGGGGCAGGGGAACAGGGCAGGGGAGGGGCAGGTGAGGCGGCAGGGGAATGGGGAAGGAGGAGGTGAGGGGGACGGGGCAGAGGGAGAGGAAAGGGGAAAGGAGGGGAAGGGGGAAGCGGGTGGGGGTGGCAGGGGAAGGGGGCTGGGGAAGGGGTAGGAGAGAGAGAGAAGGGGAATGGAGGGAAGAGGCGGGGATGGGGATGTGGGAGGTGTGCTCTAGCATTACAAGAGGTGCTAACAGCCCTTGGTGCCATATCTGCATGGCTGTCCCTCCTGTGTGACAGCAGTGCTATTTGACCTTGCTGGGCATCACCGCTTGCTGATATTCTCCCATCATTGCACAGACTCTGGTGCACGCTCCACATACACTCCAGCAGGAGCAGCGGGCAGCAAGCAGGAAGCCAATGCCAGTCTGAAACATCTATAACATTGTCCAGACCTGAGCAATCAGCCTCAATGCCCATTATCCATGCTTCAATCCACTCTGAATGGCGCAACCAATTAGGAGACAAGATACTTGGTTTCTGTGCATGAGCAGGCTATTTTGTATCAAGATAGACAAACAGCTCTCAGAAGCGAGATGAGAGAGCTCCTCTGACAGTGCGGCACTCGCTCAGTACTGAACCTCTGACAGTGCGGCACTCCCTCAATACAGACCCTCTGACAGTGAGGCACTCCCTCAGTACTAACCCTCTGACGGTGCGGCACTCCCTCAGCACTGACCCTCTGACAGTGCGGCACTCCCTCAGTACTAACCCTCTGACGGTGCGGCACTCCCTCAGCACTGACCCTCTGACAGTACGGCACTCCCTCAGCACTGACCCTCTGACAGTGCGGCACTCCCTCAGCGCTGACCCTCTGACAGTGTGGCACTCCCTCAGCACCGACCCTCTGACAGTGCGGCACTCCCTCAGTACTGACCCTCTGACGGTGCGGCACTCCCTCAGCACTGACCCTCTGACAGTGCGGCACTCCCTCAGCACTGACCCTCTGACAGTGCAGCACTCCCTTAGTACTGGCACTGGGAGTAGATCTCAATATCTGGAGGACACTGAATGTCAGATACACTCCATGATATAACAGCTTCTACTGAAGCTAGACCGGGAATGGTCGCATATTGAGATTCACTGCAGCATTTTTAAACAGATTTGTAATGGAAATCCTCATCCTGTATTAACAACAATTGGGAATAAATATTGAGGTCAACAGATTACTGCGAAAAGTAATTGTTTGAATAACAGTTCAGCAATTCATTGAATTCAGTGGCAGATAGAACACAAGGATGTATTTTATTTGATATTGAAATCAATCAGCCAATTTTAATTTCCCACAGGGAACCAGATATAAGATTTCAAAGGACTGATAGGTTTTCTGCCTCATTAGCTTCCTGTCTGGGTTTATCTTTCGGAATAATACCATATTTCACACGCACGCCAGCAGGGAGAGGGGTGATTTGAAAGCCTGCTTTTCACATAACAAATATAAGTGGTTGTGACACTGTCCCCATTACTCTGTCTTGCTGAAACCTACTCGAGACTAATGGTTCAGGTCTGCTATTTTAAAAGACATTTGCAGTTACCGCAGCAACGGGATGTTGGATAACAGTCTTCACGCACTCCTGGGATTTGAAATTGGCAGCTGTGGCCTTGGAAGAGTTTGAACAGAATGTACTCCGTGACGAGTTGAGAGGGAGTGCCAGAATTCCCAGCCACCCAGGCTAACGGTGGCCTCTGACTTTGATTTGATTTATTATTGACACTTGTATTAGTCGCCATGATGTGGAGATGCCGGTGTTGGGCTGGGGTGGACACAGTAAGTAGTCTCACAACACCAGGTTAAAGTCCACCAGGTAGCACGAGCTTTTGGAGCATTGCCCCTTCATCAGGTGATGGAGGGGCTGATGAAGGGGCAACACTCCGAAAGCTCGTGCTACCAAATAAACCTGTTGGATTTCAACCTGGTGTTGTGAGACTACTTACCATGTATTAGTATACAGTGAAAAGTATTGTTTCTTGCACGCTATACGGGCAAAGCATACCGTTCATAGAGAAGGAAAGGAGAGAGTGCAGAATGTAGTGTTACAGTCATAGCTAGGGTGCAGAGAAAGATCAACTCAATGCGAGGTAGGTCCATTCAAATGCTTGATGGCAGCAGGGAAGAAGCTGTTCTTGAGTCAGTTGATACGTGACCTCAGACTTTTGTATCTTTTTCCTGATGGAAGAAGGTGGAAGAGAGAATGTCCGGGGTGTGTGGGGTCCTTAATTATTCTGGCTGCTTTGCCGAGGCAGCGGGAAGTGTAGACAGAGTCAATGGATGGGAGACTGGTTTGCGTGATGGATTGGGCTACATTCACGACCTTTTGTAGTTCCTTGCGGTCTTGGACAGAGCAGGAGCCATACCAAGCTGTGATACAACCAGAAAGAATGCTTTCTATGGTGCATCTGTAAGAAACCATACTGATCTGTAAGAAACATCAGAAGGTGTACGTTTGTGGGTACACGGTGTGACACCATTATTCTTAACCAGAATGGCAATGATTGGGTCATTTAAGAAAATATATTTCTGGGGATTTAAGCATTGCTGGCAAGGTCACCATTTGTTGTCTATTCCTAACTACCCTTTGAGAAGCATCCCCCCCCTCTCCCCTCCCCCACCCCCCGCCACCACCCCCCGACCCAATCACTCACACCTGGAGACACAATTTCCACAATACTATCCTCCACCTCCTGTACTAATCTTGCTGTTGTCGGGTGATGCTGCTGTGGTTTCAGTTAGGAGTTCCATTTCTTCTAGTTTGTGGAGACATTGTTATAAATAGGGTGTGCAGACTGGTTGCTGCGGGGTGCTGTTTAAATAGACTCTGTTGACTGTGTGATGCATTGTTTAAATAGACTCGAGACTGTTTGCTATGGTGTGCTGTTCAAAAGAACTCTGTGGACTGTTTGCTATCATGTGCTATTTAAGTAGACTCTGTAGACTGCTATAGTGTGCGATTTAAATAGACTCTGTAGACTACTATAGTGTGCTATTTAAATAGACTCTGTGGACTGTTTGCTACAGTGTGCTGTGTAAATAGACTCTGTGGACTGTTTGATTTAGTGCACTGTTTAAATCGATTCTGTAGATTGCTGGAGTGTGCTGTTTAACTAGACTCTGTAGACTGTTTGCTATACTGTGTTTTTTAAATAGACCCCTGTAGACTGTTTACTACAATGTGCTGTTTCAATTGGCTCTGTACATTGTTCGATGTAGTGATCTTTTAAAATAAACCCTGTAGATTTTTTGCTATAGTGTGCTGTTTAAATAGACTCTGTAGAGTGTTTGCAATAGTTTGCTGTTTAAAAGACCCTGTAGACTATTTGCTCTGCTGTGCTGTTTAAGTAGATTCTATAAACTGTTTGCTGTTGTGCATTGTTTAAATAGATTCTGTAGACTGTTTTAGCGTGATGTTTAAATAGCTCCTGTTTCCTCCAAAATAAATTGTTTCCTCCATTTCCAACTCAATGATAGACACAGTGATGTCAATCGACACTCTGATTAACTATAGCAGTGCAGTAAGCAGGACTTTTATATATAGTAGCTGGATTAAACTTCAAACAAAGGGCAAACAGAAAGTGTACATCCAAACTTGCTGGCAAATCAAATAATTGAGTTTATTTTCTAAATGGAACTGTGGAGGAGCAGAGAGTCTTAGGAATCAAGAAATCACGAAAGCCTATTGGATAGGCACAAAAAATAACTTAGAAATCGAATGGAATGTTGGCCTTTATCTCAAAGGGATGCAAGTTGTGTCACAGTGATTCAGAACACGGGTTAGACTATTCAATTCAGAGCACTTTACCTCTGGTGGGTGGAACGAGGGGGTAAAACCTTAAAATTAGATCGGGGTTGTTCACAAGTGATAACAGTGGGCACTTCTTCACACAAACTTCTTCAACCTGCTTACGCACTGCTTTATCAATCGGGGTATAGATTACAAAAGCAGAGAGATCACAATGGAGTTGTATAGAACATTGGTGAGGCCACGGCTGAAGTACTGTGTATAGTTCTGGTTGCCACATTATAGGAAGGATGTGATTGCAGAAGAGATTCACCGGATGCTGCCTGGGATGGAACATTTAAGTTATAAAGAGAGGCTGGATAGGCTTGGGTTGTTTTCTCTAGAGCAGAGAAGACTGAGGGGTGTTCTGACTGAGGTGTTCAAGATTATGAAGGACCCAAGTATTTCCAGGTTACATTCCAGACTTCCAACACTCAAAGTATTTTGCTTTGAGGTTTGCAGGAAATAATCTTGATATATTTATAGAATCATAGAATCCTTACAGTGCAGAAGGAGGACATTCAGCCCATCGAGCCTGCACTGACCACAATCCCACCCAGGCCCTATCCCCATAACCCCATGCATTTACCCTAGCTAGTCCCCCTGACACTAAGGTGCAAGTTAGCATGGCCAATCCACCAAGCCCGCATATCGCGTCTTGGGTCACTGACTGTGTGGAGTTTGCATGTTCTTCTTGGGTTTCTCCCCTTCTTGGGGGAGAAACCCCCACCCTCACTCTCCCCTTCTTGGGTCTGCCTGGGTTTCCTCCGGGTGCTCCGGTTTCCTCCCACATTCTGAAAGACGTACTGGTTAGATGCATTGACCCGAACTAGGTGACTGGGGGAATTTCAAAGCAACTTCATTGCAGTGGTAATGTAAGCCTTACCTGTGACTAATAAATAAACTTTACTTAACGTTAACTTTTATCTTTGGACTGTGGGAGGAAACCGGAGCACCCGGAGGGAAACCCACGCAGACACGGGGAGAACGTGCAAACTCCACACAGACAGTGACCCAAGCCGAGAATCGAACCCGGGTCCCTGGCGCTGTGAGGCAGAAGTGCTAACCACTGCGCCACCGTGCCGCCCACCGCTTCTGTGGAACAAGTGGCTTTCACCGACTAAGAATGCAGATGATCCAATTATATTCTTGGCATCCAGGCGTCCCGTCATGCTGTGACCTTTCTGAGCCTCTGGAAGGAGGTTCAGTCAACGGTCACTGAGTTCAGATTAAAGGGATTGCTGTTAGACGTGTTGGTCACACTCTCCCCTTCCTGTAGCGGTGGTAAACAGTGGGGCTGTGTTCACAGCTGCTGGAGACATTCGAGTTGATACTGAGGCAGTGCAGAGTCGCAGACAACGTCTGGTGTGGGGGCACGAGGTTGTTCTGTAACTGGAGACCAGGGCGAACTCCGCCCCCACCCCCACATCATGTACACACAATTATTCCCAGGGGACGTGGCAATGGTTTAATTGGGCAGATTCTTGTCAAAACTGCATGCTTTTCAATCCTGCTACATAACTCTGTCCCACGAGGGAGGAGACGGGAAGAATTCATGAATGCAAAAGGCACGATTGAAGTGAGGGCAGCCAGGGCCCCTGTGGAACATGGAGAAGGAGAAGAGACAAGCTTTACTCGAAACTGCTTTTATTTAATCTACTTTGTCACAGAATCATAGAATCCCTACAGTGCAGAAAGAGGCCATTCGGCCCATCGAGCCTGCACTGAGAACAATCCCACCCAGGCCCTATCCGCATATATTTACCCTGCTAACCCCTCCTGACACTAAGTGGCAATTTAGCCTGGCCAATCCACCTAACCTGCACATTTTCAGACTGTGGGAGGAAACCCACGCGGACACGGGGAGAACGTGCAAACTCCACACAGACGGTGACCCAAGGCCAGAATCGAGCCTGGGTTCCTGGTGCTATAGAATCACAGAATCCTACAGTGCAGAAGGAGGCCATTCGGCCCATCCAGTCTGCACCGACTCTCCGACAGAGCATCTTACCCAGACCCTATCCCTCCTTTCTCCCCACTGTCCTTTCTCTGTAACCCGGTAAATTTAGCACGGCCAATCCATCTAATCCGCACATCTTTCGGACTGTGGGAGGAAACCGGAGCACCCGGAGGAAACCCACACAGACACGGGGAGAACGTGCAAACTCCACACAGTTTGCATTGCGATGATTCGCTTTGCTAAACAAGGGACGCTGTGAAATTTCTGGTAAACAGCACACACTCGGCAGCAGGCAGGTTTTACCTGGTGTGTTCGTTATCAGGGCTGCGCTTCCCTTAAATTAATTGCTGCTGTGTTTTTTTTCCCACAAGAGAGGCTCTTTAGCTGTTCCAGCTAATTAGAAGGAATTGTGTGAGGGAGTGATGGGAAAATCTCTTGCCGTTATTAATGTACGAGTCCTCCTCTGCAGGTTCCCCCAGACCCACACTGCTCCTTCCAGCACTTGCAAAATACCTTTGGAGTGTTGGGAAGTTTAAGAATTCTAATCCCAGTTAGAAATCACCGCACTGGGGGTGGGAATGGTGGGGAGGGGGGTCGTGTTGGGGGGTTGGGGTGGTATCAGTCTGATGGAAGCATAACTCATTCGGGAAGCTATCTGCCCAAGCAATGACCCATGCACCGAGCCTTTAGATTAACTGCAATAACCTAGGCTATATATATAACATTGTAGAAAGTGGGGCAGGGTGAGGGGTGAGGGGGTGAGGGGGGGTGAGTGAGGGGTTGAGAGGATGAGGGGGTGAGCGGGTGAGTGGGTGAGGGGGTGAGTGGGGGGAGGGTGGGGGTGAGGGCATGATGGGTGAGTGGGCAGGTAGGGGGGGAGGTGAGAAGGTGAGGGGCTGTGGGGATGGAATGGGGGGTGAGTGAAGGGACGAGGTGGGTGAGAGGGTGAGGGGGGTGAGAGGATAAAGGTGTGAGGGGGTGAGGGGAGTGAGGGGGCTGAGAGGGTGAGGGAGTGAGGGGGTGAGGGGGGTGAGAGGATAAAGGGGTGAGGGGGGTGAGGGGGTGGTGGTGAGGGAGGTGAGAGGATGAGGGGGTGAGGGGGGTGAGAGGGTGAGCGGTTAAGGGGGTGAGGGGTTGAGGGGAGTGAGAGGGTGAGAGGGTGAGGGGGTGAGTGGGGGGGTGGTGGGGGAGGTGAGAGGGTGGGGGGTGAGGGGGTGAGGGGGTGAGGGGTTGAGGGGAGTGAGAGGGTGAGGGGCGTGAGGGGGCTGAGAGGGTGAGTGAGCGAGGGGGTGAGGGGGTGAGAGGATGAGGGGGTGAGAGGGTGAGGGGGGTGAGGGGGTGAGCGGGTGAGTGGGCGGGTGGTGGGGGAGGTGAGAGGGTGTGGGTGAGGGGGTGAGGGGGAGGTGAGAGGGTGGGGGGGTGAGGGGGTGAGGGGGGTGAGCGGGTGAGAGGGCGGGTGATGGGGGAGGTGAGAGGGTGTTGGTGAGGGTGTGAGGGGGAGGTGAGAGGGTGGGGGGTGAGAGGGTGAGAGGGTGAGGGTGGGAGACTCTTTTACAGTTTCAGCACGTATTCAGGAAAAATGACTCCATTTAAAAATAATTAAACACCGCTGCATATTCGTACATGACATTTCCATCGCTGCTGGTGGGATCTTGCTGTGCACAACTTGGCTGCTGCATTTCCTGCGTTTCAGCAGTGCCTCCGGAAACACGCTTGGTTGGCTGTGAGGAGCTGTCAGAGGTTCTGAGATGATGAAGGATGCCAGAAAAGTATTTTCCCTTTATTTCATTGGTTATTGCGATTTCTAACTTAACGCTTTTATATTTCATGAATATTGGCTGGATCTGTTTGAATAAAATCTGGCCACTGAAACAACTTCAGCCTCTTCACTCCAGCGACTGATAATTAAAACTGACTCTGATATATTTCCCCAGGCATTTTTTAAAATAATAATTCCATGCACACTGACAATGTGAAATTTCCCTTCAAAAGATGGGATCTCCGCAAAGAAAAATATTTCATTTCTATAGCACCTTTCATGATCTTCTTGTGGCCGAGTGGGTCGCGTCCCTGCCTTTGAACCAGAGGCTCCGGGTTCCAGTCCCAGCCCGGGACTCGATGGTCAGCCATGCTTTGATATGGAGTGGTGCCCCTCAAGCTATAAGCCCCTGGCGACAGACTAGTGACATCTTCCAGGAATAACTAGCTATGGAAACAGGCAAGGCTTGAGTGCGCAACTACGTGCGGGAAGAGGATTAGAATTGTCATTCCGTGACCTCAGGACGTCCTAACCTGCTTTACAACCAATGAAACACTTTTGAAGTTCTGTCACTGTTGTGATGTAGGAAGAGGGAGGCAATGGCCCAGTGGGATTATCACTCGACTATTAATCCAGAAGAAACTCAGCTAACGTTCTGAGGACCCGTGTTCGAATCCCGCCACGGCAGATGGTGAATTTGAATTCAATAAAACATATCTGGAATTAAGAATCTACTGATGACCATGAAGCCATTGCCGATTGTCAGGAAAAACCCATCCGGTTCACTAATGTCCTTTCGGGAAGGAAATCTGCCATCCTTACCTGGTCTGGCCTACATGTGACTCCAGAGCCACAGCAATGTGGTTGACTCTCAACTGCCCTCCAAGGGCAACTAGGGATGGGCAATAAATGCTGGCCCCCCAGCCAGTGATGCCAAGCTCCCAAGAATGAATTTAAAAAAGGCAGCCATTTTGTGCACATCAAGATCGCAGAAACAGCAATGGCCAAATAATCTCTTTTCTTTCAGGACATTGGTCAAGTGAACAGGCCAGGTTACAGAGGGATAGCTCTCCTAACTATCCTTCATTGCAGTAGGATCTTTGGTATCCTCGAAGGTTCTCTGTTCATCACCTCATCCAAAAATGGTCATCTCTGACAGTGCTGCATTCCCTCAGTACTGCCCTGGATTACGAACTCAAGTTTCTGAATTGGGGTTTTGATCTCGGATCCGCTGACTCTGGGGTGAGAGAACTAACCTCTGAGTTGTGGCTGGGGTGGCACAGTAGTTAGCACTGCTGCCTCACAGTGCCAGGGACCCGGGTTCGATTCCCGGCTTGGGTCACTGTCTGTGCGGAGTCTCCCTGTGTCTGCATGGGTTTCCTCCGGGTGCTCCGGTTTCCTCCCACAGTCTGAAAGACGTGCTGGTTAGGGTGCATTAGCCATGCTAAATTCTCCCTCAGTGTAACCCGAACAGGCACCGGAGTGTGGCGACTAGGGGATTCTCACAGTAACTTCATTGTAGTGTTAATGTAAGCCTACTTGTGACACTAATAGAATAAATGTTTAAACGAAGCTTAACAAATTCATTGAAATTGAGCGAGGGAGAAGAATAAAAAGGCGGAATTTTAATGGCACGTCCGCCTGAGGTTTTGTACAATCCCACCCCAGGCCAACAGAGAATGCCCTTCTCCTAGCCTCGCCTGTCCCCGGAATCGGGGCGGGCGTGTCACTAAAATTCTGGCAGAAGTGTCCAGAACAGTTTCTCGTTTCTCTGATGAGACTGTCGGATCATTTCACCAAACCGATTACAAAGAAAAATACAAAATTCATTCCTTAAAGATTTTTAATGCCGCAGAATCTACCGCTAATTAATCATCCTCAATCCTCTCCATATATTGAGCTCACAGAGCTGTGCACTTAACATTATTGTCTGCTTCCCTTCTCCACAGAAGATATAAATTAATCAACAATGAGTGAGTTTTGTTAAGTGCTTATTTTACATTTTTAATGAATGTATTCCTCTCCACATGGGCCCACAGGGTACACAAACAGACCTGCATCATTATAATCTATGGTGATTGTCCTCCGTTCCTCTTTGGAAAGCAATAGCGCTCATTATCTATTCATTTATTTTTCTGCTTCAAACGTGCATTAGCGTTTTCCATCTCCTAATGTACGCAATCAAGCCGAGTTCCATAGGCTGGTAATGAAACATAATAAAGCCCTGCCCAGCGCCAGATGTACGAAGTTAACCCTTTCATGGTGGTTTCAGAGATTGATACAGAATGTACACAGCAGGCAAGCAGGCCATTCAGCCCAACTGGGACAAAAGTAGAACATGCCGGAAAATCTCAGCAGGTCCGACAGCGTCTGTGGAGGGCTGACGAAGGATCATCCAGCCTCCAAACGTTAACTCGGTTTCTCTCTCCACAGACGCTGTCAGGCCTGCTGAGATTTTCCAGCATTTTCTGTTTTTGTTTCAGATCCCAGCACCTGCAGTATTTTGCCTTTATCTTTGGTTTGAATGGGAAGCTGGATAAACAGGTGAAGGAGCGATGGATAGAAGGATATGCTGATAGAATGTAAAAACACGGCATGGTGGCACAGTGGTTAGCACCGCTGTCTCACAGCGCCAGGGACCCGGGTTCGATTCCAGCCTCGGGTCGCTGTCTGTGCGGAGTCTGCACGTTCTCCCCGTGTCTGCGTGGGTTTCCTGCGCGTGCTCCGGTTTCCTCCCACGGTCCAAAAGATGTGCATTTACCAGGATGTTACCTGGTTTGGAGGATATGGACTATGAAAAAAGATTGAACAAAAGTGGATTGTTTTCATTGGAGCGTCGGAGGATGAGGGGGGACCTGATAGAGGTTTACAAGATGATGACAGGCTTGGATAGAGTGGACAGTCAGAGTCTTTTTCCCAGGGTCGAAGGGTCAATTACTCGGGGGGCAAAGGTTGAAAGTGAGAGGGGGGAAAGTTTAAAAGAGATGTAAGGGGCAAGTTTTTCACACAGAGGGTGGTGAATGCCTGGAACGCGCTGCTGGAGGAGGTGGTGGAAGCAGATTCTATAATAATGTTCAAGAGGCATCTGGATAGCAACATGAATAGGCAGGGAATAGAGGGATATGGAGCACATAGAGGCAAGAAAATATTAGATTAGAGAGGCATCTGTGTCGGCACAGACTTGGTGGGCCGAAGGGCCTGTTCCTGTGCTGTACTGTTCTTTGTTCCAATCATCTCACTCCCCGTACTGGTGGGTTCCACATTTTTAAATAATTCATTCATGGCATGTGGGCATTGCCGGCTAGGCCAACATTTATTGCCCATCCCTGATTGCGCTTGAGATGGTAACTGGTGAGCTGCCTTCTTGAACCGCTGCTGTCCCCGAGGTGTAGGGTACACCCACATTCTAACCACACTTTGGTTAATTAAGAGTCTCTTGAATTTCCTATGCTTCTCTAATCTAATATTTTCTTGCCTCTACATGGTTCATATCCCTCTATTTCCTATTGACTCTCTTACACTGATGGTTCCCAGTTTGGTTTTGTCCCATTATTATGTTTTCTGGTTCCCAAAATTTAGGAATAATTACACTTTAGACTAAAGATGCTGGCGTTTCATCGAGTGTATTTCACACTGTCTCCATGTGACTGACATTATTACTCAACATGTAACTGCGGTGTGACAGTGAATGTGGCACCTTAGGATATATACTCACAAAGTTAGTTACTAACTCCTTACGAATATTATAGGGTGGCACGGTGGCACAGTGGTTAGCATTGCTACCTCACAGCGCCAGGCATCTGGGTTTGATTCCGGCCTCGGGTCACTGTCTGTGTGTGGAGTTTGCACCTTCTCCCCGTGTCTGCGTGGGTTTCCTCCAGGTGCTCCAGTTTCCTCCCACAGTCTAAAGATGTGCAGTGGATTGGCCATGCCCCTTAGTGTCAGGGGGGATTAGCAGGGTAAATAAGTGGGGTTACGGGGATAGGGCCTGGGTGGGATTGCTGTCAGTGCAGACTCGATGGGCTGAATGGCCTCCTTCTGCACTGTGGGGACTCTATGATTATAACAATTTAACTTTCACAGGTGGACACATCTCTTCATGTACCCGATCTGCACACAAACCAGGAGGGTACAGCTCCCCCTGCTCTCTGACATTCTGGCTGATCTCACTGAGGCTTGATGTTGGGGGTATTAGAATTACCCCAGGTAGGCTTCAGCTCCCGAGATGTCTCTAAGTACAGAAAGCTCACATTTACCAGGGTGATTCCAACCCCCGCCCCCCACTGCTACCTGATTGGTTCCTGGGTCATGTGATCCTGACTCTGTAGATTGATTCTTAAAGGGACAATAACCACACCAGCCCAGGGGTGACTTGGATAAGGTGTGAAGGTTGCTGTGTTCCAGGCCACGAACCCTTGGATGAAGGTTGGATGCCTCGAAGCATTGTGTTAGGAGTGGTACTAAGTTCACTATTTAAGCACACTGTCTAAGAGGGATTTGATTTGATTTGATTTATTATTGCCACATGCATTAACATACAGTGAAAAGTATTGTTTCTTGCACACTATACAGACAAAGCATACCGTTCATGGAGAAGGAAAGGAGAGGGTGCAGAATGTAGTGTTACAGTCATAGCTAGGGTGTAGAGAAAGATCAACTTAATGCGAGGTAGGTCCATTCAAAAGTCTGACAGCAGCAGGGAAGAAGCTGTTCTCGAGTCAGTTGGTACGTGACCTCAGACCTTTGTATCTTTTTCCCGACGAAAGTAGGTGGAAGAGAGAATGTCTGGGGTGCGTGGGGTCCTTAATTATGCTGGCTGCTTCGCCGAGGCAGTGGGAAGTGTCGACAGAGTCAATGGATGCGAGGCTGGATGGGGACAGGGGATTCAGATGAAACAGTAATTTTCAAAAGGGAATTGGTTGAGTACTTGAAATGGAGAACACTGCAGGAGGAGGGAAAAAGAGCAGGGGAGACTGGCCAACTAAATACCTCTTTCAAAAGGCCAGTACAGGCATAATGGACCAAATGGTCCCCTTCAGTGCTGTAGGATTCTATAATTCTAGGATCAATCCATGTTTAAAGTTCAATTCTAGTTCTATGTTTCTGGACTGTGTGCAGTAGATCCCTTAATTAGTCACATTTGTGTGTGTAATAGTTAACATCGGACTCTGGATACTAATAGACTTTTATGGCGGTATATATATTTTCAAACATCAGTCCAGGCTTCAGGTTACAGCTTCAATCACTTGTCCCTCGGACACTTTTATTATCTTTACCAACATGAGTCGTTGCCCTGGGAGGCAAATTGCTTCCTTCTTCCTCTCTCACCTCCCTATCAGGCAACTGTTAGCAGAAGAGACATTTCTTTTCCCAATGGGACAGGCAATGTAATTAGGTGAAGGTTTTTCATTGCATCAGAACTCTTTGCGGTAAGCTTAAACTCTGACCTACATCATTCTGTGTTTACTGTGTCTGTAGGCACCTGGAAAATACTGTGGGCCTTCATTTTAAAAAGTTATTTTGGTCTAACATGACTGGTAACTTGAACTCAAATATGGGCAACACGGTGGCACAGTGGTTAGCACTGCTGCCTCACAGCGCCAGGGATCCGGGTTCAATTCTGACCTCAGGTAGCTGTGTGGAGTCTGCACGTTCTCCCTGTATCTGTTTGGGTTTCTTCTGGGTGCTCCGGTTTCTTCCCACACTCCAAAGATATGCGGGTTAGGTGGATTGGCCATGCCAAATTGCTCCTTAGTGTCCAAAGATGGTGTCTTAGTGTCTGTATAACGCGCAAGAAACAATACTTTTCACTGCATGCTAATATATGTGACAATAATAAATCAAATCAAATCAGAAGTCCAAGTTGGGTGGATTGGCCATGCCAAATTGCCCCTTAGTGTCCAAAGATGTGCGGGCTAGGTTGATTGGCCATGCTAAATTTCCCCTTTGGGTCAGGGGGATCAGCAGGGTAAATGTGTGGGGAATAGGGATTGGGTGGGATTGTGGTCAGTGCAGATTTGATGGGCCGAATTGCCTCCTACTGTACTGTAGGGGTCTATGATTCTATGATCATTTAAATACATGGGGATGCAGGGACACGCCCTGGGTGGGATTCCTGTCGGTGCAGGCTCAATGGGCCAAATGGCCTCCTTCTGCACTATGATTCGATGAACCCCCTGCACAAAGACACAAAATTGCAAGCCAGATCGAGATGCATTACCTCCTGACACTGAACTGGGAGATAGGATCACGTCAGCTGATTGGTGGACACCTCTGATAGAATCACCAACCCCTGATCCTCGATACAACAGAACAGAATCCCCTCCCCGAGAAACTGTCAGTGGTGAAAGAAAATAAATAATCACCACAACATAGAAATCTGCTCATTCCAGCTTAAAACCTCACAAACCAGGTGAAAAGTCGGCGTGTTGGGAGCATGAAGCTTCAAACAGGGAGAGAATTTTAAAAGTTTATTCAGCAGAATGCTGTTCCTGACAACCCTGCCATTTATTCTCCATCCCCCGTTGTCCCTTCAAAGGTGGTGGGACTTCCTCTCGAACGGCAGCCGAGGCACTGAAGGTGCATCCCAAGGTGCTGTTGAGGAAGGAGTTAAGTAGCAACGTGACCCACCCACGATGAGCAAAATAGGGAGTGCGCCCCAGCTGTGATTTTTGATTTGATTTGATTTGATTTATTATTGTCACATTTATTAGTACACGGTGAAAAGTTGATGCGCGATAAAACTCACGAGGCTAGAGATGCTCGAGGAAATAAAGGCTTTTATTGACTACTACAATAGAGCTACCATATATAATACACGATCCCAGACTGAGGGGTCCCAGACAGAGCAGTGACCTTTATACCTCTCCCAGGAGGCGGAGCCCGACTGGGGATGTACCATAATAACTATAATACAGGTAGAACAGCCCAACCCTAACCCCAACAGTAAATGTAGAACAGCCCAACCCTAATCCCAACAGTAAATGTAGAACAGCCCATCCCTAACCCCAACAGCAACATATATACAGACTCATAGTACTGGCCAGACCCTGGCTCAGTACTACCTGGTGGGAACCAACGATGGTTCACCACAAAAGTATTGTTTCTTGCGTGCTATACAGACAAAGCATACCATTCATAGAGAAGGAAAGGAGAGAGTGCAGAATGTAGTGTTACAGTCATAGCTAGGGTGTAGAGAAAGATCAACTTAATGCGAGGTAGGTCCATTCAAAAGCCTGATGGCAGCAGGGAAGAAATTGTTCTTGAGTTGATTGGTACGTGGCCTCAGACTTTTGTATTTTTTTCCCGACGGAAGAAGGTGGAAGAGAGAATGTCTGGGGTGTGTGGGGTCCGTAATTATGCTGGCTGATTTTCCGAGGCAGTGGGAAGTGTAGACAGAGTCAATGGATGGGAGGCTGGTTTGCGTGATATTGTGCAACTTGGAGATCGCAGAGTTCTCTGCATGAAGGTCAGCCTGATCAAAACCCTTCAGAACATCTGGATTGAATCACCTCTTCCTCGTCCATATGGACTCTCACAAGCCCTTCAGTAAAGTCTCATGGGCAGTGAATAAACTTCATGGGGTTGGGGTGCGGACGAAGGGGGTTGCGCCTGCCAGTGTAAATGTCAATGTGGGTGCAAAATCTCACACCAGTTGGTAGAATGGAATAGAATGGAATCCCGACAGTGCACAAGGAGGTCATTGAGCCCATTGAGCCTGCACCGATCACAACCCCGCCCAGGCCCTATCCCCGTAACCCATAACCCCACATATTTACCCCAGCTAGTACTCCTGACACTAAGGAGGCAATTTAGTCTGGCCAATCCACCTAACCCGCACATCTTTGGAATGCAACCGGGGCACTTTGTATTGGATATAATGTGACCAATGGGAACAAGATGTAAGGGTCAGCCAACCCAGTTAACCATGAAACCAATGACAGAGTGATGTAATAGTCAGCTGACCAGCTGATTCACTATAAATAAGGAACTATGTAGAATTGTGGGGAGCTTGGAGTGGCCCAGGGCGAGGCCCCAAGTTTGGAGTGATGATGTTTCTTTATTAAACCCTTTCTTTGATTTATAATTTGGAGTAAGTTTTGTTGTATTTTCATTAGCTGCATTTTGAAGAGTTCCTTCTGAAGAAACACTTTGGACTGTGGGAGGAAACTGGAGCACCCGGGAGAAACCCATGCAGACACGGGGAGAACGTGCAAACTCCACACAGACGGTGGCCCAAGGTCAGAATCGAGCCTGGGTTTCTGGTGCTATAGAATCATAGAATCCTACAGTGCAGAAGGAAGCCATTCGACCCTTCGAATCTGCACCGACCACAGTCCCACCCAAACCCTATTCCCATAACTCCATACATTTACCTTAGCTAATCCCCTGACACTAAGGGGCAATTTAGCATGGCCAATCCACCTAACCCGCACATCTTTGGACTGTGGGAGGAAACCGGAGCACCCGGAGGAAACCCACGCAGACACGGGGAGAATGTGCAGACTCTGCACAGACAGTGACCCAAGCCGGGAATCGAACCCAGGTGCCTGGCAGCAGTGCTGACCACTGTGCCACCGTGCCGCTGGCGAGATCTCGTTTCCCAATATTCCCCGCTCCTCGCCAGTGACAAAGGACAGGGACCTTCCTTAAATGGATTTTAATAAATTTAAATACTATTAACAGGTCTCCCCACCCCCCTTATTGAATATTCAAATCTCACTGACGTGGACTTGCCAATGAGGGGGAGAGTGTCTGTGATACTGCTTTGGGGGGGTGGGGTAGAGGCCTTGATGGCTTTGAGGTGATGGGGGCGCACTGATGCTTGTTGCCGGGGTGGTGGGGTTTCCTACTTACCCCGTGTTTGGGAAGGTGGGTCCGCCATGGCCTTTTTGGGGGGGTGGGGGGGGTGGGAATTCCTCCATGCCTGTGGAGGGGTCTAAGGGAAGTTTAACATCAGTTTTGATTAGGGTGCCCATTAAAGATGGCGCCCCATTCTCTGTGGAACCGGACTTGCCATCTCAATCAGCCCCACCGGATTGATGACGTAAACCCCCCCCCCCCACCGCAACCCCGCCTACCACCCCCCTGATACTTATTCTGTCAGAGTGGGTGACAATCTGGTTTGAAAACTCGGCATGCAACCTGGAGGGATACACACTGGTTTACAGTCAGAGCCTGACACTGTGACTAATTCTGGGAAAGTTCAGCCCAGTGAGACGAGTAAGCGGACTTGGTTACTGAGCAGGGTTACTGCAGATTCTCGTTAGTGAAGTTACAGCGTTACCCCCAGAGATCAGTGCCAGCTTTAATCTACACAAACAATCTCCTTTCTGAAGCTCAGCTGCTTCAAAGCTGGGGCCATCATACTAAACAAAAACAGATAGAATCATAGAATCCCTACAGTGCAGAAGGAGGCCATTCGGCCCATCTAGCCTGCACCAACAACAATCCCACCTAGGTCCAATCCCTGTAACCCTGCTGATCTCCCTGCTGCTATGGGGCAATTTAGCATGACCAATCCACACATCTTTAGAGTGTGGGAGGAAACCAGAGTACCCAGAGAAAACCCACGCAGACATGGGGAAAATGTGTAAACTCCGCACAGACAGTGACCCAAGCCAGGAATCGAACCCGGGTCCCTGGCGCTGTGAGGCAGCAGCCCTAACCACTGTGCCACCGTGCCAGACAGAATGATAATTTTCCCATCAGATAATGCTGGAAAATCTCAGCGGGTCTGATAGCATCTGTGGAGAGAGAATAGAGCCAACATTTCAAGTCTGGATGACCCTCTGTCAGAACCTTTGCTGCCATCGTAGTAAAGTTGTTCAGCATTCCGGTGTTGGAGGATTGAGTGAGCAGGAAGGTTCCGAAGCACTTGCGCAGGATTTTGGCTGCAAGAGACCCATTCTGGACCAATATCAGGCAGAACCTCTTTGTACACATTAATTGATTATTGATTATTGTCCGGAGTGGATGGTTTATGATTGTCCAGGCGTACAAAGAAGGTAATAAGATTTGCATTTATATCGTTGGTTGTGTGACATCCCCAGTCTTTGCTCCAGTAAAGTGTGGTCACTGTTGGAGTGTAGGAATCTGGCAGCCACTTTACACACTGACTGGCTGTGAGATCCTTTGTATGGTTTGCTTTAGTTAAACAACTTCATGTTCAGGTATTTATGCCTGTGTATCTATCTATGCTAAGCTTTAAAGCTAACTTAGCCACATTTTAAAACTCAGCTGGGAATTTTGGGATGAGCTTAGAAATTGGCTACATTTGAAAATGTGTTGTTAGCAGAAATGGTTTTTGTCACAAACAAGCTTTTCACGGTCATACAGCTGCTAATTGTTTATGAAAGTTGAAGGCTATGGGCCCGATTTTCCCATTTTGATTCCAAATGCTGAATCTGGGCGTGATTCAGTTCCAACTTGTAAACCCTGTTCTCAGGCGCCCCCGTACACAATCTGCCTGAAAAAAAAATCGCGGGTCTGAATCGTGCTGTGGGCGGGGCTTATTGCACCCGAAAAGCTGCTGCTCCGATCAGAGAGTTCAACTGCGCATGCGCAGTCAAAAAGAATTTGAAAAACGCTCCCCTGCCACATCGCTCCCGGGCCGCAAAAAGTGGATAAAGCGGCCCGGAAGTGATGGCCCCCACAGACATCGCCTCACCCTCACAACATAACTGTCCCCCTTATCCACCCACCTCCCCGCTACCCAGACTGATCACGACCCCCTGCCCCACTTCCCCCCCCACTGATCACCCGCAATGTGGCAGCGGACCCCCCTGTCCCTGCCCCTGTCCCCCTGCCCCCCACCAGAGAACGATCTGGCCTGCCTCCCTCCCTCCCCCCCCCAACCACTGATCTGAGTCAGAGAGCCGTTGGAAGCTCTGAACTTACCTCTTCAGAAGCTGGAGCGCCCAAAACAGACCTTTGCCGAGCATGTCTGTTTCGCGCTGAATCTGGATGCGCGAACGCGATGGTACAGGGGGAAATGCAGGTAAGTTTGGGCATCCAGCTCATTAGTTCAATTTAAATGCATGCAAATGCATTTAACTTGACGTTGCGCCCTTTTCGGTCCTGATCGCGTCCATTTTCAGGCCTTAGTAAAGTGGGAATCTGCGTGGACGCGGGCGTGGACCGTGCTATTCACCTCACTTTACCAAGTTTTTGCGCCCGAAAATGGGCGCAACGCAATGGTAAAATCGGGTCCGATGTGTGCCCAGCTCTTTCATAACACAGATAAGAAGCCACATATTGTAAGTAACAGTTATCTGTTTAATTCAGTTGAATCCTGCACAACTTCAAGATCAAGTTTGTATTGAGACCAGTTTTAGGTCCTCTCTCTCTCTCTCACGCATTCTCTCTCTCTCTCTCTTTCTCTCCAGTAAATCAGTCTCTTTTCGCTTCTGTAGATTTTAACTTGAAAGGATGATCAATAAAAGAAGTTCCACTTTGGACCAGTTTTGCCTACGTCTATTCTAAGAGAACAGACCCTACACTGGCCTACAATCTCCCACAGACCAGAATGTTCAGGTAACCTGTGACTGAGGGATCAATATTGGCCAGGATTCCGGGGGAGAACCCCACCCCCCCCTCTGCTATTCATCAAGATTGTGCGGTAGACTCTCTGATGTTTACCTGAGAGCGCAGATTGAGCCTTGGTTTAACATTTCCTCGAAAAGACAGCGGCGAGAATTCTCCAGTCTCGCCACCGCTGCAGCGAGAATGGAGAATTTGACGCTGAGTGAAATCTCCGTTCACAGCAGCGGGACTGGAGAATCCCGGCCGCGGGAGAGGTCGGAGAATCCCGGCCATCATCTACTGTTTCTCTCTCCGCCGGCGCTGCCAGACCTGCTGGGTATTTCCAGAATTTTCTGTTTTGAATTTGCCTTCCAGAGGGCGAAACCTCAGTGAGGGCCCTGGTTTAGCTGTAATGTAGAACAGGTGTCAAACTCAAACAGAGAACAATTCTATTAGAGGCAGCGGCTCACCACATTCCCAGGGCACAATAAAAATAAATGGTGGTCTTACCACCAACACCCGCATCCCACAAAGAAATATTGATTCCAAAGTTACGCTGCAGGAACGCTGGCAAATGCTCACATGAAGCTCTTTAGTCCACTATTGGAGGCAGTCATCTGATCGCCATTAATGAGTTAGTGCCTCCATAAAAGTAATGAACAATGTGAATTTGATAGGATCGTTAGAAACATTTGCACCCCATTAGGCTCATGGTATAATTATAAAGCCCATATTGTTTATGTTGATTTATAGGAGTCTGCTCAGGGCCTGTAAAGACTGGGGCTTGAAGAGTTTGTCTTTTGTACAGACGAAGCCCCATTAATTACCCAAGTATGACTCTAATAAACTCTAATGTCGAACAGGTGTCAATGGCTAACGCGGAAAAGATCTCCAGCTCCCTTCTGTCCTGGTTGCAATCTTGTTACCAGAAGGACGGGCACAGTGGTTTGCACTGCTGCCTCACAGCTCCAGCGGCCTGGGTTCGATTCCCGGCTTGGGTCACTGTCTGTGTGGAGTTTGCGCATTCTCCCCGTGTCTGCGTGGGTTTCCTCCGGGTGCTCCGGTTTCCTCCCACAGTCCGAAAGATGTGCTGGTTAGATGCCTTGGCCATGCTAAATTCTCCCTCAGTGTACCCGAACAGGCACCAGAGTGTGGCGACTCGGGGATTTTCACAGTAACTTCATTGCAGTGTTAATGTAAGCCTACTTGTGACAGTAATAAATAAAATAAGTTGGTGGGCTTTCTTAACTATAGCGTCGGCATGAGGGAACCAGGACAGGTTGTTGGTGATCTGGACACCTAGAAACTTGAAGCTCTCAACCATTTCCATTTCATCCTGGGGCGGCACGGTAGCACAGTGGTTAGCACTGCTGCTTCACAGCTCCCGGGACCTGGGTTCGATTCCCGGCTTGGGTCACTGTCTGTGTGGAGTTTGCACATTCTCCTCGTGTCTGCGTGGGTTTCCTCCGGGTGCTCCGGTTTCCACCCACAGTCCAAAGATGTGCGGGTTAGGTTGATTGGCCATGCTAAAATTGCCCCTTAGTGTCCTGGGATGCGTAGGTTAGAGGGATTAGTGGGTAAAATATGTCAGGATATGGGGGTAGGGCCTGGGTGGGATTGTGGTCGGTGCAGACTCGATGGGCCGAATGGCCTCTTTCTGTACTGTAGGGTTTCTATGATTCTATGATCCCGTTGATGTAGACAGGGGTATGTCCACCACTACGCTTCCTGAAGTCGAAGCCTATCGCCTTCGTTTTGTTGACATTGAGGGAGAGATTATTGTCTCTGCACCAGTTCACCAGATTCTCTATCTCATTCCTATTCTCTGTCTCATCGTTGTTTAAGATCCGACCCAGTGCAGTGGTGTCATTGTCTGTCCGGTGTCTGCATGTTCTCCCCGTGCCTGCGTGGGTTTCCTCCGGGTGCTCCGGTTTCCTCCCACAGTCTGAAAGACGTGCCGGTTAGGGTGCATTGGCCGTGCTAAATTCTCCCTCGGTGCACCCGAACAGGTGCCGGAGTGTGGCGACTAGGGGATTTTCACAGTAACTTCATTGCAGTGTTAATGTAAGCCTACTTGTGACTGATAAATAAGCTTAAACATTAAATTGGATATTCAATAAATATGTCAGAAAAGTTGGGGCTGGTTTATACAAGATATATGTGACTTTTGAATGGTTTAATTATTGCTGGAGGACCTCTCTGACATTGAAAATTAACCGGTGTCTCATTCCTTTAGGAACTAATTATGGTTGGAGATGTTAAAATTAAACACTAAAGTTTTGATTTTACTTTTTCTTTCCTTCTCTTCAATTTCCCATCCCGTGGACGGCGAGTGTTGGGCTCCAGATTAACTTGCCCCATGATTTATAAAGTCTTTCCGTGGACCCTCATCTCTGCCTCTATTTTGGGTTCAACTCCCACCGCAGACACTGGATGAATAATTCAGACCGATACCTCGCAGCAGTACAGAGGGTGCGCTGCACAATCGGTCGTTATCTCACTGCGGGTCTGTGGGATCTTGCTGTGTGAAAATTGGCTTCCACATTTCCCCCATGTTACAGCAGTGAATACAGTTTGAAAGTGTCCTCCTTCTGAAAGCACATCGCGGTGCCCTGGGACTGTGACAGGTGCTACATAAATGTAAATTCTTCCTCTTTGGAGTAGAATGAGCACAGCAAGAAGTCTCACGTCACCAGGTTAAAGTCCAACAGGTTTATTTGGAATCACGAGCTTTCGGAGCGCTGCTCCTTCATCAGGTGAGTGGAGAGGTAGGTTCACGAACACGGCAGATATTGACAGAGACACAATTGCCGTGTTTGTGAAACCTACCTCCACTCACCTGATGAAGGAGCAGCGCTCCGAAAGCTCGTGATTCCAAATAAACCTGTTGGACTTTACCCTGGTGGCGCGAAACTTCTTACTGTGTTTACCCCAGTCCAAGGCCGGCATCTCCACATCAGGAATAGAATGAGGCAGTCGGCAAATGAAAGCACACACACACAGCTACAAACCCGCACTCACAAGGAGCATGAATACTGTCGGGGGGGGGGAGTCTGAAGAAAACGAGATGCTTGATGCCTGTGGCACTGATCCAGAATTTAACAGCTGTCTGCTTTTACTCATCCCCATACTGAATGAATAATTAATCAGCGATAATAACGGCAGCAGATAAACATGCAGCCGCTTAAAGATGTCAACATAAAGCCATATGGCTTTTCAGGCCATTACCAACCTCACTGTACAGGGGGGACGCAGACCCCACCTCACTGTGCAGGGGGGACGCGGACCCCACCTCGCTGCGCAGGGGGGACGCGGACCCCACCTCACTGTACAGGGGGGACGCGGACCCCACCTCACTGTGCAGGGGGGACGCGGACCCCACCTCACTGTGCAGGGGGGACGCGGACCCCACCTCACTGTGCAGGGGGGACGCGGACCCCACCTCACTGTGCAGGGGGGACGCGGACCCCACCTCACTGTACAGGGGGGACGCGGACCCCACCTCACTGTGCAGGGGGGACGCGGACCCCACCTCACTGTGCAGGGGGGACGCGGACCCCACCTCACTGTGCAGGGGGGACGCGGACCCCACCTCACTGTACAGGGGGGACGCGGACCCCACCTCACTGTACAGGGGACACGCGGACCCCACCTCACTGTACAGGGGGGACGCGGACCCCACCTCACTGTACAGGGGGGACGCGGACCCCACCTCACTGTACAGGGGACACGCGGACCCCACCTCACTGTACAGGGGGGACGCGGACCCCACCTCACTGTGCAGGGGGGACGCAGACCCCACCTCGCTGTGCAGGGGGGACGCGGACCCCACCTCGCTGTGCAGGGGGGACGCGGACCCCAGCTCGCTGTGCAGTGGGGACGCGGACCCCACCTCACTGTACAGGGGGGACGCGGACCCCACCTCACTGTGCAGGGGGGACGCAGACCCCACCTCGCTGTGCAGGGGGGACGCGGACCCCAACTCGCTGTGCAGTGGGGACGCGGACCCCACCTCACTGTACAGGGGGGACGCGGACCCCACCTCTCTGCGCAGGGGGGACGTGGACCCCACCTCACTGTGCAGGGGGGACGCGGACCCCACCTCACTGTACAGGGGGGACGCGGACCCCACCTCACTGTACAGGGGGGACGCGGACCCCAACTCGCTGTGCAGTGGGGAGGTGGACCCCACCTCACTGTACAGGGGGGACGCGGACCCCACCTCGCTGTGCAGGGGAGACGCGGACCCCATCTCGCTGCGCAGGGGGGACGCGGACCCCACCTCGCTGCGCAGGGGGGACGCGGACCCCACCTCACTGTACAGGGGGGACGCGGACCCCACCTCACTGTACAGGGGGGACGCGGACCCCACCTCACTGTACAGGGGGGACGCGGACCCCACCTCACTGTGCAGGGGGGACGCAGACCCCACCTCGCTGTGCAGGGGGGATGCGGACCCCAACTCGCTGTGCAGTGGGGACGCGGACCCCACCTCACTGTACAGGGGGGACGCGGACCCCACCTCACTGTACAGGGGGGACGCGGACCCCACCTCACTGTACAGGGGGGACGCGGACCCCACCTCACTGTACAGGGGGGACGCGGACCCCACCTCGCTGCGCAGGGGGGACGCGGACCCCACCTCGCTGCGCAGGGGGGACGCGGACCCCACCTCACTGTACAGGGGGGACGCGGACCCCACCTCGCTGTGCAGGGGGGACGCGGACCCCCTGTCCTTCAAGGTTCAGAGAAATGTAACCCTTTGTTTGCTGTGACTGTGCCGGATATCAGAACCAGAACGCGGGGAGGCAGTGGCATCGCGGCATTGTCACCGCACTGGCAATCCAGATACCCCAGAGTAAATGCTCTGGGGACCTGGGTTCAAATCCCACCAGGGCAGCTGGTGAAGTTTGAATTCAATAAACAAATTTGGAATTATAAAGTCTAATGATGACCATGAAACCATTGTCGTTAAAAACCCATCTGGTTCACTCGTTAGGGAAGGAAATCTGCCGTCCTTACCCGGTCTGGCCTACATGTGACTCCAGAGCCACAGCAAATATGTGGTTGTCTCTCAACTGCCCTCAGGGCTGGGTAACAAATGCTGACCCAGCCAGTGACGCCCACATCCTACCAACAAGTACAAAAAAAAACCCCCCAAGGGAATTGTCCCGGGAGAAAATGGCTGAGCGCAGTGCGCGAATTAATTGGTTAAAAAGGGAAGTAGAAGCAAGTAACATAGAAACTAGAAGCAGGAGGAGGCCATTCGGCCCTTCGAACCTGCTCCACCATTCATTATGATCATGGCTGATCATCGAATTCAATATCCTGATTCTCCCCTTCACCCCCATATCCCTTTAACCCCAAGAGCGATATCTAATTTCTCTCAGGATTACCTCTGCTGAAAGTTTAAAGTTTTGGTCTGGAATTCTACTGCCCCACCTGCCATGGGAATCGGAGTGGGAGCGGGAGCGGGAGCGGGAGCAGGAGCGGGGGTGGGAGCGGGAGCGGGAGAGGGAGCGGGAGCGGGAGCAGGGGTGGGAGCGGGAGCGGGAGAGGGAGCGGGAGCGGGAGCGGGGGCGGGAGCGGGAGAGGGAGCGGGAGCGGGAGCGGGAGAGGGAGCGGGAGAGGGAGCGGGAGCGGGAGCGAGAGCGGGAGCGGGAGCGGGAGCGGGGGCGGGAGTGGGAGCGGGAGAGGGAGCGGGAGCGGGAGCGGGAGCGGGAGAGGGAGCGGGAGAGGGAGTGGGAGCGGGAGAGGGAGCGGGAGCGGGGGCGGGAGCGGGAGCGGGAGCGGGAGAGGGAGTGGGAGCGGGAGAGGGAGTGGGAGCGGGAGCGGGAGAGGGAGCGGGAGCGGGGGCGGGAGAGGGAGCAGGGGCGGGAGCGGGAGCGGGGGCGGGAGCGGGAGCGGGAGCGGGAGCGGGGCGGACAATGGAAAGGTCCGTTGACCTCGGGCGGGATTTTACAGTTTTCGGACAAGCGAGACCATAACTTCCCACCCTTAAACTTCACTTATTAGTGTGTTTATCCAGCTTCAAATACATAGAAACATAGAAGATAGGAGCAGGAGGAGGCCATTCGGCCCTTCGAGCCTGCTCCGCCATTCATCACGATCATGGCTGATCATCCAACTCAATAACCTAATCCTGCTTTCTCCCCATAACCTTTGATCCCATTCGCCCCAAGTGCTATATCCAGCCGCCTCTTGAATACATTCAATGTTTTGGCATCAACTACTTCCTGTGGTAATGAATTCCACAGGCTCACCACTCTTTGGGTGAAGAAATGTCTCCTCATCTCCGTCCTAAATGGTCTACCCTGAATCCTCAGACTGTGGCCCCTGGTTCTGGACTCCCCCACCATCGGGAACATCCTCCCTGCATCTGCCCTGTCTAGACCTGTTAGAATTTTATTGGTTTCTATGAGATCCCCCTTCATTCGTTTGAACTCCAGCGAAAACAATCCTAACTGACTCCTCGTACGTAGTCCCACCATCCCCGGAATCAGTCTGGTAAACCTTCGCTGCGCTCCCTCGAGAGCAAGAACTTCCTTCCTCAGAAAAGGAGACCAAACCTGCACACAATACTCCAGGTGTGGCCTCACCAAGGCCCTGTATTATTGCAACAACAGATCCCTGCTCCTGAACTCGAAACCTCTCGCAGTGAAGGCCAACATACCATTTGCCTTCTTTACACATTGTTGATTCACACCTCAATACTTCCTGTGGCAGCAAGTTCCACATTCTCACCACTCCCTGACTGGAGTTCGATCATAATTCACTGCCTGAGGCAAAGTTCCTGTTGATCACGATTGTTAACTTAGCAAAGGCTCCCTGTCACCTTCCGAAACTGACTGACGTGCAGGGAATCCGTTGGGAATCGGGGAAGGAAATCTGCTGTCCTTACCCGGTCTGGCCTACATGTGACTCCAGAGCCACAGCAATGTGGGTGAATCTTAACTGCTCTCTGAACACAGGAAACTAGGAATGGGCAATAAATGCCGGCCAGCCAGTGATGCCCAGGTCCCAAAAACGAATAAATAAGAAATTTGCCTTTGGGAGGAGTGGCACATTCTTTCTCATGAGATGTCAGGACTGCACGAAGATGAAGGTTGTGAAACATGGATGATGATGACATTGCCGGTCAAAATTTATTGCATCTAAAACCGACCCCACGATCCCCCTCTCTGCCGGCACTGACTCCCGGAGTCACTGGGCTTTGGTCGTTCAGCTTCCATCATTTAGCTCCTTGTAAAAGATGCAGTGGAGCGACAGTGGCACCTGCTGGTGGCAGTGAGACATTGCAACAACTAAACTGCCCGAGAGAAAGCAGAGCACAACTGCATTTGATCAGAGTCCCTACAGTGTAGAAGGAGGCTATTCGGCCCAGCAAGTCTGCACCGACTCTTCGACAGAGCATTTTATTCAAATCCTATCCCCAGAACCCCACATTTGCCTTTGGGAGGACTGGCTAATTCCCCTAACCTACACATCTTGGGACACTAAGGGGCAATTTTAGCATGGCCAATGCACCCTAACCCGCACAACTTTGGACTGTGGGAGGAAACCGGAGCATCCGGAGGAAACCCACGCAGACACGGGGAGAATGTGCAAACTCCACACAGACAGTGGCCTGAGGCTGGGAATCGAACCCGGGTCCCTGGCGCAGTGAGGCAGCAGTGCTAACCACTGTGCCATCGCGCCGCCCTGTGTTTGCTTGTGACTGGTGTTTATTCTTGAGATTGCCAAGTACAGGAAAGGGAGACAAATACCCAGCATGCAATGTTTCCTGCCCCCCCCCCTCAGCAACACCACCACCCCGGTCCATACCCCAGAATGAGGGGGGGTTTCCAGACCCGTTGGCCTCATTCCTCTATTCACAGGTTCCTCTGTTAGACCCTCAAGTTCCCCACTGACTGGTGATGGACAGGTGAGGGTGGCACAGTGGTTAGCACTGCTGCCTCACAGCGCCAGGGACCCGGGTTCCATTCCCGCCTTGGGTCGCTGTCAGTGCGGAGTCTGCACCTTCTCCCCGTGTCTGCGTGGGTTTCCTCCGGGTGCTCCGGTTTCCTCCCACACTCCAAAGATTAGGTCACCAGTGTCAGGGGAACTAAAGGGGTAAATAGGGTTAGGGGGGTAGGGCCTGGGTGTGATTGTTGTCGGTGCAGACTCGATAGGCCGAATGGCCTCCTTCTGCACTGTAGGGATTCTATGATTTGGTGAAGCCACAAGGCAGTAAAGAGAGATATCTCTGTGTTCCCAAACCCTCACCTCAAGACAATCGGGAATAACCTACATTTATATAGTGCCTTTTGCACAGTAAAACGTCATTCCTCAGCAATACTTCCCAAGCAGAATATACCATCGAGTTACAGATTGAAAACTTGGTCGCAGACTGGTGAAATCTTACTAAAAAATAGCAGAGTGTTGGCCCTGGGGCAAGAAGTGGAGTGTTTTGCCGTGACAATCCCCTGCGTGTTTTCCGGCCGAATCTTACAGCTCATTGGTTTTCATAGAATCATAGAATCCCTACAGTGCAGAAGGAGGCCATTCGGCCCATCGAGTCTGCACCGACCACAATTCCACACAGGCCCTATCCCCATATCCCCACATATGTACCCCACTAATCCTTCTAACCTACGCATCCCGGGACACTAAGGGGCAATTTAGCATGGCCAATCAAACTAACCCCGCACATCTTTGGAGTGTGGGAGGAAACCGGAGCACCCGGAGGAAACCCACGCAGACACGGGGAGAATGTGCGGACTCCGCACAGACAGTGACCCAAGCCGGGAATCGAACCCGGGTCCCTGGCGCTGTGAGGTAGCAATTTCCACTCCTATGGATTTCACCCCACAGCAGCGGTGCGCTCCCTCTGGTTCACCTGCAGCGCGAGGGTTTAATCGCGGGAATCACCGGAGAGCTCGATAGAACCGGCTCCCCCGGCACTTGTTCCACAACCGCTGCAGGAGGCGGCAGCTAAAGTCATCTCAGGCAAGGGGGCGGGGAAATCAGGAGCCGCCTCACTCTCAGCTGTGGATCCTGGGGCGACCCCTCGGCGCAGTGGGAGTGTGAGGGTGATTAAGAAGCCGTAGGGCACTTACTGGGCACAGGTGAACGTGGGCACTGAGGCAGTTAGGTTACCATTTTATTCTGAATGTTTGTCAATAAATTTCACTGTGTTCACCCCCAGAGCCTCCACCCTGGCTGTTTTTGCCCCCAGGCTTGGGGGAACCACCGCACTCACCGAGTGCCTCATCCCTGTGCAGTGTGAGAATGGCAGTGCCATGTTCCTCCTGCCAGCCTCCATTGGTGAAGGGGTCTCCCTGAGCTGGGATAGGGACAGGGACCCAGGAAGGAGAACACGGGAAGTGCTGCCCACATTCCATCCTTCACAACCCCTTTACAGCAAGGGGCGCCCTGACATGAAGGGCCTGTGAGTGACCCCTTCCAATCCCTCTCCCCGAATCAGCGATTCTCGAACCCCCAAACCCCGGCCTGAAGTTGAACGTATCTGTGTCCTCCCCGAGTCCTCTCCAGCATTCCTAGAGCAGTGTACACGGTGGAGGGAGAACTCACCGCCGATAACCCCCTCGGGGTGAAGGTGCAAAGTTCATGTAGAGATTAATGGAGCTGGTGAAACATCACGCCAATATGGACATGGAGGCTTTGGAGAGGGTACAGAAAAGATTTACCAGGATATTGCCTGGTATGGAGGGCATTAGCTATGAGGAGAGATTGGAGAAACTTGGTTTGTTCTCACTGGAACGACGGAGGTTGAGGGGCGACCTGATAGAAGTCTACAAGATTATGAGGGGCATGGACAGAGTGGATAGTCAGAAGCTTTTTCCCAGGGTGGAAGAGTCAATTACTAGGGGGCACAGGTTTAAGGTGCGAGGGGCAAGGTTTAAAGGGGATGTACAAGGCAAGTTTTTTACACAGAGGGTGTTGGGTGCCTGGAACTCGTTGCCGGGGGAGGGAGTGGAAGCGGATACGATAGTGAGTTTTAAGGGGAGTCTTGACAAATACATGAATAGGATGGGAATAGAGGGATATGGTCCCTGGAAGGGTAGGGGGTTTTAGTTCAGTCGTGCAGCATGGTCGGTGCAGGCTTGGAGGGCCGAAGGGCCTGTTCCTGTGCTGTAATTTTCTTTGTTCAATACTTGTTGTGAATTATTTGTGGGTTGTGTATCCGGCGAGAGTGCTCGCTGGCGATGCGCTATTGTATTAAAATCAGCTTCCTGCAACTCTGTGGTTTTTTTCACTCCACTCCACCGGCGAGAGGCCAGGAAGATCGGAAACTCACCGGGGCAAACTGCACTCTCCGGATTTTGAGCGTGCCTTTCCCACAGACGGAGAGTAGGTTTTCAGGAATGTCAGAAAGGAGAGGTTGGTTAGCGCTGCTGCCTCACAGCACCAGGGACCCGGGTTCAAATCCCGCCTCTCTCCGCACTGGGTGCCCGTAGATTAGGAGCGTGGGACTGAAGTGCAAACAAAACATCAATAAAAGGTGTTTGAGAAAAACAAAAAGGGTGTGCAATCTACAACACGAAACATAGACATGGTCCACGGACTCCACAAGACCATAGAAGGGGCAAACTTGGGAGCCCCTGAACCAGAAAAACCTACGGTTGTACGGCACTGCTGCGTGCAGCACTCTCCACCCCAGGTCCCCAAGATAATTGGGGGAGATCCCTCCGTAGAGGGACCTCCACTGGGGACCTCCGCCGCCCGGCGGCAACAAGGCCCGCCAGGGTGTATCCGGGCGACAGGCGAGGACGCGGTAGTGAAAGGTGTGCTGCAGCAGCCCGTACAGGAAACGCCTCCGCGCGGTGGAAAAGGGCACGGAGGACGTTTCTGCGAGGCGGCACACGCAGTGGGGCACCTGACCCGGGCGGTGCGGGGGGGGGGGGGGGGGTGTCGGCGGGGGTGCGGGGGTGCGGGGTGGGGGGGCGGGGGGGCTGCGGGGCGGTTTGTTCTCGGCTTTGGGCCAAAGTGGAATTCCATCCGAGCAGGGGAACACTTGGCCGGGATGGAAGACTCATCAGGTAGTTCACACTCTAGCGAGACAACCTCATTAGCCTGGCTGAAGCCATCGCACCCACCCAAAGTACCAGCTTGTCCTGGAGTCTGGAACAATCACTCAGCAAGTCTGACTCCAGTTATTCCGGTAAAGCACTAACGTCTCATCTTAACAATGTCTCCGTTCCACTCGCGGATCCAGACACAAGTCAGGAGTTTACAGCTTCCCACGCGAATGAAGCGGTTCTTTCCCAGGACACCCCCTCCCCACCCGACATTGGCCAAAGCTTCTTCGCTCAGCGGTGAAGATTCATTTCCAGCAGTAAGGCTGATGAAAGGAACCTATCGTTTGGGAAACTCAAACCGCCCTGGCTGATGTCACCAACACTGGGAGTTTTGCCAAGAAGCCGTGCAAACGGAGGAATCCGCGGAGATGATGGTGCTGGTTAGGTAACAGTCTAAGGAGCTGTGAGGGGGCTGTACTGCTGCCACGTGCCTTGTGTCTATTAACGGCCAGGGTTTTACAGCCCCTCCTGTTCCCAGTGGGATGTTACAGCCCCGCCTGTAATGATTTTAATCAGGCAATGAGGTTGGCCTGTTTGAATATGAGCTCCCTGATTAAGGGCCAGATTGATGGTCCAATCAAGGAGCCCACAATGCTCTGTATTAAAACAGGAGTGTCAGTTCCTCTGGCACTCCGGATGGAGACAGCAGACTGAGAACACTCTGGGTTGTGTTGTTGGATCTTGTAAATAAAGGGATTTTGGTGAAGGGACTTTCACCTCCGAGGACTTATTACACCGCCGCAATAAATGGCGACTTAAACAGCTCGGCACATCCACCGGGGATGCAGTGGGTGTGGCGGGGGGGGGGGGGGGGGGGGCGGGGGGGGGGGGGTGTGTGTGCGGGGGGAGGCACACTGGTGGGGAGATAGAATCCTGACCTGTTACTGCTGTGAACTTTATAGCATTAAAGTTACCCTGAGAAAGTACCTTGTGCAAAATACTGATAGTCTCACACTGGATCCACAATCCGCAAGTTCGAAAGGAATCTCTGTTTGTTCTTTTTAAATGCCTCTTTCAAAAATAAAACATAATGTATAGACAGAAACAGGCCATTCGGCCCCACTGCTTGGTGTTTACACTCCGCGTGAGTCTCCTCCCCATTCTCCTTCATCTCCCTCTATCAGCATATCTGGCCAACTCTTTCTCCCACACGTGTTTGTCCAGTTTCCCCTTGGGCGGAGTTTTACAGACCCTCCCGCCGACGTGATTTTCCAGTCCCACCGGAGTCAATGGATTTTTGAATGGTTCACCGCATTTTATTGTCCCCCATCCCGGGACGGGCCAGTAAAATCCTGCCCCTTAGAAACATTTATCACTACTCACCTCGACCACTCCCGGCGGTCGCGAGTTCCACATTCTCACCACTCTCTGAGTATAGAAAAAATGTTTCTCCTGAACTCCCTCTTGTCATTTCTAATTCATCCCCAGCGTTCGGGCAGTTATTGGGGTGGTAAGGTTGCCATTTATTGCCCATCCCTAATTGCCACTTGAGAATTTCCGAGAGTGACTCACTCGGGGGTAACATTATTCCAGCGACCCTCTACTCCATATCAGCGTCAGAATCCGCACAATGAAATGGCAAAGAATCCAAGGGGATCTCCGGTGAGGTGTTGAGAATTCCAGATCACCGCTGGATAAAACAATGTTCTAGTTTGGAATCCACCATGAACTGGAGCCGGCGGTGGTGTAGCGGTATTGTCACTGGACTGGCAATCCAGAAACCCAGGGCAATGTTCTGGGGACCCGGGTTCGAATCCCATCACAGCAGATGGTGAAATTTGAATTCAATAAAAATCTCAAATTCAAATTCTACTGATGACCATGAAACCATTGTCGATTGTCGGAAAAACCCATCTGGGTCACTAATGCCCTTTAGGGAAGGAAATCTGCCGTCCTTACCCGGTCTGGCCTCCACGTGACTCCAGAGCCACAGCAATGTGGTTGATTCTAAACTGCTCTCAGGCAACTAGGGATGGGCAATAAATGCTGACCTAGCCAGCGATGCCCATGTCCCATGAATGAATTAAAAATGTGCTTTGATATCCTAACATTGTGAATGGTGCTATACAAATGCAAGTTCTTCCTTTCAGATGTTGTTGGCAGTGGCGCAGTGGTATTGTCACTGGGCGAGTAATCCAGAGACTCAGAACAAAAGTTCGAAACCTGCTTGGTGAAATTGAATTTGATTAAAATCTGGAATTAAGAATCGACCATGAAACCGTTGTCAATTGTCGGAAAAACCCATCTGGTTCACGAATGTCCTTTAGGGAAGGAAATCTGCCGTCCTTACCTGGTCTGGCCTACATGTGACTCCAGAACCACAGCAATGTGTTTGACTCTCACTGCCCTCTGAACAAGGGCAACTAGGGATGGGCAATAAATACTGGCCAACCAGCAACGCCCATGTCCCATGAATAAATCAATTAAAAAAACCCTAAGGTTTTGGTACTGCAGTAACATGCCAAAACTCCATTGTAATTAAAGCACAATACTGCGGGTGCTGGAATCTGAAACAAAAACAGAAAATGCTGGAAAATCTCAGCAGGTCTGGCAGCATCTGTGGAGAGAGAATAGAGCCAACGTTTCGAGTCTGAATGATCCTTCATCAGAGTCATCCTGACTCGAAATGATGGTTCTATTCTCACAATACTCCATTGTTTGCTCATATGAGTTTGATCAGATCCTAGCGAGTAGTTTCTGTTATTTTTGGAATTCTGCCGAGCATTATTGGAATCACACAACTTAAACTTAATGCTTTTTATTTCTCGGTAAGTAGCCTTATATGTCCAGTCTGTGCATAAGTTGTGGT